>NC_072791.1:187340393-187646747 GCF_028583425.1 Eublepharis macularius
GTATGGGGCCAGAAACAGCGAAAATCATCTGTGCAGAAAAAGCCCTGCTCTTAGCCTGCAAGGGAACTGCATGTCACCTTTGGCACTGCCTCTTCTTGGGTATTTGACTGATTCTGAATGGTCTGTAGTTGATCTCTGCAGTTCCAGCAAGTGAACAAAAAATGGACAGTATCGAACTGATCTTCCCTGAGAGTGTGCTGTAACCTAACACCAGCAATAAAATTAAGTTATTTGCCTGCATGCATCGCACAGATAGGATTGCCAGATGGGGTCCAGCCTAATATCAGACCCGGGAGAGAGGGGGAAGGGGTAAATGTACAGGCCTGTTCCTAGCTGTACTTCCCTTTTTGACTTCCTCCCCTCGGGAAAAGACAACTGTTTCTAGGTCAACAATCCAGGGCTAGATGTAATTCCTCAGTAATGCCATTACAGTTCCTATTAAAAGGTATTACATGGATTTTGTTCTTCTTTTTGGTCTAGACGTTAGAGACTGGTTGCACAAATGGCAGCCCCACATCACATTCACTCCATAATGGCACATAAGATATTACATATTACAGTCTATTTTACAGTCTATAACATATTACAGTCTATTTTTTTTTTAGAACATTTTGTCCAAACTTTCCTCCAAGAGCTTAGGGCAGCATACATTGGTCTGGAAAGGTACAGCATGGTAACATCATGGAACAGGTAAGGATGCCATGTTGAAAATAAGGGGATTAGACATACCCATGGTTACTAGACATAGTAATTAGAGAACTTCCACATTTGAAGGCAGTAAATTCTGAGGAGAAAAAAACAGGGGAAGGGCTTGTGTCAGGCCTGCTAACCACAGTACTGCCATATTGTTTGCTATGATGTCTCTAACTGCTATATTTCCAGTGTTGTTTGTCTGCAGGTTCACAGAGATGGTTCTCAGAGACAGCTGTGTTCCCAGGACGGCCTTATCTAACGCGGCTAGCCACAGACCTTGGAGGAGTTACTTTCGCATTCCCAAACCTCTGCTTTAGCTAGACATATGTGGGGGGGGGATAGAAAGGAGGGTTTGATATATTGCAACATGCACCTAACACATCATTCTCAACAAAGCTTTGTGTTCAGCCATAAGCTTTCTTGCCTTTGGATTATCTATGGACACCTGTACTTTGAATATAATCTTTCAATAAAGAACCTTTGACTCAAGAGGCCTTGAATTTCTTGCAGCAAGGGGTGGGAGATGAAATCAGAGTAACTTGAACTTCATAGACTGACAGCTTGGTCACTACCTTGTCTGTTGGAACTTCAGTGCAACCAGTCCCCTGTGAGAGAAAGGATACTGAACTAGATGGACCACTTGTCTGATCCAGTGGGGGGCACCTCTTATGTTCTTATACCTGATCTTTATTGAGAAAGGAGAACAGCTTAATGCAAGGTTCCTAATTTAGGCAGCAGTCCCAATAATACCCAGTTCTTCTCAGAGGCACCCCATCAAATGGAAACTTGGTGGCAAATCTGGAGTTGTTGCTGCCTAAAGAGTGAGAGAATCCTTAATGATCTGAGACCCTCAGTAATCTACCTTGAATTAGCTCTGTAAGTATATTTATTTTCTAGTGATTACAACAGGCTGACTTTCTAATAAGTCAGGAAGGATTAAGTGGTATTTGCTACTGGCTCTATAATGAATCTGTCAATATAAAGGCTTGTGGCAGTGACAGCGAGAAGTATAAGAAGTATAAGAAATGGTTGCTTTCCCCAGTATTTTCCCAGACAGTGCTGGAGCATTGCTTTCTTAATTAGACAGAAGCCAAGTCTACATAAATCTTTCTTAATGCAAATTTGTTTTAAATTAGACATTGATGAAGAAGAACATGTAGGGTGAAACTTTTTTAAAAAAGAAAAACGTTCTGCTTCTTCCAAGGGGGAATTGTATTTAAAACATGGACATAAAATGTATTGTTGTTTGGTGTTGATTTTTTTTTTGTCTTCCAGTTTTAATTTCTAAGCACATTGGGAATTACTAGTTTTACAGAATATGCATTCTGAATATAGCAATGAATATTCTTTTGTAAATTGGTGAGCAAACCATCTATGTTATTTCTTCTGCCTTGAAAAATCAACCCACCCACCCAAACATGGCATTCTGCCATTTTTATTCAAACAATTCATTTTCAAGCTATGATACTCAGTGGTTTGGGAGCCTCACGTGGTTCTTTGACATATTAACCTGTTAGCTCTTCTGACCACCATTTGCCAACATGGTATCCGTCCCCTGTTTTAGGAAAGGAGGCAGAAGGCTCTTACCCATAGGGCTTGTGGTTGGCTTCAACCTTGAAACATCTGGCTCTGGAGGAACTGGGGAGCTATTAGCTTCCTTGAGGTGCTGGCTTCATCCCTAAGGTTGGAAATAAATGTGGCTGTTTTGGTTGATGGTAATTACAAATATTGCTCTCCCTGAGCTGCAGAGTGAGTACATCTGCTTTAAGGAATCCTGTTGCATGGGTATTGATGAAAATCATGTGAAATATCAACATTGCTAAGTGCACCTCCAAAACACCATGGAGAACAGATGGGGCATGGCTCAGTCAGAGAGGACAGGACATGCTTTGCTCATGGATGAGCTCAAGTTCAGTCCTTGGCATTTTACTTGACCGGGTTTAATTCCCCAGTCCTCCACTTGAAGCCATCTGAGTGACCTTGGGTCAGTCACAGCTCTTTCAGAGCTCTCTCAGCCCCACCCACCTCACAGAGTGACTGCTGTGAGGATAATAATAACACTTTGTAAACCACTCTGAGTGGGTGTTAAGTTGACCTGAAGAGTAGTATATAAATCGAATGTTATAATGTTATTATTGAGAATTTGTGCTATTTTCTGTCTTTCTCTGTATGTGATTTAAGAATACAGAGCAGAAGAGTTAGTGTTTCAAAGCTGTATTTCACTTCTTTTGTAGAAACAGTTTATTTTTTTCCTGGGGTTATTTTGGTTGCAGGCATACATCCATGAAATGCTTATTCTTCTTGTCCTAATCAAATGTGCAGGCAGAGCTCAGCTTCTCTCTGAGCTCCTGGTTTCCTGAAACGGCATGCCGTTCCTTATGTGTCCAACTACAGCTCTGATCTTTCTGAGCTGAGAGACATTAGCAAGCTGCGTTTCCCATTACACTTATCATTAAAGCCTTGATCTGGCATGTTGTTACGAGGTGCACTGCATGATGTACCAAGCTGCGGTGTTCCAGCTAACTAAGACCAGAAGTGGTTCAGTCCCAGGGTGATGGTAAATAGTCTTTCCTCTAAATAACCATAATAGTGACAGCAGATTTTGCTAATTCTCTCAAAAAAGGTAAAATCAGAGTAATCATCAGTGTCTTTGAGGCACATCCATAAATGTGGTCGACTCAAACCTTTTAAATCTTGCTGATTTTTTTTTTTTTAGAGATGCTTGACACCTACTGGTTTGGCTTTCTCATGCTGTTCACTGGTCATGAGCAGGGAGTCATCTTTTCATTGATCCATTCAGTTGTTCATGAACAGTTCAAGCCTATTTATCAGGTTACTCTTTTAATATTTCAATAACACTGTACAGCACAACTGGCAGTGTTTCATGCATGCACATTTTCACACAGCCTGATGAGAGATATAGTTCCTCCCCTCCCCCACAGGCTTTTTTGTCACTGTGTGCTGCTTGATAGCCAGTTGTTTAAATAAGTAAGCAAATCAATCAGCCAGTAAGTGATTATAAAGGAACACTATGTTTTAAAAGAAACCCTATTGTTTGGTGCCTGTTTAAATCCATGTTGGTGATGTTATTCTCATAGTTTTGCATTTCCCTTCCCACATCATTTAATTGCCTGGGGCAAGGGAAGATCAGTTTTGCTTATGGCACAGATGCAAAGGCACCCACAATGCAAGGAAATGAAACTCCACCATCACAAGGAAATAAAATCCTACCACCATGGTGAGTGTGCAGTTATGAAACTGTTTGATAGGTGATTGACTGCTTTGAAAATGCCCCACTGGCTGGCTACATGTTAATTTCTGCATTCAGATCCAGGTGTGGGCTGTTACTGAACAACTAATCTGATTGGGGCCTTCCTGACATTATCAGGCAGTATTCTACTATGTAGGGTCTTTATAACCCTTCCTGTCTTGGGACCTACAGGACCACCTGTCCTAATATGCTCCATGGTAAGAGCTCCACTCAGCACAAAGATCAAGGTATATGACAGGTTCCACCTTGGAGGCAGTTAGAACAACATCTGCTCATTCCAGAACATTCCCAATAATTAACCTATATAGAGAATATCAGGGAGGCACCCACATTACTGTTTTTTAGAGGCAGTGAGAAACTGGTTTATTCGGGTGAGCTTGGGCTCTCTGATGTTCTCGCTTTTAGGACTGAGTTGAGAGATAAGTCTTTGCTATATGCGATATCAACTATGATGATTTCTCTCTCTCTTTTATTGCATTTTGGAAGGAAAACAGCATTCGAGAGTTAAAATTTCATTTTGTAAGAACTGTTCTATGATCAATAACCTTGAACCAAAGGATTATCTCTGTGTTGGGGTTTAATAATTCCTGATGTCTTGTTTCAAATCCCACAGAACCTAAAGATTTAAAATCTAATTAGCTAACCTTTGAGTATTGCTGATGTTAAAGATTAGAAATTTCATTCATTCTGTTGGCAGATGTCAGATACAATAAAGCAGAACTTTCTGAGTACATTTGACAGCCTGACAAATTGCCAGAACTATAAGCAATCCGAGTGGGAAAACCTTTTGTTATTAAAGGGTCAGTTCATTGTCCATTTCTGGACAGTAACAAGTGAGGACATTTGGAAATAGCAGATGAATATTAAAGTAAATGAACAATCTTGCAGAAATTAATGGCAAACATGAGTTTAAAAATAGCAGGGGACAGGGATGGCAACTTACTAGGTTTGGGGGGTTTTTTTTGCATTGTCTGAGTGCTGGAAGAGAGTTCTGGCCGGTGGTATTAAAATTTCAGCTTGAACCACCCATAGTTTGTTCCCTCAACCAACAGTCCTGGCAGAGTAGGAAATGTCTTATCTCTTGGGTTCTAAGCCCTGTGGCCCTATTTGCAACATATACAAATACAATTGCCAACTTTTAAACCTGCCACTCTTTACTGTCCCATTAAAACCTGTGCAAGCAGTTATCAGGTGATGTTATTTATCCCCATGCCATGAAAACCTTCAACTGCCCATTTCTGCACATTGTGTGTGTGTGTGTGTGTAAAGTGCCGTCAAGTCAAAACTAACTTATGGCAACCCCAGCAAGGGATTTTCAAGACAGGAGAGAAGCAGAGGTGGTTTGACATTACCATCCTCTTCAGAGCAACCCATGTCTTCTTTTGACAGCCTCCCATCCAAGCACTGAACGGGGCTGAACCTGCTTAGCTTCCAAGATCTGACAAGATTAGTCTATACCATGCTGACTACTCTCCCTTTTGCACATTAAGCCTCTCTTAAAGATTGATTGGTTGTTTGATTGATTAGATTTTTAGCCCATCCTCCCTGCAAGCAGGCTCAGGGCAGGTTACAATAATAAATAAGGTACAATAGATAAAACCAATAAAATAACAACTCAGTGCAAACATGAATATCAGCATTCCATATGGGGCATCCTTCCTCCTTTCTCTGCCCACCATACACAAGGTAAGAAAAGGGTGGAGGTGTGGGTTGGTGAAACTCTAACTTCTCAGACATGGGGGGGGGGCAGATGGACCATACACCCCCCCCCCCCAACTGGCAGGAGACTGGCAGGGAGGTTAATTAGATGGATCCAGTGCTGGCCTCAACCATATGCCTGTCTTACAGGCCCGCTGAAAAGATACAAGATCTTGGCGAGCCCAAGTGTCTTACGACAGAGAGTCGCATGTGTCCTGAATTAAATTCCTGTCAGGACATAAGCAGCAGCATTTTGTACCCCCTGCAGTTTCCAGGTCAGACCCAAGGGAAGCCCTGAGTAGAGCGAGTTACAGTAACCTAATCTGGAGGTGACCGTTGCATGGATCACTGTCATTAGGTCATGGGTTGAGAGATAGGGGGTAAGCTGCCTGGCCTACCAGAGATGGAAAAAGGCAGTTCTGGCAGCTGCCTTGACCTGGGCCTCCATTGACAAGAAGGAGTCCAGCGTTACACCAAGGCTCCTGACCGATGAAATGGGCACAACTGGTGCCCTCTCAAAGGCCGGGAGCTGAATCCCCAAATCTACCCCCCCATGTTCCAAGTACAGGACCTCCGTCTTCATGGGGTTCAATTTCAGTCTGCTCTGCTTCACCCATCCAGACATGGCCCCCAATGCTCTAATTAGGGCCTCGGGTGCAGAGCCAGGCTGGCTGTCCATCAACAGGTACAATGGTCAGGACATTTGCTTCCTGATCAGTTGGCAACTTTATATACCACTTAGGCTGCTGCTCTTCTCTGTAATGAAATTCCAGTATCATCATCATCAGATGGTACCTGAAGCATCACTTGGAATAAAGAGTTGGTGGCACATTAAAGAAATGTATTGTGTCATAAGCTTTCTGACCCAGCGGCTCTGCCTCATAGCTGTTTGTGCTACAATAAATACATGTGTCTTTACAGGACTCTTACAGTGAAATCCTAAGCAGAGTTACTCCAGTCTAAGCCCATTTATTTCAACAGGTTTAGAATACAGTAACTCTGTTCTAGGATTTCACTGTCAGTCATTTTGGATGCAGCAAACTAATGCAACTATGGTCTACAACACTGATGAATCTAATAGCAAATTGGGGGGAGAGGGCTCATACCCATTTTTAAAGCAATAAAACTTGGCTACCCATAGATAAGTTAAGATTTTTTTGGCACACCCTTCCTCCAAAGAGCTCAGGGAGACATACATGGTTCTTCTTTCCTTCATTTAACCTCACAGCAACTCTGCAAAGTAGGTTGCACTGAAAGAAAAAGACTTGCCCAAAGTCACCTATGAGTTTCATTGTGGACCGAGATTTGAACCTGAATCATCCCAGTGCTAGTTCAACACTCTGGCAACCACCCCACAACATTGAGAAGCATTCTGGGAAACAACTGTGTGACTTCATAAGGTGGCCCTGTTTTGGAAGCAGGTGAAGCCCTTTGACCCAAAGAATTCTCAAGAGGCAGCTGACCAGAGTTGTGCCCTTTCATGTCCCCAAACCGGCATAATAAATACAATTCTGCTGCCCCATTTAGCAGGGACATGGTACCATCTCTGGCTCTGCACCTGACAAGGGCCGTTTTCACACATCTTACTGGCTCCCATATGTCATGCAAAGCTCCCGCAAGGACAGTGCCTTCCTGGTGCGATTTCCCGGTTCTCGCACGAAATTGTGCCAGGAAGACACTGTCCTTGTGCGAGCTTTGCACTACGTACTGGAGCCGGTAAGACCCGTGAAAACAGCCCTGGTCAGTTTGGTTGCCTCCAGGGCACAAGTGGTTGCAGCTCTAGTCAGCATCCTGTGCTCTTCCAGGCTGATTGGGCGGAAGTCCTGTGTGGGGAAGAGCTACCGTGTTTCCCCATAACACAAGCGCCTATGGGCTACCTTTTTTCAGCTTGTGTTGGGTGTGTTCCTGAGGCTGGAAGGGGTTACAGAGCCAACTAATCCCCACCCAGCTCCCTGACCTGCCAGCACAAGGAGTTATGCTCTGAATCTGCTTGGACCCAGCCACAGAAGCTGGGCACTGGTGGGGAACCCTGGCAGAGTGGTACCAAAGAGATCTGCTACTGAAGGTTGACTTTACGATCACGTAGCTGCCAAATATGCTATCATACCTCTTAGTTGGCTCCCAGAGCACTTTCAGTGTCCTGCATAGGATGGCTCTTTGAGTCACCCTTCACCCTCTTGTACATATCTACTGAGCTACTACACTGAGAGCCAGTTTGGTGTAGTGGTTAAGAGCGTTGGACTCTAATCTGGAGATCCACGTTTGATTCCCCACTCCTCCACTTGAAGCCAGCTGGGTGACCTTGGGCTAGTCATGGCTCTCTGGAGCTCTCTCAGCCCCACCCACCTCACAGGGTGTTTGTTGTGGGGATAATAATGGCATACTTTGTAAACCGCTCTGAGTGGGCATTAAGTTGTCCTGAAGTGCAGTATATAAATCAAATGTTATTATTATTATTTTTGCCAGACAACTATGCTCTGGAATAATAGACTGACCCAAATGTATTACTTATTGGCATTATTTTTAAATCCATTTTTATTACGATGATAAAATTAACAAAAACAATATTCTTGTTTTAATTAATTCATTAGTTAATATTTCAATGCACATCCCTAATAAACACATACAGTTTTCAAACTCATTTTTGTCTTACACATGCCAAGAAATCTGGTGCTCTGAAACAAATTTCTGTAATGCAGTTCTTGGGTTTCCTGTCTGCTGGCTTTGCCTTCCATCCATTTCTCTTTTTCTATTGAAACGAACAGTCTAATTTGCTTTTATCTGCCTGAATGTTAAGAAGATGGATTTTTAATTATGTTTGTATTGTATGTTTAATTTGGTTTCCTATTTTACGCTGTCCCCCTTAAGCACTTTTCTACTTATGGCAGAAATGAAATTATTGTAAAACGTTAAGATACATAAAATATTCAGAATTCATTTTAGGACTGAACTTATAAACCTTCTGCTAATGTATCCTTTCAGATCATGAATGTGCTCCAGTCTGCTTCCGAAACGCTAAAGGGTTGAGCAAATGGCCTCAGCACCAAAGCTTAATTTCAGAGAAGCTAGTCGGACAGTAATGAAGTGGAACATTTATTCCTGGGATCGGTTTTTTTCCCCTGAAGAAAGAGGGGGGAAACACTCCTGTGTGCTTTCCTCTGACAATTACTGTTTCAGTTGTCTTCAGGGAAAATCAAGTACAAAATTCCTCATTACAGTAAAAGAAGTTTTCTCTTGCTCTATTCCCAGTGGGATCAAAGGGGTGGCCACCAATTTGTGGTTAGCTGTACAAGTTTGAGACACTGGAATTTCTGCGATGGGAAGGGATCACAATCAGGGCTTTTTTTCAGTGGGAACGCGGTGGAACGGAGTTCCAACACCTCTTGAAAATGGTCACATGGCCGGTGGCCGAGCGGCTCAGAGGGCAATCTAAACTCCCCTCTGTCTGGAGATCAGGGGGCGGGGCCACCGGCCATGTGACCATTTTCACCAAGGGCGATTTAAACTTTAAAAAACTCCCCCCTTGTTCCAGCCGACCCAAAGTGATGTCATTGTGCAGTCCTGAGTTCCACCACTGAGTTCCACCACCTCTTTTCCCAGAAAAAAGCCCTGATCACAATGAAATAAATGGTAAATGAGCTATTGTCTCACCTACTCCAGAAACTGTGAAGGATGACAAGGAGGAAATGTCACTGGCATCTTTTAAGCCTTTACATTGTGTCTGAGGAGAGTGCAATTAAGGTACATCGCTGACAATATGAAGTTGTTGAGAATGAACCACTGGAGACAAGGCGGGGTCAGAAAACCACTCAGTCTCTCAGAACCACTTCTTCAGTGTTCAGTGTCACATTGGATTGTATTACACAATGGAATCTATTGTATTGCAGCATAATGCACAGTTGTATTATACGATATCTAACAATACTTGCATTCCTAGAACTGTGAAACTGTGAACCTGACCCATGCTAAAATATAAAATTAAGCAACTGAATTGACAGAACAGCCATTTCAAGATAATATTTAGTACACATTCATCTGGGCTCTTACTTACACAGCCTCAAAAAGTTATATGGGTAATCTGACCCAAAATTTTGGCGTATAGCTGTTCACTGAATTCTTTTGAGAAATGATCCTGTGAGTAGCCAAACACTATCTTGGAAGAGGCTTATATAGTTTTGCATGAACGGTATATAGGGTTCTCAGCTGCCTGCTGGGGGCAGGCAAACTCCCAGCGTTTTGCTCCCTGCCCACAGATTGCTGGTGATCAGCAGGAGTTGGAAAGCCACATGCCATTGGCAGACAACCCAGGCAAATGCATGGTGCCAGGCATGACAATGTCACTTCCGAAAGTGATGTCATTGCACTGCCCGGTGGAATGCTCCTGAGCTTGGCAGGAGGATTCTTAAAGAATCAACCCTGCACTTCACACAGGAGTACTTTCACAGCCAGCGTAATGATGTCACTTCTGGAAGTGATGTCATCACACAAAGCCTGGGAGCGTGCATGTGTGAAAGTTCCCCCCCAACTCCCACAGGTTGCCAAGAAGTTCTGGCAACCCTAATGGTATATCTAGTGCAATGAAATGTATAGTGAATGTACTGCAGTCCTCTTCCAGTCCAGATACCCAGTTAGAGTTGCCAGGTTCAGGCTGGGAAATTTCCAGAGATTTTGGGGGTGGACCCTGGAGAGGATGGGGTTTGGGGAGGCGAGGGAGCTCAGTGGGGTATAATGGCATCGAGTCCACCCTCCACAGCAGCCTTTTTATCCAGGAGAACAGTGGCCTGGAGATTAGTTGCCATTCCAGGAGATCTCCAGCCAACCACCTGGAGGTTGGCATCCTGATACAGTCAGTGGAGGCTCCTCCATAGGGACAAATGGGGATTGGCCAGTCCAAGAAAAAAGAAAAGAAAAATGCATTTAAAGATGTAATTGTATTAAATTACTCATTTCAAGATTTCTGTGACCTAGGCTAAGTCCTGGTTTTCTTCTGGTTGTCCAGTCTCATGGTTTCTTCCTCATATCTTTCTTTCAAGCTGGTTTTTCCTCAAGGCTTCTCTGAGGCTATCAGGGTAAAGGGGAGAGGCCTGCAAGGCATCGATTCACATGGTAAGACTCTCTCTTGCCATCAGTACAGGGAGGGCCCCCTTTACTTGTTTCACTTTTTGGCTCTTCTTCTCAGCCAATGGCTGCTGAGCTGAGGCTGCCAGCAGCTGTGAGGCAATTTTGAGCCAATCCCATAAATCATATGAGCCTTGGGTAGGGCTGGCCCCTCTGATACATCTTGAATACCACTCCTCTCTGATTGGCTGAGGTGATGCTGGTCAGGAAGATTGATGGATTAGACCCACTTGTCCTGGATGCAGTGGAGTCGGCTTTTGGATAGCAGGTTAAGAGCTTGGAGGTGCTTATAGGCTGAGTCCAAGCCTTGTTGTTTTGAAAGCAAGGTTTGGGTTGGGCCTATAAGCCCTTGCAGCTGCATCTACTTTGTCAACTCTCTCCTTCCTTAGTCTCAGCTGATCTGACCATGCTGATCCATGTTTCTGTAACCTAGCTGTTGGTTTACTGTACTGTGTTGGGCTGCACTTGAAGACAACCCAGAAACTATAGTGGGTTCAAAATGCAGCATCCCAGTTATTGCCAGAGGCTAGCCTATGGAGACATTTTGCCACTCTTAAAACAGCTGCACTGGCTGCCAACTTGTTTCTGGGTCCAATTCAAAGTGCCAGTTATGATATGTAAATTCCTCTATATCCTAGGACCCATATCTAAAGGGCCATTGCCTCCCACATCTCCCCAGGTACCAACTACAGTCTTCTACTTGCTGTTCCCCTGTGTAAGGTGACCTGCCTAGCAAAATGCACATCCTTTGCCTTCTCCATTGTAGCTCCCACTTTGTGACAGGGGCTCTTTGAGGGGCAGCGCTCTACCTTTAGAAATAGTTAGGAGGCACTACAAGGGAAGCTTATTTGCCAGGGCTTTTATTGGGGTATAAACTACAGACATCTTTCAGGGGAGGGGGGAATCTGGGGTTTTATTCTATTGATCTGACATTGTAATGTTTTCATTATGACATGTAACCCACTTCAAGCCGCAAGGAAAGGTGAGGTTTAAATATGTTAATAAATAATTAAGGGCAGTGATATTTGTGGCAGAGAAGGGTAAGCGATTGGCTCTCCAGCTGGTTTTGGCTTTTGGATAGTACATGCTCTGGCAAGTACCTGATTGTATAACTATCTGCCTCTCATAGGTCCTCAGCAGGCTGGCTTTGTTATCATCAGAGTACATGGCATTGCCCTAGACGCACTAAGTAGGCTGCTCTGAAGGCCACTTGGAGAGCGAACATTCTGATATAACCCAATAGGCAGCACTCCATTGGATAAGGTGTTTGGGATAGCAACTCCTCATGTTTCTCGTAGATTTTTAAGCTGTGTGTAAGTGAGTGGTTAAAACAGCTTGAGCTATGCCTCAGTCTCCATTTGCTCAACTCTTACTACATTAAGTTCTTTATATGGTTGGGTTTGCACATCCATCCGTATGGCTATGTTGGAGGCGGTAAGTACAAAGAGAACTGTGACCAGGTATTCATTTGAAACTTACATTGGAGGAGTCCAAGTGAAAGGTAGGTTTGGCTTGTAGCAGGGCTATGGTCAACGTAGTACCTTTAAGTATTGCACTAGCCAGGCCTTGTGCCAACTCAGTCTTCTGATGTGGAAGGAAGGAGGTCTTGTCACTCATTTCTTAACCTGGCTTAAGGTAGAGAGTCCTATACAATCAGATTGGCTTCTGTAAGTGAGCACACCCCAACTGACAAGGCTTCCTGGGTAATGATTGGCATGCCTTTCTAAGCAAGACTACTTGGAATCCTACTGAAGTCTACTCAGTGGGGCTCAGTCTCAGGAAATTGTCCTTAAGATTGTATTTTGAGTGTCTTGGCTTTCTGAGTGGCCAAGCTAGGGGACTGTGGGAGATCTGATAGACTGGTGGGAGCGGCAGGGCTTACCCCAACAGCTGGTCACAAAGTTGCAGCTAATGTGGATGTGCAACTGGATTTTGGGGTGTGAGACACTCAAACAATTGACAGGAGGCTCGATCCATGAATGTGTTTGAGCCATCTAGAAGTGCAATCTGATTATTCACATTAATGCCATTTTCTTTCACTTAAAGCAGAAAGAAGGCACCGTTTAAACACCTGCCATTTTGTGACAACATACAGAATAACCCTCACTGAAGAGGCTTCGATGCTACACCAATTTAACTACTGGGCAGCCATCAGATAGCATTTTTGTAAGGATTGGATTGATAATTGAAACAATAGATAGAAGCTCCTATTCCCCCCTTTCTGCCCTGTTCACTTTTTCTGCTGCTTGGAATAGGTGAGGCTCAATCTCAGGAGCTGCCTCCAATATAATGAGATCAATAATCCATCCATCACAGGACTATCAGCACTGATGGTCATGATTTTCCTGGGCCTGCTGCATGAAACATTTTTAATGGAATATCTGAAAGACTGCAATTTACAGTGAAATCCTAAGCCAAGTCACTCCAGTCTAAACCCATTGAAATCAATGGGCTTAGACTGGAGTAATTCTGCTTAGGATTTCACTGTTTGTGTCTCATACTAGCTTAGTGTTGCTGAACTCCTGATCTGCAGAGAAGGATATGCCACATGCAGAAGCCTCATACTTTAATCGATGCCAAAATGGCTGTTGACATGAGTGAGCGGTTGCCATGAATCTCAGTGGTGAGAGCATTTTCATAGACACTTCTGAAGGTAACAGTGTTGCATCCTTGAACTTCATGTGTTTCTTCTTGAAAAACAAAGATTAGACTGCACATGATAAGTGAAAGGTAGTTTAGTTCAATGTATCTTGCAGCTTTTGGCGCTGGTGTCTTCTTTTTGCATGCTATGGAAACAGTATGTTGTTGAAAAGTAATGGGAAGGGAAAGGATTTAATGTAATACTTGACTTCAGGTAACTCTTGAGAACTGCAGTGTTCCACAGTGAAAGATGAAACAATTCAGCCAATGGTTTTGGTGGCTTTTTGTTAGAAAGTTATCACAAGTGCGCATATTTGGGCATTTCTATTATCATTCTTGTATGAAGAATGAAAGATGGCCATTGTATCTCTCTGTTTCTCAAGAACACTGCTTTCGTGTTATATATTCAATTTCCTCTAAAGATTTCAAGAGGACTAATTCAAAATCTTTCACAGTAGAACTCTTGAGATCATACAGGTTGTGAGATGTGTATGTAGGAGTAGGAGACAGAAGAGTACAGATCAGTGAGGAAAATTGTGCCTACCCTAGTGATGCAAACCTTCTTCAAAGTATACGGTCCGGTTCTACACGCTTGGGCAAAATTGTGAGCGTAACTGGAACAGAGACATACTGCTTTGTAAACTGATTGATGGCCTGCCTCTCTGGCAATGAACCAACAAAGCTCCAGCTCCGGTTGTGTGCTCTCCCCTGTAATTATATATATCACCCCTTTGGAGTCTGGTCTCCAGATAGGTCTGCAGAGATGTGGGCTTAGATGTGCAAGAGGAAACATAAATGTCTGTAGTACAGTTCTGCTGGCACAAGATGTTGTGCATCACCTAGCACTTTTCTCTCTATACCTTGTAGTGCCCAGAAACTGGTTGTACAACATCTTGAGCAGGCGGGGATCGGGGGAGTTCAGGATACACTAAGTTTAACATCGCTCCATGGGCTAGCGAGGTTTTTGCTGATGGACATTAGTAGCATACCACTGCCTGGGTTGACTTTTCCCAAGCAGACTTTTAGCAGTTGTGTTGGTCCTGAAGTAACATATTTTTTTAAAAACAACAGCAACACATTCCCCATAATATCTTTGAGCAGGACCAACCAAATGACACATAACAGTGTGCAAGCTTTTAAGTGCACCAGAACTCTTCATCAGGCTAGAAGTTACATTTTAAAAAAGTTTTAAAACTTTTTAATTTTTATTTAATTCTTTGGTAACACCCAGACTGATGAAAAATTCTGGTGAAGTCAAAAGCTCGTACATTGTTAGGTGCCATTTGGTTGGTCCTGCTCAAAGATATTATGGGAACTGTGTTCTGGTTTTCTGTTGCCGAGCCTTTGCAGAAAGCTGGTGCCTGCATTGTTACGGGCGCACCTTTGGTGAGCTTGCAGCGGTATAGTTGCAAGTAGGGAGGTTTTCCCTGTGACGTGGTTGATATTAAGGGATAATAACTGTGTTTATATACCACTCTTCTGGACAGATTAGTGCTACACTCAGAGTGGTGAACAAGTCAATGTTATTATCCCCACAATACAGCTGGAGAGCTGGGGCTGAGAGGAGTGGCTTCCCCAAGGTCACCTGCTGAGCTCATGGCAGTAGAGGTATTCCAACCAGCAGAGTTCAGATTCGCTGCCCAGTCACTCAGCCGCTATGCTGCAGCAGCAGGGATCAAAATGCAGGAGGCAAAATAAGTCTGACTTGGTTTTTTAAAAAAAGTGGTGAAGCTTTGGATTTAAATCTCTATAAAGGGGGTGGGTGGGATCAGGGCTGAAAATATAGCAGTGGCTAAACACAGAAATGTTAAGCCAGAGGTTATAGAGAAAATCCAGTGTATGCCATGATTCTCTGGGGGTGCTTCTAAAAACAAAAAAGGAAAGTTTGCTAAATTTTGTCCATAAGCATAATTTTCCACCACCGCTGAGTTTCTTTTATAAGCTAAGGATAAAAGCATGAATCGGATGCAAACGGAAGATGGGGAGGGTCTGTACTCATCGTGAACAACTGAAAATAAGGACACATCCTTTGAGCACTGTGAAGACTCTCCATGTATAAGAAATCATAGAAAACTGCCAAATATTACTGAGATGGGATCACGTTAGGCATCAAACAGAACCAGACTGACTGCTGAAGTGCTTTTTAAAACACGGTTTTAGTTTCTGAACTAAGAGAGTAATTTTGCATGAAGGAATGTGCTAAGCCTTAGGCCATGTTCATTTCTACTGCAGGAACATTCCCAAGGCCAGTCTTAAAGGCCACTTCAGATCAAGTCTAATGGGCTCTGATGCTTTGGAGAACATGAGTAGCCATGAGCTTATACCATATTTTTATATAAGATGTAACATGCCTTGACAAGAGTTTGGTATATTACAACGTATGGATGGATGAGATTATCCTTGGTGCTCTCTATTACTCACATACCGTGCAGTGAGTTTTACTGTCACCATCCATAGCGTGTACATCAAAGTGGCCTTAAGGAAAGTTCGAAGCATGATTGTCTTCACTGCCATGATGCAAAACTTTTATTAATTGAGAAAGCAATACTTCCAGAGTCTTTTGCATGGAGTTCCACACAAAATAGTCCAATTCCCTCACATCCCCCTTTGTGCAGTATCTGCAATAGTCCCTATGTGATATAGGCAAACCAGCTGTCTGATCTCATTATGGACTGCACAAGTGTGGTTCAGGGTTGCCACCTTGTGTCCTGAGTCTAACAGTCACATGTGACTACTTGAGAGTTGTCCTCAATTTCTGTGCATACAGTGCCCGATCATGACTATGGCATTCATGGAGAAGGGGCTTCAGCCTTCCCCTCACAACATTTTCTCTACCTGCAGTAGTCCTAGGGGTGTGCTGTCTGACCCTCTGGGAAAGCCAAGTGGGTTTCCCCAACAGATCAACTAGTCCCCTCAGAACTGTTTCAGCTGAGAAAAATAGTGGAAGCCCTTTGTCCACACATTCCACAGTCATGAGATGACTTGGGCACCATTTGTGTAGGAATTCAGGTGAGCCAAAAATTCACATGTGACTGTTACACAGGGTAGGGACCCCAGACCCAGCCTGTATTCTCTATAATGTGTGAATAGGAATGTATGACTATTGATGGTCCCTAAAGTTGATGTAACCACTTGGGAAGCAGTCACAGGCTGGAATTCCATTTGGAAACTACTTGTTTAGCTTAAATGAACCAACTTAGAAACCTTATTAGGTGGCACAACTTCACTTAACTTCCCACATCCTATAATCCCTCAGTTCCTCTATGCCTGGTCCTTGTCTGTTGTGAGGCACCCAGTGGGACTTGCATTCACACAACAAGTGTAGATCGGTGTGTATTTGGATCCACTTTTCAATGGAGATGGGAATGCATATATACAACTGCTGCCTCAGGCTGTGTGCATGCTACATGTATCTGAATCTTTGTGTCTGAATCTGCTGTCCAGCACCCAAGTGCTCAGTGATGCCAAAGGAGGCTTTTTCTTGCACATCAGCTTTCATGTAACTTACAGGCAATAAATCACTATTTAGCACTGGTAGTGTCAGAGCCAAAACAAGGTGAAAGCTTTTTAATGGCCCGATATTGCACATTTATCAGAAGCTGAACAGATCAATGTTATTAGCTATGAGGAGCTGATTGACATTTTGAGTGTCAGCTTGGAATTCTAGAGACAAATCCTGTCCAATTGAAATAAATGGAAAAGACCTCTTTTATGCAGCTCTGTGCCATTCTCCCTTCTGTGGGGGGAGAGCCTTCCATTTATGATAATAAAAGAAATAGCAGCCATGGACAGCCCCTGTATCTATTTCATTGTCCAAATTTTGCTTTGCTAATTAACTCAGCTCTGCCCTGGGGAAAGCTGTCTTTGCTATGTGAGAACAGTTATTCATTTGCCTTACCAGTCTGGTTCACATTCCTTCCTGAAAAGAAATTGTCAGTCACGTCTAATTGAGCTAAATTATGTGTGATAGATTGGAGGGGAAGTGCTATTAGCTTGCGGCACAATGGGATCTTCCACTTTAGTTTCCCTGAGCTTCACAGCAGGACTTCAGCTGCATTCTGGAACTTATGGCTAATAGGTGGCTAATAGGTGGTGTCATGTGCTATGCAATGTAAGTTGCATTGATCGGAGAGGTATAGGATGACTTCCTTTGGCAACTTCCAGAAGCCTTAAGCTTATGAAACTAAAACTAAGGATAATGGACCAGATCTTGCAGATCTATCCCACTTGGGATTGCACTAATTAGTAGCAGGAGCCTTCATTTGATGCAAGTAGCTCTTCTGCTGGTGGAAGAGATCCTTCTACCAGGAAATGTTCCTGGCAGTAGAGGCATGTGCCACCATTAGTGGAATGAATCCACAGGATCTGACTCATCATTCTTGAGCTGAAATAAGAATTGGGCATCTGTGTCCAAAGAAGGAGTAATTTAAAAAGACAGCAAGATGAATGAAATAAAATTTTTAATGTTACTACTTTTACATCTTACAGCACAGAAATCTGAATACCTGTCTCTGACTGTGATTCCGAATATAACATTTGACATTTACAATGGTTGTACAGTGCTTTCTGCCAGTTTTCACACATCCAGGGAAAGGTAAGCGTTTACCAGTTGCGCTGAATTTGACGAGAGCTATCCACTTTGCTTAAGCCCTTCCCATTGAAATAAATGGATCCTTGAAGTGCTTGCCTTTGGCTGCAACATATCTTTTGACTGCAGTAACTGTGATGTGAAGCCCAAAGTGGTAGATTTGTGTACGGACATCCCAGAGACAAAAATGGGGAAGAGGTCAGGGATGAAGAGGGAGAGGTATCCATTACCCTTGCAGGAAAAATACTGGGGGATAAGGATAACCTCCCCACCTGCAAAACAAATCAAAGAATGCATATACCTCTAGATTCTCCCAAGAAATAGAGGCACTGAACAGAATATTTGGAAGGATGAGGTGGGGAAATGGAGGTGCATCAGAAACAAGTGGGTGCTTGGCCAACATAAGAGCTGTTTGCACGTCTTACTGGCCGTGCAAAGTCGTGCAAAACTCCTGGAACGACGGCATCTTCCTGGCATGATTTTCCATTATGACTCCAGTTTGCGGTGCAATTCGTGCTGCAAACCAGAGTCATGATGAGAAATCACGCCAGGAAGACTTGAATCCCACTGAAAATTTCCACTCACAGAGAAATGTCAGTCAATGGAGGGTGAGTTCCTTGCCCCCCCCCCTTGCTGCAACCTAAAATGCCTGCCAAAATGCTCTCCCCATGGGATGCATGACCCTGGGAGGATGGAAGGTCTGAAGCAAGAGGAAGGAATTGGCAAAAGAAAGCCTCTGTGGGATGCAATCATAGTATCTGCCAGTTTTGGGGAATCTGCACCTGCTATTTTCAAGCAAGTGGCGGCAAAGGCCCTTCCCTGACAAAAGGATTCTTGGAGGGGTAAAAATGAGCTCCAGAGTCATTTAAGCAACATGGGGAACCCCATCCACCACCACCAAAACGAGCCTTTTGTTCTTTAAGAATTCACTGGTTAAATCTTTGAATTAACCAAGCCTTGGCAACGCAAAGGCTCCAGAAGGAGAAACAGTCCAGCACGCCAGAGGCAGCAGAGGGCTGTGAGAGAATTCATCCCCTCTGGAGCAATCTCTGCCAGCTCTGTTATTTAAAACTATGCTTCCAGGCTAACATTGCGTCTCCCGACATGTGAAGAACATGTGCCAGAAGTCTTGTGTAAAGAGAATCGAAGTTGTACAGCTGCCCAGTCACTCATGTTATCTTGTCATTCTTTCTCTGTGGTGGGTGCAAGCCTCCTAAACTTTGAAAAATAGAGGCTGATCAAAAAAGCTTGCACACTTCTAACAGGGTGTCCAAATCTTTTAACCCTTCCTGTCCCAGTTGGGAGGGTTGAACTTTAACCTATCTTGAAACTGGGAGTGCCAGTTAATTTGACTGAAGAAAAGGTACTCCAGTTGTTGCTGTGCCAGAATGGGCCATTTTCAGCACACATGCCAGGAATTGTCTCAGAGCCAAGCTACAAGTGACGCCTGACACAGGTTGGACACTTGTCAGCTTCCCTCAAGTTTTGACGAGAAATGTAGGCGTCCTGGTTTTACAGCTTGGCTCTCCATTACAGCTGCAAGACCAGGATGCCTACATTTCCCATCAAAACTTGAGGGAAGCTGACAAGTGTCCAACCTGTGTCAGGCGTCACTTGTAGCTTGGCTCTCAGTCTAGTCTAGGTGTGAAGCCCAAAGTGGTGAATTTGTGTACGGACATCCCAGAGACAAAAATGGGGAAGAGGACAGGGATGAAGAGGGAGAGGTATCCATTACCCTTGCAGGAAAAATACTGGGGGATAAGGATAACCTCATGTCTAGTCTAGGTACCAATTTGGACTCTTAGTACTTCCTGACTTAGTGATGAAAACTGGAAAAATTTCAGCCATATGTAAAACAATCAATAAACTTCTAAAGCTCCTTGACCTTTTAGTAACATGATCTGTTGAATAGAAGACATTTGCAGATAATGACTTGTTTAATCAAATTTGCACATTTTAAAATTTAATAATCATTTCTTTTTCCATCCATATTGAGACTTTACTCCAGAGCAGAATTGCATTTCTGAGTGAAAGATTATACTGGGTAATGCGGCATCTATTTCTTTTCTAATGTATGATGTTAAGTAGGTCACAACATGTAGAAATTACTTTTCTAACTTATTAGAGAGTTGCTTTGGAATATTCTAATGTCTCATAAAATAAAATTATTTCTCTGTCTGCGGGATAGAACTTCTCTTTCCTTTGTAGAACTTTCCCCCATTCCCAATTTTGTTGCAAAAATGGAAATTATGGAACTCTTTGTACAGGATTTTAATTTTTAAAAAATTATAAAGAATCAATTTGTAACCCATGAAGCCATATGCAGTACACCAGTGACATAGTGTGGTTTATCAAAAGCTTGACTACTACCCTATTTTTGCATTTAACATGGTGGATCACAACTTATATAGCTATTTTTGTGCAAGCTATTTTCCAAATAGGACTATTTGGTCAATTCAAGGTCTATTGAATGGAGTATGTGAAGGAACGGAGTCACAAGTCCCTCTTGTTCCTTCTGGTATGTCCCCAGGGGGTCAGAAAAAACTTTCAACTACCCCAAGGCTTGCCTGATGACACCACCCGTTCCCCTCACAGATGCAGAGGAGTTTGCCGTGTTAGTCTGTGGTAGCAAAATCAAAAAGAGTCCAGTAGCACCTTTAAGACTAACCAATTTTATTGTAGCATAAGCTTTCGAGAATCAAGTTCTCTTCGTCAGATGCCTGATACAGAGACTGGTCAAATACAGAAGAGGAGGAGAGAGAAGAGGCAATTAGGGGGAGGAAGGGGGAGGGAGCAATCAAAACATTCCTTTGCTAGTATATGTAAACATCTCCTTTTAGTGTGTGTATCAGTTGGCTTCAAAGGAGTTTGCCCTGTTAGTTTGTAGAAGCCAAACAGCTAGACCATCCAATTCCAATGCAGCATGGGCCTTCGATAACCACAGCTCTCCCTGCCAGATGCATCTGACAAAGAGATCTGTGGTTCCCGAAAGCCCACGCCAGGTGCCACTGAGCTCCCCCAGACCCCACCTCTGTAAAGGAAATCTGTTACCTGTGGTAATGTGATAACCATTCATAGTCCCTATTCAGTCCCAGCTTGACAGAGTCAAATTTGCATATGAATTCCAGTTCAGCAGCCTCCCGTTGGATTTTGTTTTTGAAAGGTTTCTGTTGAACTACAGTGACCTTTAAGTCTTTGGTGGAATGTCCTGGTAGATTGAAGTGTTCTCCCACTGGTTTCTGGACGTTTCCATTTCTAATGTCAGATTTGTGTCCATTTATTCTTTTGCGTAGAGGTTGGCTGGTTTGTCCAATGTACAGAGCAGAAGGACATTGTTGGCACATGAGGGCATATATCAGATTGGAGGATGAGCAGCTGTAAGAGCCAGAGACAGTGTAGTTGATGCCATTGGGTCCTATAATTGTATTCCCTGGGTAGATATAGGGGCAGAGCTGGCATCTGGGTCTGTTGCAGGGCCTGATACCTGTGCTGGTGACTCTGCTGGCCGATTCATGGTTGTGAGTGAGAAGTCGTTTAAGGTTGGGGGGCTGTCTGTAGGCAAGGAAAGGTCTTCCACCCAGGGCTTCTGAGAGAGAGGTATCATTTTCCAGGATGGGTTGTAGCTCCCTGATGATATATTGGATGGGTTTGAGGTGGGAGCTATAGGTGACAACCAGTGGTGTTCTGTTGTTAGTTCCTTTAGGTTTGTCCTGGAGTAGACTGTTTCTGGGTACTAGTCTGGCCCTGTTGATTTGTTTCTTCACTTCATTTGGTGGGTACTGTAGTTCCAAAAATGCTTGTTGTAAATCTCTTAAGTGTGAGTCTCGGTCGAGAGCATTGGAGCAGATACGGTTGTAACGTAAGGCTTGGCTGTAGACAATCGACCGAGTGGTATTTTAGGGTGGTAGCTGGAGGCATGTAGATATGAGTATCGGTCTGTTGGTTTCCGGTATAAGGTGGTATTTATTCGTCCATTATGTAGTTGTACAGTGGTGTCCAGGAAGTGTACCTGTTGTGTAGAGTGGTCCAGGCTTAGGTTGATAGTAGGGTGAAAGTTATTGAAGTCTTGATGAAATCTCTCAAGAGCTTCCTTCCCATGGGTCCAAATGATGAAGATGTCATCCAGGAATCTTAAGTATAGTAGTGGTTCCAGTGGATGGGAGCTGAGGAAGCGTTGTTCCAAGTCCGCCATGAATATGTTAGCGTATTGTGGTGCCATGCGTGTGCCCATGGCTGTGCCATTAATCTGTAGATATAAGTTGTCACCAAATTCGAAGTAATTGTGAGTGAGTACGAAGTGACAAAGTTCAGTGGCGAGGTGTGCTGTGGTTTTGTCTGGGATAGTATTCCCTATGGCTAGTAGTCCATCTGCATGTGGGATATTGGTGTATAAAGCCTCCACATCCACGGTTGCTAGGATGGTGTCATCAGGTAGGTTGTCAATGGACTGTATTTTCCTGAGGAAGTCAGTGGTGTCCCGTAAATAGCTGGGTGTGCTGGTGGCATAGGGCCTGAGGATAGAGTTTGCAATCTCTGTCCCTTTTGGGTGTAACCTGACAGCAGGGTGTAAGGTACTAAGCAGTTGTCTTACTTTGGCCACTCATTAGCATTGCTATGAGTAGTACTATGAGCTCTGTCCTGGGAGCTTGATGGCTCCCTTCTTCTGGCCACTAGTCTGCAGCTGGACTCCTGTACATGAACAGACAGTGGTTACAATAACTGAAATCTTGGGCGGAGGGCATTTCTGCACAGGGCTTATTCCCAGGAAAGTGTCCTTAGGATTGCACTGTTAATGTGTATAGATATATGTACAATTAAAGTAAACTGATCAATAAGTTCCCGAGAGCGGATTTAAAATTCTATTTTCTTCCATTTTTTCAGGTAGAAGAATTTTCTTTATTGAAACTATAAACAGTAAACATAAAAACTATAAACAGTAAACATAAAAAAATAAAAAACACACCATTCTAAAGGGAACACACTAACAATACATATAAACTAAAAATAACAAACAAGACAAATAATTAGTAATAATAAAGGAAAAATACAGTTTTTTTTAAAAAAAGACTAACACTAAACTACAAAATGAATTCCGATTTTCTCCTCAACAAATATATATCGTTTTCAAAATCACACTTATTCTATGTTAAACATCCCTCTTTTTTCTTTTGTTCATCGTTCTTAATCTATAAAACCAGATATCATCAAGTCATTATTATCAATTTCATGTTAAAAAAACTATAAACGGTTTCCATTCAAGCAAAAATGTAGATGTCATTTCTCTGATCAGTGAAGTATGTTTTACCATTGACACAAACTCCAAAACTTTTATCCACCATTCCTCAATTGTGGGCAATGCTGGAGTTTTCCATCTTTGAGCATACAGTACTCTTGCTGCTGTGATCAAATATAAAAACAAAGTTCCAAAGCTTCTTTCCAACTGGCTGTCCATCAATCCCAACAAAAAAGTCTCTGGTTTCAACTGGATTTTAATCTTCAAAATCTTCTGTATCAATGATTGTATCTGCAACCAGAAACTCTTTGCTTTCTTACATGTCCACCACTTATGATAAAACATCACTTCTTGTTTATCACATTTCCAACATACATTTGAGGCATCCTTATACATTCTAGCCAATTTTTCAGGAGATATACCAAAGATACATCATCTTATAGAAATTCTCCTTAATACCAGAGCTTAATGTAAATTTCAGCCGAAGATTCAACTAAAATTCTATTTTCAATAATCAGAATTTAAGCCCAGGATGTGGTATATTTATATGCATGGTATATTTATCCATATACATTACAATAGAACAGTCTGTTCCCCCCTCTGATATTTTAACCGTCTCAAGGGTAGAGTCTCTGATCTTTAGTTCTGTTTGTTACCTGGAACTGCAGACTGCATGAGTTCACTTATCCTGAAACCAGTTGCTCCTATCTCTGCATCTTCTTGTTAATAAATGGATGTTGTTTTAAACACACCCTGCTATGTGAACCTAAGAGCCAGAACCCATGTAAGTAACCTATTCCTGATTTGCAAGCAAAAGGGCACAAAACATAGTGCTTTCTTTCTCTTTTTAAAAAATCTTTTATATGAAATACTTAAGATTGGGCCACAAATCTTGTATTATACACATAAGAAATAAAAGTCATTACAATCTATGTTTCATTGTTGGCCCAAAGTGAATGCAGGCTGCTGAAGCAAGTAATTAAACAAATAAACTTCAGTAAATCTCATTCAAAACCTATAATGACCTTTTCTATCACAAAAAAAGAGCAGGTCAGAAATGAGTTGGCTTATTTAGATTTAAAATAAACTAAATCTGCCTCCAGACACAGGTACAAAAATGCTCTTGGCAGCAGCAGCAGCAAACAGCACAGGACAGGGCAGGGATTGTGTCCGCTTGCCCACATTCTCATTCCTTCCTTTTTTTGATCCATTGTGTCTGCACACAATTGGAGACTAGTAGCAGTTTCACTGGGAGCCTCTGGAAACTTGTCCCCACTTTCCTGGATCACCACCAGTGGGATGCACTGTACCATTACAGTATGATTTGGTAGGAAAAGGAGAAGAAAGTTCTTTAAAGAGCTAAAAAGAATCAGAATAGCAAGCCGACCATATCTTTTGGAAAGGGGATCTTAGCTCTGCCCCATTCCTATATTAGCTACAGTAGGAGTATCTAGATGGATACTCCACCAATAGCTATTTCCCCTTTTAACTGAAGAAAATAAGGGAGGAAAATGGGAGCCAGACAGGGTTTCCAGGTCCCCTTACCCTCCTGGTGGGAGGGGGATGACTTGGCAATCACCTTTTTAAACTCCCAGGAGCAGCAAGATGATGTCATTTCTGGGAAGTGATGTCATCACACAGGGCCCAGGTGCACTCATGCACTTCACAGTGGGCTGATTTGGGCCACAAATGTTTGGAGCCCAAATTGGCCTGCTGCAAAGCATGGGAGCACTCCCAGAGTGGCACAATAATATCACTTCCTAGAACTAACATTGTTGTGCCACCCCAAGAATGCGCCCAGGAGGCCTGTTCCCCCACCTTTCCTCTTTGCCAGCCAGGTCAGTGGTGGTGGGGAGTGGATGGAGGATCCCTCGCCTCTGCCGGGGGACCTGGGATCCCTAGAGCCAGATGAGCCATGTAAATATTGGAAGGACATTATCTGGATGATCTCCTTTACTGCAAGCAGTTCCTGCTGCCAATGACGGGGGGGGGATCCCTGTACAGAAACAGCCAAGGGTCTCTTCTTAAAAGACACGACATTTTGGAACAGTTAAAACGTGTTCTTTTAGTGCCGAGAATGTAACTATAGAGGCTCTAGTTCAGAATCTCACTTCCTAGGGGAAATGGTTTGGCATTGTCCACTTTGACAGTGTTAATCCTGATTTAAGCATGAGGCTGTGCGATTTTGCATCCTGGTTCAGGGTCTCCTTTAAACAGTGCAGCAACCCATTCAAAGTAGCTATGCAACTAAGTTTTCATGTGAGAGATCCACAGCCCTGGCAGACACTGTGCTGGGATGCTAATTAATCATGCTTTGTGTGGGCTGCAGCACCATTTGAACAAGACCCCGAGTCCATGCAAAATCACACAGGAAAGCTCTTTGTCTCACCAGTATCTGAGAGCGAAACTACAAGTGACAAAAGGCACAGGTTGGACACTTGTCAGCTTCCCTCAAGTTTTGATGGGAAATGTAGGCATCCTGGTCTTGCAGCTTGGCTCTCTGATTGCTGTCCAATGGACTTTTCAACTGTCACTTGTCCAACATTCCGCCAAGCTGCCTACATTTCCCATCAAAACTTGAGGGAAGCTTTCAAGTGTCCAACCTGTGCCTTTTGTCACTTGTAGTTCCGCTCACATTTACCTCTTACAGGATGAAGAAGGTGGTGTTCGGCCTCAGCCACCCCATTTCCTCTACCACAAATCAGTGCTTGACATTGACAAAGCTTCGTGGCTGCTCATTTATTTGGTGGTGCATAGACCAGGGACACAGAATATTCTCTCTTGTTCCCTCTCTGCCCTCCTGCACATTCAGAAAGCATTGGAAAATGAAAGACCAAGGCTGGTTTAAGGTATTTTTTATCCCAAACAAGGTACTCTCATGATCTCTTCTGCTACCAATAGTGAGGTCCAAGTCAAGTCCCCATGGCAGTGCCAAGGCTTGGACTCTATAGCCCAGTTCAGGGCTCTGGTACTGGTCACCTCCCATGTCTCTTATGACTGGCAACAGGCTGAGACTGTAATATATTTATAATTTCAGGTAGATAGCCATGTTAGACTGCTGGATTTGAGTCCAGTGGCACCTTAGAAACTAACAAGATTTTTTGAGAGGCAAAGCTCTGAAGAAGGGAGCTTTGACTCTCAAAAAGCTTATACCCTGAAAATCTTGTTGGTCTCAAGGGTTCCACTGGACTGAAATCCTGCTGATATATTTAATACATACATTACAACAGAATGGACTGCTTCCCCCTTGGTATTTGTGTGAGTTGGCTTAGTTTCATGAGATCCTGGCTTAGTAAATTCTATTTCTTAGCTAGAACTCTCTTTTTCTGAAACCAATTGCTCTCTGACCCAAATCTCCTTGTTAATAAAACAATGTTATTTGGAGCACACCCACCCACCTCTGCTATGTGAACCAGAGAGCAGGAACCTGAGAGAGTAGTACCCTATTCCTGATTTATAAGAAACAGAAAACATTACAGAGCCTCTGATACATTGACACACCCTTCATTAAGCTTACCTGAGCTTCAGGTGGCCCAGCCAGATAAGTGGCCCAGTGAAAAAGAGGATCCAGGAGTCATACAAGCCTCTTCTGCAACCACATCAAGTTTTCTCAGTTGTGTATGTATTACATTGACTGTTTTTTCTTAACAGCCAATGCATAGTTTAATAGCAGTTGTTGCAGTTCCAAGTAGAGTGTGATTGGGAGAAGCACAGAATGATTTGCCTGGAAAGAACATTTAAATTATTATGTATTTTAGTAGCACTTCTTGGGGGGGGGGCGGTGTTTATTTTGATGCATAGTTACTATTCCCCTGAGCTTGTTTTCATCACAGTTTGATAAATCATAAATAGCTAATCTTTTGAAAGAAAAGATGCTGAAGAGAAGCTGTGATTACAGTCAAAGAAGATGGCAAACATGAAAAAGCTTCCTCAGTCTTTTGAAAACCTTTCTGGTTTACAGTTACTAAAAATGGTATTGACTGGGATGCTTCTGCATAACTTGACATTTACATTTGCACAAAAGAGCTAATAGGGCTTTTTAAGTTGGCTAATCAAATTGCAGCACTTGTGTCTCATGAAAGAATATTTGAATCTATGTTTTTAATTTCTGAGCCTCCAGATGATTATTCCATATCACGTGTTCAGTTTTCACATCCATACTGTAGAAGTTCGAAATTGCATCTTATTTAGGATTTTGCAAGTGGTTAGCCAAGGCAAATCTTGCTTTGGAAGTAAATGGTCTCAGACTATTAGAAGTACACCAGCAGACATTAGAGAATTCACTCTCATCCTCCAAATTCGTGAAGTTTTTCTGGCTTGAATGGGGGGGTGTCACAATCATAGCCGCTCAGACTGACACTGATGCACTGTGTTAAGCTGTAGCATTGCTGCAAATTTGCCATGACATTGAAGTCTATGCATGGGAAACAAGGCAGAGACATGAGACCATCTCCTCATTTCCTGGGCTCTGAGAATTTCATGGCTCTTGGAGTCTTCAAAGGCACAGGGATAGCAGGAGAAGAATCCCAGCCTCCTAGCAAAATAGCTTCACACAATCAAGCCAGAAAATGTTATAGACATTCTGTACTGGTCCCTGAAGTCTTTCTAGTGTCCCTCTGCTTCTAACCAGGGTTAGATTTGTGAAATTGCTAATGCCCTTTCCAAGCTCAGTTTTTGAACAGATACAGTGTTTGGATTTGGGTTTTATTCAGAATCCAAATACATTCTGTTTCATTATTCCCTATGAGGAATTTTTTTCCAGGGAGCTGAAGAGGCCATTGGTCAAGCAGACTACACCAAAATTTCAGGGAAACTAGTCCTGCCTGTTCACTAAAAAAAAGTCAAGTTTTAATTGAATTTGACAATTCTACAGGCCTCTGAACAAGCTGCCCTCAGCCACTCTCCGTTGCTATGGGTGTGTGTGTGGGGGAGCAGAATTAAAGGCTTTCTCTAGGACACAGGAAGTCTTAGCCAAACACACAATAGCAACCAATGACCAAAAACCTCCCAATGCAAACAGAATCAACAAGGCCCAACAGAAGTAATGTCAAACCAGAGAACCCCACCAGGACCAAACTGAATCAAGGGACACTGTTACATGCCCAACAGAACCAGTGTCATTCAAAGATGCCAGGAAGAACCCAGGGCCAATGCAAGCCCAACAGAGCTAACATCGAACCAGAGAATCCCAGCAAATCTAAACTGAAGCAAGGAACACTGTTACATGCCCAACAGAAATAACGTCAAACCAGAGAATCCCAGTATCCAACCTAGCAAGCCAGTAATACCAAGGCAGCAGCCAGACCTAATAATGGCATATAGCAAGCAAGCATCTCTCTCTCTCTCTCTCTCTCTCTCTCTCTCTCTCTCTCTCTCTCTCTCTCTCTCTCTCTCTCTCTCTCTCTCACACACACACACACACACACACACACACACACACAGCTGCCTTCCTACCTACCTCCTCCTGTTGCCTGGGAAGCCTGCAAAGGGGGGAGGGAACAAGCTGCTGCAACCTTTAAAATACAATTCCCAGATATTCCCTAATATTTCCAGATAATTCGTGAATTTAAATACTGGTTTATCCAAATGTATCGGAATATACCAGAATAGCTGCAGATATACCTGAATAGTTCTGAATATGCATTTTTGGATGTACATTTAGCATTCTTGAGCCAAATTGCACACCCATACCTCCAAGACTGATGTGAGTATTGATGTGGGTATGTGGGTAAAGATGCGAACTCACACGTGGGAAATACCTGCAATTTTGAGGGTGGAGCCTGGAGAGGGTGGGCTTTGGGGAAGGAAGGGACCTCAGCAGGATATAAGCCTCTAAAGTCCACCCTTCACAGTGACCATTTTCTCCAGAGGGAATCATCTCTGTAGTATGAAGAAAATGTGTAATTCTGAGAGATCCCTAAGTTTTGGATACCGCTCATTAGTAATTTTGGTGAAATAATGTACTGTTATTTTTGCTGTTCCTAAAAAAGGGAATATATTGCTTAAACATGATGTTGGAAGAGTTATTTATTACATGGTTTTCCATATTCAATAAATTGTTGAGGGATCCTTTCTTCTGGTAACTCTGGGTCCATGTCAATATGTTTCAAAGAGTAGTGATTACCACCTCTTTCCAGTCCACCCCACTCCCACAACTACCTTAGATATTTCTGAATTTATTGAATTTATTATTACATTGATGACCAGGTGTAGAATTACACCCTAGTAAAAGAGAGAGAAATATATACACCCAACTGTGTAGTGGTTGACGGAACCCCACTTCCTCATTCCGTGGGTTAAAAAGAACCCACCTAAATCTTTGGTGCTTTTTCCCTTCTGTGCAGAGAGCAAAAATATTCAAGAAAAGACCATGGAATTCTTGGAAGTGAAGAAACGAAATCTTGTTAAGTGCTAATGTCATACTATAATCTCACTCAGGGCAATTCAGTAATCAATTCTGATAGGATTACAGCGCACTAAGTGGTATTTACTTCCTGCAGCCAAAGAAACCATCATACCTTTAACAAGCTAAGAAGAAAATGTTCCGAAAAACCAAAAGGGTTTTCTTGTATTGTTGGCACTAGGGGTGCTTAAGTATATGCCAGTTTAGCTGTTGTTCTGTTTGTCAGTCGCAAGGAGAGAGCTGTTTTTTCATCAAGCAGTTTGACTGTTCATAGGCAGCTCAACCTCGACTGGCAGATTATTGTCTATGTATTCAGACTGTACAGTACAGTGCAATTGACAGCTTTTAAAGTTGCATGTTCTCACAGCACCCAGTGGAAATCCTAGTTCCTTCCCGCAGGCTTGGTGTCACCATTTAATGGTCTGCAGCAAATTGTTTAAATAAAGAGTGAACAAACTAATCAATCAGTTATGTATAAACATGTGTTTTTAAGAAAGTTGTACCATTGGGTGTTCATCTCTGTTAGTGCTATTATTTCACACGTGTGCATTTTTGAACAGTCAAAAGGGCCTCATAGTTCCGCCTTTTAATTACTTGACACAACCATTGAAAATGCTAGGAGTGATGGTTGTGGCTTGTGTTTCCTGATCACCTTCTGGGAACTCCCTGGATCCTTGGCCAGGAGTTTTCAGATTTTACCCTTGCCCTCCTCCCTTCTAGGTTGCTTTGCTTTGCTTCTCTTTCTGGGTGGGCCAAGAGCTGATCTAGGAATCCTCTTCAGCCTTGAGTTGTGTTATATTCTCTTCCCAGTTCTCTATGGCTCTCCTGTCCATCCAGGAAATCTTCTGAGCTTGTCTTGTTTTGTTCTGCTCCCATTGCCTTGGTGACCAGCCCGAAGTATCAGAGGGTCCCATCATTCCCCTTTTGGAGTCAGGCCAGGATGGGGATGGGAGGCAGGGATTTATGTAGGCCTGACAGCTCATGAGGCTCACACCTGCTGTGCTACTACTGGAATCTGCACCTGCCAGGCCACAGAGAGGCAGGCAATATGCTGAGGGCTAAATGCTCAACTGCTGCTCTCCCATATGATGTGTCTATGGAGGCGCAGGTCACAGCAGTTGTTCGATCCTCATTTTTCTATCTAAGACAGGCTCGGCAACTTGTCCCTTACTTATCGATCCATGACCTTACGACAGTGATCCAGGCAACGGTTACCTCCAGAGTAGACTACTGTAACTCGCTGTACGCAGGGCTTCCCTTGGGCTTGATCCGGAAACTCCAGCTGGTTCAGAATGCAGCTGCATGGGTGGTTGCCAGAGCTCCAATCATGGCACATATAACATCCATCCTCCGTCAGCTGCATTGGTTACCGGTTGGGTACCGGGTCCGGTTCAAGGTTCTGGTGCTGACCTATAAAGCCCTATGCAGACTGGGCCCAGTATACTTTCGGGACCGCCTCTCCCCATATGTTCCCCGGAGGTTGCTTCGATCAGCCAATAAGCACTTGCTCATGGTCCCTGGCCCCAGGGAGGTCCGCCTGGCCTCTACCAGAGCCAGGGCCTTTTTGGTCCTGGCTCCGACCTGGTGGAACTCTCTGTCTGAGGAAACTAGGGCCCGGCAGGATTTGTTATCTTTCTGCTGGGCCTGCAAGATGGAGATGTTCTACCAGGCATTTGGTGGGGGCTAGGCTGTCCTCTCGCCGGCCGTACCACTGAAGACAATCCACCACCCATGCAGGAGCTCGTAAGTGTGATGCAGAGCATGATGCAAGAGCTAAGCCCTGCGTCTAAAATGCTGTATTTTAATATTTATATCCGCCAATTTTATTGTATTCGGAATAACGTTTTAATGTTTTTATAATGTTTTTTATTGTTTTTAATCTTTATCGTATGTTGTTACATCGTATGTTGTTACACAGCCCTGAGCCTGTCTGATAGGGAGGGCGGTCTAGAAGTGTAATAAAATAATAATAATAATAATAAAGCCTAGTGCTGGAGGGGGCTATTAAGGGGTCATGAAGCCCCGTACAATCATGGAAAATTCCTCTCCTACCCTATAGGAAAAGGAGGTAGACTTCCCATCATTTTATAACTCTTGTGCTACCTCTTTTTGGACGAGGGCCTTATCACTTTTGAAAGGGGGGACTTGTACAGGAGGGTTGCCCAGGCTACTCGCAAGTCACACTGTGATATCTTAGAAGAATAATGTGAATTATCTCCTAATTTTGGCTCTTTCTAAATTCTAACACTACCCCTTTAAATGTACTCCCAGGAGTCACTTATGCACATTGTGAAAGATGATCATACATGGGGGGGAAATAATGTGGGAACTAAAAGACACAGGTGCAGTCTGGCATATCAAATCTTGTTTGCGTCTCACTCCTGGGATATGAAATGCCATGAACGTGATCTTCTTAGTACACTCTAAGAGCCAGAACATGTCCTTCAACAGTGTGATGCTACATTGGAGGCTACCATTCACAAAGAGAGCTACAGATGGCAAGGAGCTAATCCTGCTAATTACAGACACTGTGCCTTAATACCTTGAAGGTTTACTGGGAAAGGTGTGCTATCTGGTTTTCTTTGTTCTTTTTAGAAGATCAAGGAGTCTCTCCATTTTGGTTCTGTACATGAGAGGCAGAAAATGTGTCAAATGATATTTTGTACTAGGCGGGCAGTTGTTTTAAATATATCGCAAACCTTCAAACCTTAGGAGATTTAACTCTAATCTAATCAACTGCTCAGACGCTCCAGTTTTTTCTCTCTACTCTCTTACTGATGAATAAGCTAACCTACAACTGTACAGGCTTAATTTATTTGCTTTGGGGTAGTTTGGTTCAATTTTGCTTTAAGCTGCTATGCCTGAAAAAGAATTCCATCAAAACTGAAAGCCTATAACACATCCATTTAGCCTAAGAGGACCAGGGCTGTGTATGTGCTGTGATTCTATGGGAATGCAACAGAAAGGCAGAATGTGGTTGTAACCCCCCACCATCTTTCTCTTTTTTAGTACCTTTAAACTCCTGGGTTTATTTTCCCAGGAGTAAAACTTCATTCAAGCCGGTTGAGCAATGAACAGTGCAATCCTATGCAAAGTTATTCCGGTCTAAGCCTATTGAAACCCATCTAGTCAGTCTTTCACCTAAAACCTAAATGCAAACCTTTAAGACAAAAGTTTTATTAAATATCTTGTTATGATGAAGAAGTAGGAAGGTGTATTGCTTGGCTTGTGACCTTATTACCAAGAAGGCTCAAAATATATAGGGTTCCAAAATCCTTTGTTCAAGGCTTTTCAAATGTCCAGAATGGCTCTAGGGCATGGCCTCTAGGCTCCCAGCCAATCCATGAATCTCTTATGCAGCCATCAAGTAGCATCAAAAGGGGAGAGAAGGGGGAAAAGATCAAACACTGTTCTGGTCCTAGGTGGGGGTAGCCATGTCAGTTTGTAGCAGTAGAGCACAATTTGAGTCCAGTAGCCCTTACATGACCAACACATTTTTCTAGGGTATAAGCTTTTGTGACTCAAAGTTCACTTCTTCAGATATCAAAATGGCAGCAGGAAAACTAACACAAGGAAATGTGTTCCTTGACCTGGGTCTCCTACCTCTGTGCCTGTGAAAGATTTCTACAGGAGGCCTTGAATTCATGTAGTTCAGTCACTAAAATATGCACTTAGGAACCTGTCATTCATCAATCATGAATTCAGCCACGTACAGTGAGATCCTAAGCAGAGTTATTCCAGTCTAAGTCCATTGAAATCAATGGGCTTAGACTGGCATAACTCTGCTTGGGATTTCACTGTTTATTTCAGCTCCTTTAGGGTAGGTGTAATGAGGTGCTCAGAACAGAGCTCGAAGCAGTTCACAACAATTACGTCAGTTAAGAACCAATGCAAAACGTAATGTATTCAATAAAATCACAATAAAACAATAGCATAGTACAAATACTTAAAACCTCTCTAGTCTCATCCCCAGACTATAAAACTCTGCAAGTAACACAAAATTACAAGTAAAGCAATTAGCTCTGCCTCACAATAAGGATATTACAAGTGCAATCCAAAGAAGAGTTTCTCCAGTCTAAGCGAATTGATTTCAATGGGCTTAGACTGGAGTAACTCTTAGGATTGCATTGTAAATGCCAAAAGCATGCCTGAATAGTTCTGCCTTGCAGAGTTTCATAAACACGAACAGGTCCTGCTGGCCACAAGTGCCTTCTAACAGTGCATTCCAAAGGGAGGGCACCACAATCATATAAAGGCCCTCTTCCTGGTGGAAGAAAGTCATGCCACACCAGGACTGGGAACCGCCTGAAACCCCTGCGAAGATGAACAAAGGGTGTGGGCATGTTCATAATGGGAGAGGCAGACTTGATGGTATGAAGGGTTTTAAAGGTGAGGACCAAACCTTGAATTGTATTCGGAGACTAATTGGTAACCCAGTAAAGCTGCTTTAAAATTGGTTTATATGAGCTGACCATGGTGACTTGGTCAGCAACCTAGCAGCTGCATTCTGCACTACCTGAAGTCTCTGGAGCATCTTCATGGGTAGCCCTATGTAGAGCCAGTTGCAGTAGTCTAAATGAGGTCACCGTCTCATGGGTCAATGTGGCAAGGTTAGACTGGGGCCCATTCCGCATGGTCAGTTTAAGGTGATTCAGATTCCGTTCTGCTTCTCTGGCTCTCCAGATTTCCACATGAGGAAAGGAGGTGTAAGATGCAGAACTGACCTCTTAACAACATCTACTGCGTATATACATTAAGAAGCATTGGGGACAGGACCTCACAATGTAGTTCCTGTCGGGATGAACCCTCATCCCCAATGACCACCCTCATCAAGCATCCTTGGAAGAAAGAGGAAAACCATTGTAAAGCAGTAGCTCTTAGGCCCGGGGAAGCTAGACGGTCAACAAGGACCAAATGGTCAACTGTGTTAAACGCTTCTGATAGATCTAATATAATCAGCAGTGCTCAACCGCTCTTATCTACCAGAGCTTTTATAGCCATCCAAAGCCCGGCCTGAAGCCAGACTGGAACAGATCAAGAACTGAGATATCATTCAAAAACCCCTGAAGCTGGTCAGCCCTGCCTTCTCAACAGGGCCGGATCGAGGGGGGGCAGGGGGGTAGTCTGCCCCCGGTGCCAACAGGGAGGGGGCGCCAGGAGCAGCTGCCAGAGGGCGCAGGCAGCAGTGCAGGCAGCCTCGCAGCCCCCCATGCTGCCTTTCACCTGCCCCGCAGGACAGGGGGCGGCCAGCTTGCTGCGCACCCCCTGTCCTGCAGGGCAGGCAAAAGGCAGCACGAGGGGCTGTGGGGCTGCCCGTGCCATTCGCCTGCCCCGAAGGACGGGGCAGCCAGCTGCCCCCTCTCCTGCGGGACAGGCGAATGGTGCGGGTGGCCGCGCTGCCTTTTGCCTGCCCTGCAGGACAGGGGGTGTGCGTCAAGCCAGCCGCCCCCTGTCCTGTGGGGCAGGCGAATGGCGCGGGTGGCCTTGCAGCCCCCTGCACTGCTTTTGCCTGCCGGCCACCCCCTGTCCTGCAGGGCAGGTGAAAGTAGCGTGGAGGGCTGCGAGGCCACCCGCGCCATTCGCCTGCAGGGAGGCCTCCATTCCGCCCTGCGTGATGACATCCACCCTGCAAAGTGACGTCATTACGCAGCGCGCGCACAAGGTGGCTGGCCGAGGGCGCGGGCAACCCTAGATCCAGCACTGCTTCTCAATGGCCTTAATGGCCACATTGAGAAGCACTGCTTCTCAATGGCCAAGAAAGGCAAATTCAACACTAGGTGGTAATTTTCTAGCTCCCCTTTACCCAAAGAAGGCTTTTTCAACAGAGGTCTCACTACAGCCTCCTTGAGAGAGCAAGGGAACTGACCTGATACAAGAGAATATTTTATAATTGCTCACAAAGGGCTTCTCACCCCATCATGGCATAATTTAACTAGCTAAGAGGGGCAGGGGTTCAATGAGCAAATGGTGGGAATTACAGCCGTCAAGGGTCTGTCAACATCTGCAGAGGCAAGTGGATTGAAGGAGTCTAAGCATGGACCCAACAATGCAGCAGAACCCCTGGTAAGCTACTATCAACAAACTTGGCAGCCAGGTCAGTACGAAGAATAGTTCACTGTAAAATAGCTCACAAATAAGTCACAGCTAAAAATCGAACCATCTACCACTTTAGACTCCGTAAGAGGAGTAGTTAACTGCTGAATCAATCTAAACAATTGAGCTGGATGTGAACTAGCAGATGTGATGGAGGTGGAAATGTAATTCCTCTTTGCCGTCTTCACCGCCACTTCATAGGTCTTCATCTGAGCCCTATAAAGTGTTCTCATAGCCTCGTCACAAATTTGGCACCATTTATGCTCCAGCTGTCTTAATGACCTCTTAGCCTTTTTTAGCTCCTCATTATACCATGGAGCCGCCATTTGAGCTGCATTGAAAATTGGATCCCCTTCATATGGATGAGTCTGTAGACTAGAGTTAATGTCCTTTTGGTCGCAGATAGTAACAGTGCTTAGCTTACATGACCTCCCAGTTGAGAACTGTGACATGACAAATGACTGACAAACCTAAGCCCATATTTTTGCAGCTCCAGAAGTGTAAGAAACAGGATATTTATAGAGTGCTTAAGAGGCTACCACACTGAATGGCCGCCTGTATTCAGCTTGGCTAGTTCAAGGCTTTGTGCAGCCTCTCTTACTAGGTAAGGCTACCATTTTTAGAGCTTCAAATAAATTAATTATAATGAATCAATGATTTCCTTCTGGAACCCTTTTGCCATGCTTGAGCTGTTTTCTTTTTTTGTAATTTTTTTTAATATCTAACATAAAAAACTACAAAAGACTACAAAAGTACAAGGGGGGGAAGGGAAGGGGGGACTGGGAAAAAGGGAAGAGCAACATACAAACAACAAACGCTACACTACATGTCTTGTATTCCCTTCATGCTGCAATTTTTCTTAAAAGTTAACTTTCTAATATGCTATCAGATTGGTAGATCTTATACAATACAGACTATATTCAGGATCAGGTTTTCCTCCCCCCCTACGTCTCGGTCTCAGTTCTCTCTGCGCAGCTGGAGCAGCTGCGCCCGCTCTCTCCTCCGCCCCACTTTCCCCTTCAGACTTTGGACTTTCTTCTTGCTGGAACTCCTGATGGTTGAACAAAAAGTCTGTCAGCTGCACTTCCGATGTAATCTTGTAGGTTTGATCCTTATATCTAAACCAGACGCCTTCTGGAAACAACCATTTATATTTTACATCACATTTCCTCAAGAAAGCCGCAAGTCCTTTATACTTAAATCTTCTTTTACGAGCCAAAAATGGAACATCCTTCAATATTTTAACCTTATTGCCCAAATAATCCAAGTCCACATTGTACGAATTATATAAGATGGTGTCCCGAGTCTTCTTAGATGAAAAGTTAATAATAATCTCGCGAGGCAGCTGACGCTTCATTACATACTTTGAAGATGTCCGACGGACTTCCAAAATATTGCTTTTTAACTCTTCTTTAGTTGCCTTTGCGAATGGCGCCAAAAGTCCAGACGCCAAATCTTTTAAATTTTCACTTTGCTCCTCTTTTACATTCTGAAGACGCAGTACCGTTTGGGCACGGTCCACTTGCAATCCTATTATTTGATTCTCCAAAAGCTTCACTTCCTTACTTGTTGCTTTCATGAGTACTACGTTCTCATGTGCAGACTGCTCTGCTCCGGTACCTGTTTCTTTAATGGTTTTCACTTCGCTTTCCACTGAATCAACCTTTTGCCCCATTTCATTCAGTTTCGCTACAAAGGGCTGCACAGCATCAAAGACTGCTCGTCTCACCGTCTCTTCCAAAGTTTCCCCCTTCCCCTGTAACGTCGCCATCACCGATTTACTCATTGCTGGAGTCTGCTTTTTTGTCGCCATCTTAGGGGGGGGGGCGCCAGCTAAGTTCCGAAACTCCGTGAAGGGGAAGAAATCCGCACCTTCTTAGCTTCAACTCCCACCAATCCTTCGCATACGTTTAGAAATCAGAAGGGATTCACTTACTTACAGGTTTTCACCTTAAATCTGCTTATTGCCGTTCTCCATGGCCCGGCAGCACGCGATGCGCAGCACAAGTCTGCCAGCCTCCGTTGGAGCAAACGGGCAATTTACCCCCTGCTTTGCTTTCAGGGGGTTCTTCCCGCCGCGCTCTGGACCCCGTCTCCCTCACTGGGAGTCCTGGGGGTTAACCCTCGTGGGTCAACCGCCCGGTCAGGCTGCTCGGACGTTTCCTCCCGGACCTGCGGAGAGGAGCATCCGACATGGCCAGGAAAACGAAACCAAATCCTCGAGCTGTGTTCTTGAGTATGCATTATTAGTATGAGAAAACTAAGCTGAATAAGAGCCATTATATTTACATTCTACTTGTTCATAACAGATACTTAATAATAATCTCCTTAAATTACTCCATTAAGCACCTGGACTTACATGCAACAAGAGTAATGACGAACTTGAAAATTCCAGTTTAAGCAAGGAGGATCATAGGTGGGAAAATTCAGGTGTCAAGTGGATGGATTTTGGAGGATGACCCTTTTTGAGGTGCTCCAGTTGCCAGGGATATTCTCTTTTTTCATATTGTAAAATATCGCTCTAATTTACCCACCTTGAAATAGAAACTCTCATGTCGTAAAGTTCAAAAACTGCTTTAAAAAAAGGCTCATGGTGGGACAAACTGGCATTCCAGGTGGGGCAGTTCACCCAGTGGTCTCCACTTGACTACAACCCTGTACAAGCATCATGGCCCTAGTTTGCTTCTTTTTTTTCTCCATTGTGGAAGAAAGGTTTAGTATATTCTTTTAATTGAGTAACTCCTTTCCATGAAGTTTCAGGACATCTTCCTCCATTTTCCTTATGGTAGTAGTTTTCTGAGAGCTCCCCTCCACTTCCAATTTATAGTAAACTGGTGGTGTCATGGGGCTCAGTGAGAGTGAGGACTCCTCAGGAGAAGAGGAGCCTTGTGTAACCAGCCAAGCCAGCCCTGATGCAGCTGAAGCTGGTAATCAGGACGAACAGCTACTGGCAGATCAGAGTCCATGGCCAGCAGCTGCACCAGAAGCCCCAACACCCTCCAGCTTCAATACCACCAGTGAAGCCCAGCCACCAATTGCCCAAAGTCCCCAGTCAGTAGCTGAGCCAGAGGCACCAATGCCCTCCAGCTCTAACACCATGGGAGAAACACAGCCAAGGACACCCAGACCTTCAGCTTCACCCAGAGAGCACCGCAGACAGAAGCAACGTATGGAGCTGCAGGAGAGGCAGCAGGGTGCACACCTCCTGGCCAGGTTCCAGCTGCTTGGGGAAAGTGATGGAGAGTGAGCACAGTATAGCTCCCAAGCAGCTATCCGCAAGCCCAGCTCATCTATAAAACCCAGCCACAGAAGACTAGGAGGCATGGAAGCAACACGTCAGATCCCTGCTCTGGCTGCGACCACTGCACTGAACCTTGCCTTGCTGTGTGACCCTTGGACCGTGCCTCAACCTTGTCTCTGTCTAGCTCTTGCTCTGACTGACCTTCGGACCTCCTGACCTGGCTTTTGGATTCTGGACTTTGGACTTCATACTCACTCCTGGCTTGGGACTTGCGCTCTAACCTCGGACTGGACTTGAACTACTCTGCTTGGGCTGGCCCAGCCCCTGACAGATACTACCTTACAAGAAGGAAAGCACGCACAGCCCTTAAGCAGGAACCATCTTTAAATATATGGAAGTCAAACCTCACCTTCAACAGCCTTTTAGAAATCCTGATGACCCAGAAATTTGCCTTTCAGTCATCACAAGGCTCCCTTTAACCATATATGGTTGTCTTCCACGTTGGACATTCCACATTGGATATTCATCTCCGACAGCTGTGATAGTTGCATAATGATGGGAGGTGAAGGGTGAATTCAGGGAACTGAGCTCCCCTTGGCTGCCTTGAACCATGTGATATCCCTCCAGCAAAAGCAAGACAGGGTTACAAAAGAAGAACACATTTCCCAAGTAGCCTTCTGCTTTACCCGTCGAACGCAAAAAAAGAGAAAGGAAAATATAGGAGGGAGCTACGCAAGTGACTTTGCAATGAAATAAATCTCTTTTGGCAAAATAGTTAAAGTAGAAGGAGCTTTCATGTAATTTGATTTGAGATCTGCACAAAATGTCAAAGATTTTTCTATTCCTGGCTTTCTTTGGTGCGCATCGTGTGTCTCCGGCTCAAAGATTCATTCGCTATTCCTGAGCCTGGAGCTAAATGGCAGCAATTTATTATTCTGCTATATAGCAGAGGTAGGTTCAGGAGGGAGGTCATGAAGCAGAGAGGAAAGGAACTGGAGATGGACAACAGCACCATTTCCAAGGGAGACGAGTGTCTGAGGCAAGCATATTATTTTTGCGGAAAGAATTCATTGACAAACACTCTTTGTGTTAATGAAATTATCACTTTTTTTCCTTTAGTGGCATAGCAGGGATTTTTTTTTGCTCTGATTAATAAATGTAACAACTTGAATTAAGGGAGGGATATGTGGTGATTTTAGATGTACTTTTCTCTTATAACTTTCTCTTAACAGGTGTGCTTTTCATGTTGATGTGATGTGAGAATAGGATCGCCAACTGGCCTGGAGGGGAAAAAGCCTGTCCTTTGAATAGAAGCTTAATGGGATGATATTTATCTTCACACCATGAAAAGCTTCAGCTGCCCATTGTCACAACAAGTCCCTATTAAAAGGACACATAATGCACACATTTTTCTCCAGACCAGTTGGCAACTATACATGAGAATAATGAAAAACATGAACTACACGTTTGTGTTTCAGATCACTTTGTTCATCTCAAACACAAGGACAGGTAGGATGCAGAGTGGCGGAGGGGACATCCTGTGATTAAAGTGAGCCACTGTAAAGGTAGGGTAAAATAGCACTAATAAGTTCCGTTGCCATGACGTGTGAACAGGGGCAATATGTATTTTGCCATGAATGAGCTTACAGGCTGTGTAGCTATGTCTTCAATACACCATACATTTCTTTGGAAGACTCAAATGTTCGCTTGTCTTTGAAATCTACTCCAAGGAAAGTGCTTTTGCCATCTCATGTATTCTCCCGTGTTAGCCTCTCCAGCAGAGAGTTTGGTCACGAATGTCCTGTCACAGATGTCCCTGAAGTACATACTTAGCAACAACGTTTGTGAAATGAACATTTCTGGTAATGTGTCCCATGAACACAGGGCATAAACTAGCTAGAAATTGTTATAGCTCTTGGTTTGTATATAGCCCCTGTTTTTCAGTAATTGCTTTGACCTTAGGGCAACCTAGCTTTGTGCTTTCCCCAGATAAAACTTTTCCTATTGTATATGTTTACAGTGCAGTCCTCACCTGCCTTATACATTTATAAGCCCAATGAATTCAGTAGACTTAGAACAGTATACCCTATTCAGGACAGCACTATGCAGTTTTCCTCAGGAGGACCCAGCCCCTCCATCCATATTTTATTCAATGTTGATTTTTTTGTTTGCTGATGTGCTGAATAATGATGTTAGCCTTACAAGAATATCATGCAAAATGAATGAATGTGATACCCTTCCGTTTGTTCTCAAGATCTAGATATCACATTATAATTTGCAGTGTAGATCGGAGCTCATTCTGTGCTGTGAAATGAAACGTCATAACTACCTATGATGTAAAGCATGATTTAGTTACTGCTGGGATGTTCTGACTTGAGTCTTCAATTCTTTGTTGTCAATGAAAAGAGGATACTCGGGATAGCAAGTTAATATGGCACCACTGAGGGCTCTCTCTCTCTCTCTCTCTCTCTCTCTCTCTCTCTCTCTCTCTCTCTCTCTCTCTCTCTGCAAATCAGGGTCAACAAAGGAGCTGGAAATTCCCTCATCCAAGACCTAAAAACAATGATTGAATGTGACAACTGACTTTCCCCTGAAATGTACCAGAGGGAGTCTAAATGTGAAAAAAACATGTACAATTTATAAATGGACAAATGAACAGAGTCATCACATGTGCTTATAACTATAATAGCAAAATAGTGGTTTGAATTTATGTGCCGTTTCTAACAGAGCATGCAGAGTCTCTGTCAGAGATTGTGAGCTGCTTCCAAAGCCTACTAAACTTATTGGGGAAGAGAGCCAGAATCCAACATTTCATGCCATCAGGGCTCTTAAATACCCGGTGTTGTTTGGCTGCACAGAGGTCAACAAGTAGAACATTCTTCAAATCAAATCATATCAAGTAGCACATAAGTATCTTGTATCTCATCAGGGGATTGTGGTACACAGCTGTTCCGCTAATGGTGGTGTCATTCTGGGAATCTGATGTGAGACCCTGAAGGAGTGTTGTTTTACCTCCAAATGCTCTACTTGTGTACTTGTAAACAAAACACATATCACAAAATCCCCAGAAGTCTGCAGGGTTCTCTGATCTGAAAGAAACCGATCCCAGCTAGTTGCCCTGGTATTTCTCACTGCAAGGGAAGTGGAGAATATAACTGCTACCACTGTGTGAAAATAACAGAATACGGGACATCATTGGCCCTATCTGACTGGCTCCTGAGTGCTATGGAAAGACAAGTAAACCCCTATATGAACTAGAACCAGAACTTGGGGACAAGGAAGAAAACTGTCCTCAGCACCCTTTGTGAGCCCCAATCTTGCCCCATAGTGCATCTTCACATTTTTCCTAGCTGCTTTCACATCTTGGTCCTAACTGTTGGAAGAGGAGGATCCAGCGCTGTCTCTCTCCTCAGGTTTCAGAGGGGGGTGAACCAAAAAGTTAGAAAGATAGAGAGGTCAGGGCACTCTGTTTACTGATTGTCCTTTAATATGCAGATTGCTATTCTAAGGATTCCCTCCTCCTGACTTCCTCCCTCTTTCTCCTTCTCTTTCTGGCTCTGTTCCAGGCAACTCCTCTCTCCTTCTCCTCCCTCCATCTTGGCAGCATGGATGCAGGCCTTGCCCTGCCATCCATGCCCATCCTTAGACTAGACAGGTAGTTAGGATCTGTCTCTGCTCCTTTCCTATCAGAGTATGGAGTTCCTTCAATAAAAGAACTCATTTCTTTTCTAAATAAAAACCAAGTGTATGCTTTTATTATTTTCATTCCTGCACGCACACCAGCCAGCAGAACGAGCTCACAACCACCTATAATCACACTTCCTATGCCACACAATAGACTCTGCTAATGGACCAAACATGGAATCCTTTAATTAGCTTTCTGGGGCCTACATAACAATTTATTGATCACTAACTATTGCTGGAAGGGATCCAGTTGAGGCATGCCCAGTGGGATTTTTGGCTGTATTTAAACAACTAAGCTTTTTTTCATATCATACATTACTTTTGGACTGCTTTTTCCAGCAGTATTCCCTGAAGCTCCCTTGGCCATTTGAAATTAGTTGCTCTGTTCTTTGTTTCTGGTGATAAGCATATTCAGGGCAGCTGCCAAAGCACTGGTTTTTCTCCTGCCACAAAGCCATGAGAAAAGAAGCTGTTGTCACATACATGCTGAGCTTAAGCAGAAAACGGGAACTTCTGTAATTTCCTCATTGCTATAAAGCAGGCATCCTGAACTCTTCTTCTTCTTCTCCTTCTCCTTCTCTTCTCCTTCTCCTCCTTCTTCTGCGCTTGTGGACATTTTTTGAAATTGTGAGAAAGGGTAGTGGGTAACACCACAAATGGCACCACTATGAGAAGGGGGACCAATAAAAAAATGGCTGCTGGACAGATACAAAATATTGAGAGGATCCAAGTCAAGAATTCTCCTTGAGGCTGCTGTTTACATGCAGACCCAAAGATACTGCTGCCTTCTGCAGTACCTCCTGCTGCACTGAAGTAGAGGATATCTGGGACTGGCACTTTACTTCGGGGAAGAAGGAGGTGGGCACCAGGGAATACAGTGGTGGGCACCATGGTACCCACTGGCACCACACTGGGATCACTGCTTTAAGGCAAGTGGCAAGCAACCACGAGGCCAAAAAGAGATTAGTAGCTCTGAAGAAGCTAGGAATTGCAAGCAACATGATCCTGTCTCACACGGCTGTGGTCAGTTACACCAGAAAAACACATGCAGAATACCAGGACTGAGTGTTTAGTATTCTCTAGTGACAAAAGGGGGCCTGGAAATGACGGACACCAAGGAATAAAGGAAAAGCCTGCTTTCACTGTACACAGGCTGCTAGTCTTTCTTCCATAGATAGTGCTGGGAATATCACCATTCTTTTTCTCATTGGAGAAAGGTAATCACTACATTTAATACTGAAGTTACTAGCCCAGGTTCCCAACTCTATGTTGGGAAATTCCTGGAGATCTGGGAGTGGAGTCTGAAGAGGATAAAGTTTGGAGAGGGAGCTCAGCGGTTTATAATGTCATACAGCCTACCTTCCAAAGCAGCCATTTTCTCCAGGGAAATTGATCTCTGTTGTCTGGAGATCAATTGTAATTCTGGGAGATGTTCAGACTCCACCTGGAGGATGACAACCCTACAGTGGCCTCCATACCCCTGTCAGCCATCTACAAACAAGTTGGAGGTCTCTATTTACTTGGAGGACTCTCCAGGTATGCAAAAAAATCTGACTTCATAAATTAGTCAAAGAAAAATACCCCTTTCTGCATAGCCTGAGGAGGAATGAATGCGCTCCCATCAAGAGAAGTTGAACATTAATGAAGGGGGAAATCACATTTCTCAGGTCCCTGGGAGTTCATACAATATTTGAGGTGAAGGTTTTGGCGGTGAGTGGAGATTTCCAGACTGTTTCCCCTCCAATGGTTCTTCATAAGCCCAGTTTGTCTTTACCAATTTCCAACGAATGTCGACACAATCACTTCCTGAAAATCCTGTACAAAAAGCGGACAGTACAGCATATATGCTTAACTGGATGAACTCGGGGGCTACATTTTTCTTTTCATCTTTGTATTTTTTTTCAGTGACTTTAGATGTGAGAATTCTTCTCTTACTTCCTCTTCTCTCTTCCAAATTTACTAGCTGGGCTTCTTTATCACCTCCTCAGCCAGTTCTTTCTACATGAATAGCATGCTTTGGATTTGGAGGTTACAGAAAACCCTGAGAAAGCAATGTTTTTGTATCTTCACAACAGCAGCTAGAGCTCTGCAGTGATAACATCGAACAAAATGAACAGACTTCTCATTTAATCTTTTCAATGGTGTGGGGTTTTTTTTCTTTTTGCGCTCATTCATTTTTTATTTTCACTTTTCCCTATCTAGGTCAGGAAGATTGGGATGTCCCTATTCATTCTTGCTATTTCCTGATTCCTTGTTATCTTTTCTGGAGACACCTTGTCATATCTTTGACTGATCAGAGATATTGTTTATACAAGGTCAAGCTTGTTTTTGTATTTCTACCTTTTCCAATATATTTTTAAAGAGGTGAATGGGTTCTGTGCCTATTTTGAATTCATTTTTTCTCAGTCCGACTTCTTCCTCTGGTTTCATTTTTGAAAAAAATCCTGCTTATTTCTCCTCTTTCTTTTTTAGTACTATAGCAACAAACAGTTATTGGCTTTCTGCTGCTCCCTTTATTCTTTACTCTACCCCCACTCTCAATTTTTTATTTAGCTTCCTCTTTTGATATCGCAGCAACATTTTATGATGCCAGAACCAAAGTGGATTTGCTAATCCTAAACAGAGTTACTCCAGTCTAAGCCAATTATTTTCAGTGGGTTTAGACTGGGGTAACTCTGCTAAGGATTTCACTGAGAGTCTTAAAATATGCTAGAAATCTTGGGTGCATATTATCTTATGGCCTGATCCTATGACAGGCTGTGCTAAACCGCAGTGCATAGGAATAACTGCACAGTGCTTCATCTTGGCATATTGCTGTTGTTATCCATGGAACAGTGCAAATGCCCAGACCTCAAGACCCAGACCCAGCCATTTAATAGCTTTGAAACTTCTGCCTCTTTACATCACATCGTAATGGTCCTTTGCTAGCTAGAATGAAGCCTGGTATAACTTTGAACAATCCCAACCCCTATAAATATGGATAGGATGTACAGCAGCCAGGCATAACATGCTACTTTGGTGTTAATACATTGCTGGTTTTGGTACAATAACTAAATGGGATCAATGGGAGTTGGGATTCAAAGAGCAATCTCTTTTGGTCCCAAATGACATTGTGTTTTCTTATTGTTTGTTAATGAATAGTTTCCACAAGAGACATGTTTTGCCTTCCGACAAGATTCACTGTTAGATTGATCACAGAAGGTGAGACTAAGAGACATGGTGGCATGCACTACTCACTTCTCCGAAGGATAAGAAGTTCCAGGGGGTGCACTTCCTGGGATGGTTTCCTTCGGACGAGCGATCAGAGGGATCATCTGGCATTTCTGTCATATTTCCATTATTTGAAAAAATGCAAGTAGAGTTTACATGAAGACAAAGAGACACCCGTACAGCACTGCAGGACTGCTCCCTCACATCAGAGGGGGATAGCAGAGGAAGAAGGCAAAGAGTCTGCAGTGCACCACAAAGAGCTTTACTTGACTTGTAGTTGTCTGCTTTCTCCAGACTAAAACTGCTGTTAGTTTACAGACAGGTGCATCTGCAACTTCCATTCATCTGTTGGTACTTGAACTGAGCCATGGGAGAATCAACTCCTAACACGTATCCCCCGGTGAAGAAATATCCAGTCATAAAGCAGCATTAATGGTCTTTTGGCCTAAGCCCTGGTGCTATTCTCCTTAGGAAAACCTGTTCACACCAATGAGATCGCAATCTTGCAGCACCTGTTTTTCAGTGTTACCTTCCTACAGAAGTTACTATGGGACAAGAGAGGCAATTTAAAGGGGAAAGGAAGGCAATAGGAGATGAGCCTGCTTCGTTAAGTGTGTGGACCAGAGTGTTTGGTGATGGTATTTGTGTTTTAGGCAGTAGAAGGAAGCACATGTGGAAGACTTGAATAGATGTTCCAAAGTAGGAAAAAGAATTTTGGTAGCTCCTGTGCAAGATGGTTTGTACATATCTGTTCAGTGTATTGAGTGAAATCCCATAGAGGATTGCTATAAATGGAGGGGTGGACCAAATTCCCCAATCCTACTGCAGACCTCCAGCTGTTCCTGGGTATCCATTTCCCCCAGGAGCAATATTTGGGGGTGCATTTTGATATACAGGAGTAGGGGAGGCAGGGAAGTCCTGCTCTGCAGACAGAAATCCCTCCCATCTATGGGAATCCTCTGTGGAATCTAAGCCATTCATTCTATATTCTCAGCTGTGTGTGCCATCTGTGCACTTTTCCATGTGTGTGTTTGTGCTCATTGGCTTAATTTATTCTTATTCATTAAAAAAAATTGTACACCACCACTCAGCTTAATGGATTTCAAAGTGGCTATAATATGCATCCTAGAAGTCTATCACTCTAGGACCAATCAGAGTTCCATGGGAAGATCTGCTGTTTGAAACCTAATAAAATGATGGGAATATCCCAAGAGAAGCTCTCCGCTTTCACGTCCCTTCTGTTTACTACAGCAGGGTTGTAGTAGCTTGTCAAATCTAGACTACCGGCATGGTAGTTCTAATTACTACAGAAAATTTCATTTTTATCATATATTGTTAGGGATGGTACTATGAAGCAAAGATGGAAAGGAGCCGTGGCTCACTGGTACACATCTGCTTGTATGCAGAGGGTCCCAAGTTGAATCTCTGGCATCTCCAGTTAAAATGATCAGGCCATAGGAGATGTGAAGGGCTTCTCCCTGGGAGCCTGGAGAGCTGCTGCTACTGGCCTTGATGGACTTAGGGTTGCCAATCTCCAGGTAACAGCAGGAGATCTCCTGGGATTACAACTGATCACCAGGTCAGAGATCAGTTCCCCTGGAGAAAATGGCTCCTTTGTAGGGTGAACTCCATGGCATTATACCCTGCTGAGGTCCCTCCCCTCCCCAAATCCCACCCTCTCCAGGCCGGACTCCCCAAATCTCCAAGAATTTCCCATCTTGGAGCTGGCAACCTATGATGGACCAATGGTCTGTTTCAGTATAAGGCAGGCAGTTTCATAAGTTCATAAAATGACAGTGAAAAGCAAGAAGGAACAAACAAATGTATGCCTGACCTGTGCATTTTAGTGCATTCCAATTCCTAACATCCCCGTTTTACTACACTGTGGCATATCACCAGCTTGTACAATTAGAACGTTTTGTTTTACTCCCGTGTGAATATATGAACTGTCAAGAGGTTTCATCTTTGGGAAAATATTAAGTAATGAGTCTCTATGATTTCCATTTCCCCAATCTCGGCAATTTAATTTCAATAATTGTTTCTCTGATATTTAACTGTGATTGGAGCTGTGCAGATGTAATTGTCTTTGCATGATTAAATTTTTTATATCCCATTGTATTTCTCAGGCATGCTGATAGCTTTCTTTTTATCCTCATGTGACACTCTCAAAGATGCTATACCCTAAACAAAACAAAACCCCTCCCCCAAAAAAGAATAAAGGAGGAGTGATGTCATCCCAAGGCACTGTTTTTCCATGAATGCCACAATCACAGAAATTCCTATCCTTCTTAGGGCTAGATTCTCAATCTCCTGGTTGTGCCACATGTTGCAGCAATGGCTTGAGCTTCTGATAATATGCCTAAAATCATGGCCACTTCAGTGGGGTTTGACCTGGAAAAGGATCAGACTTGCTACTTGTGAGCACTTTATCAGAAGCTCAAGCCATCGCTTCAGCATGGAACACAACAAGATTTTCCGGCTTTGCTGTCTCTTTGTCAGATCCACAGCCACTGAATAAATCAAGAACTGTTTACATTTTTCGGTTGGGCTTCATTTGCATCTCGTTTAACATGTAAGGAGAACGTAAATGGATTCATCTTTTTGCAGAAACTCTTATTTATGTTGACATTGTGTTTGATTCAGCACAAATGCTTATGTTAGATCCACTCATAGCTATCTGGAATTTCACCACTTACATTGCTGAAATTAGCTGCCATAACTGGCATGGTGGTTGAGTCACAATGACTGGGGATGCCTTTCGGTGGCACACAGTCAGTTATCTTACAAGATATATGGCGATTTAGCAAACTGCTAGGTATGTTTTGACCACCAAAAGAATATTTCCATAGTGCAGAAGCTTGAATTTGGTGGCTTGCCTAGAAGAATTTGCTGAGGAAAGTCTTTACACTTTATGCTGGTCGTTAATATGTTCAACAGGGAGCCATTATCAAAGATGCTTTGAGTAACTGCATTGCAAGCAAAGATCGCGCAACACAAATTGCAATGCAATTAAGCAGGCCTCTGATAACGGTCCTGATTGTACAGGAGTTAGCCCAAGGCCTGCTAAAATTAATTAGAATTATTTCAATATCGTGAATAGGATTTGCACTGTATCTGATCTTCTTGTCTGCCCAATAGCATAAATCTTAAGATTTGCTGCTTCAGCAGATGGGGTGTATATGATGGGGAGTATCAACAATCAAGGCAGTGAATTGTAAAATATAATGCCATGTAGGAATCAAAGTGATGTTACCAGCAGAAATCTTAACATAAGCACTTCCGTTTATATAGCCAATAAAGAAGGATGGAATAAAATAAAACTCAGAGACATTTACTAACGTATGGATACTGCACTTGTGGCTGTAATTTCTTTAAAATAAATAAAATGCAAGCTAGCCACTGGTTGAGCATAACTAGGGCTCTATATACTCTTGACCTCAAATGCTGTTCTGCTTTAAGGAAACGAACAGTGCAATTCTATGGAGAGTTACTCCAGTCTAAGCCCATTGACTTCAATTGACTTAGACTGGAGTAACTCTGCATAGGATTGCACCGGAAAACTCTTTCTTCAGCATAATAGCTAAAAAGTTGGGTGGTGCTTTAAAGAAAAGCAAAGAACCAGGGAGATGGCAGCAGCCTCTGTGACAGGCATGAGATTCTTCACATTGGTAGTGTACTGCACTGGGCACAAAATTCACCCGGCACCTAAACGATTCTCCACCAACTGAACAGGATAAGGTTTACGATCACTCTCAAACTATATCCTCCCCTCCTCAGTTTAGTCGATCCAGACTCAGGGTACACCAGTGGGTCTAGGTGATTTTTCCATGTCTGCGAGTGACTCTCACTTTAATGTCTGGTAAAGTTTCTGTAGAGAAACCGTGGCATGAATGTACAGAATCATGCGATAAATGAAAGTGAAACAGGGATTGGGGGGGGAGTTGAAACAGCAGGAATAAAAGGTTTGAAATCGTTCTTGTTTCGTTTATATGATAGATTAGGTAACGTGGTGGTGCTCATTGCACCTTAGTGAAACAGTTCAACACAGCATTCACTGCTGAGCTGAAGCCCATAAATTGAAATAAGCTTAAACATGCTGGCTGCTGTACTGGTTTGTGTTTAATTACATTTTAGATAGTTAATTCTGAAGACACTCAGGCATATTTGAGAGTAATATGTAGGGGGGGGCAGCTATGTAGATACAGAAAATGTAGATATAGATAAAATACCAAACAGATGCTCAATTGTAGAGCCACAATCTCACTTCGAGGACAAAACTATGCATGCACAATTCATAGAGAATGGCCATGGGTAATAATTTTGACCATAGATGTTTGATGTTTATACACCAATCCCATGGCAATTGTCCTAGAAAAGGGAAGAGCAACTCTCCAAAGGTTAGCATTAGCAGGCTGTAATATAGCAGAAAGTGGTTGGAGTAAACAAGCACAAACAGTGAAGAGTTCTTGTGGCACATTAAAGACAAACGCACTTATTGTGACAATTATTTTGTGGACTTGATGCAAAATAAGCCTCCTCTTCACTGGGGCAAACACATCAAAGAACACTACGATAATGTCTAACGTGCTGAGCTTAATTGGCTAAGGGTGAACAAGTTGAAACTAAGACCCCTTTCATACACACGGGTTACCGCGCCATTTCCGAGGAGTCACCATGATTGCAACAGATTCAGCTCGGCACCCGTGCGTTTCACACTGTCCAAGAAGTTTTGAATTGGCATCCTGTATTTTGTTCACACTCGCTTCGAAGCCCCGGTTTTGTTGTGGGCTTTGTGGGCTTTGGAATTTACGTCACCCTTTTTTTTTTTTAAGTTCGTGCATGTGTTGTAACGTTGTGACGTTACCACTTGAAACTCCACCCTCTCTGTGCGGCCCTTTTCGCACCCTAACTTTTCATGTTTGAAAATAGCGCCAAGGGGTGTTGAGAGCTGATTGTTCCTGCCCAACAAATTTTCTGGCCATCATTGGTCCCATGCGATCACGTGAACCCTGAATGGGTGTGGTGTGGTGATCTTTTTGGAGAAAATGTAGAGTCCCCAATGCTTGTTCGAATATCATCATTATCATTTTTATCGAGCATTAAAAATCAAAAGGGAAATGTATTCAATGTTCAAATGAACAGAAGTGGTTCTTTGCAGAGCCAGAAAGCCTATCTACTGGTGGTGATTTCCCATGGCACCTTTTTCCCAAACAGCAGTAACGTAAGAGCCTTGCTTCCTATCCATTGATTAAAAAAAGATGCACAACGTTAAAATGTCACTGTGCTTTAGAAATACAAAAAAAATTACAGAAAAAGTGGACGGGGTGCTGAGGAGGGTGGGTTTTATTAGATCCACACAGACTAATGGAAAAGGAGAGGGCAGTGTAGAGAAGCAAACAGCTCAAATGTAATGAGGAAGCTTAAGAGGAAGCCGCAGCACCAGGATGCAGGAGCAGAGGGGGGAGCACAAGGATGGGAGCCAGAAGAGAGGAGAGGCTGAACAGAGGCCTTGCAGGAGGGATAGTCCCCACCCCTCTTGCTCATTCCCAGCCTTCCACCCTCTTTCACTTTGGGCCGCAGATCATCCCCGGTTCACAAACTCGCTGGGATTTGGCAAGGGCAAGAGGCAGCTGAACGACTATTAAAGTCAGCTCAGCCCCAGACCTCGTACCGAGCGCCTTGTGCGCTGCACAGCCGAAGCCCTCCCCTCCCCCCGGCCGGGGATGCCTGCTAAGCCAAGCCACTCAGATGGAGTCACTCAGATGGAGGCGCTGGGGCACAGAGGATGAGTGCACACACCTGCACCCCGCGACCCCAGCCCTGCCTACCTCCCTCTCACTCTGTGCACTCTTCACTGGACTGCTACCAAATGCGGAAACATTAAAAAGGGGGGTGGACAAAGTGGTCGGGGAGCTGAGGAGAGTGGGAGTAGTCAGATCCGCACAGCCCAATCAGTTCCTGAGGAAAAGGAGAAGGGGGGGAAGAAGCAAAAAGGGGACAAAAGTGTTCACACTGGTATTAATCGGTTCAGTTGCGAGTCGGGAGTGGCTTAAAAATTAAAATTGCGCTATGTCCGCAGGGGGGAAAATCAGGGATACCACAGACTAAGAGCAGCACTGCATCCCATGACCAGCTTGCAAGTGTGAAACGTCTGTAAACACGGGACACGAAACAGGTACAGATACGCTGGGAAGTACGAGTGTGAAAGGTACCTAACTCCTGAGAAGGCAGAGGTAAAGCTGATCAGGAAGGCTGTGATCTTGCATTGCTTGTATTATGCCAGCCTTGATGTTTACATTGTCTTTCAGTTTCGGATTACTAGTCCTGCACTGACCTGGACAAGCCCAGGCTAGCCTGATCTTGTCAGACCTTGGAAACTAAGCAGATCTTGGATGTGAGACAGATCAGGGTTGCTGTGCAGAGGCAGGCAATGGCAAACCGCCTCTGTTAGTCTTTTGCTTTGAAAACCTCAGCATGGCGTCTCCGTAAGTCAACTACGGCTTGATGACACTTTCAACCTCCACCATTCCTAGTCCTCGTGCATTGTTATTAGAAGTCAATTTTGTATTCCTAGCCCTGTCGCACTATTCATTTGCATAGTTCACCGTATATTGTATACTGTATGTTCACACTTGCTCACATTGTCATTCAGTTTGGTACTTCAAGTCCTATTGCATTGTTCAGTTGATGTCCTATAACGTATGATTACATTCTATCCTCTGCAATCTGCCTTGAGTCTCAATGAGAAAGTTAGGCTACACATAAGGCAAATAAATAACCCACTATTTGAGTGCAGCACAAGGAGGAACCTTGTCTTCCAGATGGGCATGTAGTGAACCAAGCCACAATGTTCTGGCCTGTGTTACAGTGTAATTTCCGCAGCTGTGTCTGCAGCAAAATGATAAGGCATAGGCTTAGTTCACATTTTAACTTCTCTCTTGATTTCTTGCTTTAAAAGAAATCATTTTATGGAAGCCCTGGGATTGGCACTTATTTGAGTGTGTGGAGGTCCAGTTTAATGTGTTCATCTCTGGCATTAAATTAAAAGCTTGGTGCAAAATCCCTCATCCGTTTGCTTAGGGTAGCATTTTATAACGATGACTATTACTTACTTAAAATTCAGATAAGCTTAGCGGCCAAGTGCAAGCTGATTAGAAAGTGCAAAGAGCATCAACAGAACGTTATTATAATGACAAACACATTCCTCCTACCTTTAGGCATCCATTGAGCCTGTCCTCAAATATTAGCTCCCCATGACAGTATCATCAGGTGCTCAGAGGCAAAGGTGTGCAAGACTTCGGCACCTTTAGCAGTTACATATGTTGGTGTACCTGAAGAAATTCTATCATAATAAAAAGAGAGCCAAAAATCCACACTTAAATTGCTGTTCAGCTCTTTGAAGCAACTTCCAGAACGGTAGAAAAAATTCAGGAAACTGGGCTAGCCCATAACAACTCCCCCACACTAAAAAGTTGGTGTGTATTGATTCAATTCTTACCCATGCAATGGCCATACAGGCAGGCCAGGCAGTGGTGGGACATCCGGCAGTATCTTGTTTTCCTTAAAGGCAAGTCTATCTGCACTCATCATGCAACCAATTAGATCCAAAGCAGAAAGACTGAACCCTTAGCATTAACCATGTTGGGGATATGCATGGTGGGAAGGGGCTGTGCACGGCATGCATGACTGCATTTTTTTCTTCAGTGCTTCCTGGGCAATGGCACTGAATGGCTTGTAGGGATCAAATTGCAAAAGGTTTGCTTTGTGCCAGGGAGGGGAGCAGCAGACAGCATGGTGCCATTGGCACCAGGATCACCATCCCTTTCTGAGTGCAAGGAAAGGCCAGCAATATCCATGTGGTCATGCACATGTGAGTTTGAGGCGTGAGGTGTCTCCTTCAGCCTCTGAGCCCCTGGCTGCTGCAAAGGCTCATATTATGCAAATTAGAGTGAAAACTGGAAACAAGAAGCAATTATTAAAGGAGAGGTGCACTGAGGAGGTTTCAGGCATGTGGAGCTGGTTGATGGCCATTCAGTGGCCTTCTGCTGCTGCTGGCTTAGGTGCCAGGGACACCGCTATGACTTAAGAAGTCCTCCAAAGAAGTCCACCAAAACAAAATTTTCTCAGTGCACACCCCTTCTGTATGAGTCACTCAAATGTAAACTGGCATGACTCCTTGAAATACTGAGAACAACCAAATATACCAGTCCATATCACAAAGGACATGCAGTTGCTCCTGATGTGCATGCTGTAGCCCACTATGGCTTCTGGTAAACACATTTGACAGGATTTTTCTTCAAAAACTTGCTGAGCGTGTTTGAGCAGAAGTGACAGGGAGACAAAAGAAATGGTGAGTGCACTCTAAGGGTGATGCTCCTAGAATATAATTTTCTATTCTCTTAAAAGCTGCCACTTGCCTGCAGGTTGTAGTCATTCTGGCAATTCAGCAATCAAGAAGAAACCCTTTTAACCCTCTCCATAGCAGTTAATTGGAAGATGGGAGGTTACTGACAGTATCTTTTTTTCTTTTTCTTTTTCTACTACAGCCGCTTTGTTTTTATATCATGTAGCCTTTCATCTTGCTTTCCTTTATAGATGCAGATGTCTCTCTGAAACCAAATGACTTTAAAAAGCACTCTGTTGCAAGGGCTTCCTGGGAATTGTCATCTTAATGTGGTTTCCTTCTAGCAAGTGGAAAGAAGTAGCAATGGGCTCTGAAGTGTTCTGCTAAAAAAAAGCTACAAGATATACTCATCGGTATGAATTTCTCCTGAAATCAATGAAGTGCCAGGATTTGGAGAAGTGATATTTTCCAAATACTGCTGCCCTGGCACACTTGTCCCAAATATGTAATATGGAAGCAAGATCCACTGTAAGCCACAGGATGTGTTTCCAAGGAATAAGTTCACTATCAAATGCATGGTCTGAAGATTATTTCATCTGTTACAAAGTGGCCACAGGATGTATTTCGATCAGGTTTATTCTGTGATCAGAACTCAGTTCCCAGGAGTGCTCAGTCCCAATTCAGATGGGGACCTTGGTGTCCAAAACATCCCAGGGAAGATCATTTGTTGGAAGAACATTTGTGGAGCTATTAGTATACATTAACATGTCTTCCTCTCTGGAACTTGTAGATATCCTATGCTGCAGATGGGTATAGCAGAGATTGGAAACTGGAGAGAGAAAGAGTGGCTTGCTTACTTACACACAGTCAGTTGACAGCAAAAGGAAGTGCCTCGCTCATTTAGTTACTACACTTTGCCAGAATGTGCATTCAAATGAACTTGAGTTTTGAGTAAAGGGCCTTGCTGAAATAACAAAGTCTTCTTCATCCAAGCATGGAAGTGCCTAGGCTTATGTTTCTTGATATCTAGTTTAGATATTATGGCTGATGTTGCCAGTCTCCCAGCTTTCCATATGATTGAAATAATTTTTAAATAGTTTAAATGTATATCCCTTCTTTCCACCTATAAAGATTTCCAAAGATCATTCAAAATGTGACTATAGTTTGTTTTTTAATTTGTTAGAACTAATATTACAAACCAAAAAGAGTCCAGTAGCACCTTTAAGACTAACCAACTTTATTGTAGCATAAGCTTTCGAGAATCACAGTTCTCTTCGTCAGATGCATGGAGGGCAAGAAGATGAAGAGAACTGTGATTCTCGAAAGCTTATGCTACAATAAAGTTGGTTAGTCTTAAAGGTGCTACTGGACTCTTTACTATTTTGCTACTACAGACTAACACAGCTAACTCCTCTGAATATTAAAAACCATTTCTAATAACCAGACAAGCAAGCAACAACAATAAAATCAGAAGCACAGCTAAAATGAATATAGTATTAATAACAGCATAATATTAAAATGATTCAAAATGGCTTCCTGTCAAGATGGCCTAGATCAAACTTTCCATGCTGATAAAGCCAGCCCCTTCAATCAAATACTCTAAGAGAGGTGGGCAGTACAGATGAGTGACACTTTAATATGTGGGTCCAAAGATATGGCTGTTCCTCATACTTTGGATTTTTTGTGCCATGCTTGGAGAAATGGAACAAGTAAACCCAGCTGTAGAAACACACATTAAATGTTTTGCAGTAATAAAGCAACTTTGAAGATGTCAATAGAACTTAATTTCAATGACTAAGTATGCTTAAAGGGGGTATTGTAGTTAAAGGTGAAATTTCCCAGCAAAAATGTATGTATTTATTATATTTACATGTCTTGCTCTTCAGTAGAGGTTGGGTCCCAAAGAAACTTAAAACAATTAGAATCTTTCACAGTGATACAACATAATATATTAGGACTGCATCCATGTATTATTGTGATGTTTTCTGGCCTTTAGTTGTTGATGGCATGACCTAGGTACAAGGTTCTTTGCTGCACGGTGGGGTGGGGTAGGGGGCAGAAAGACGTAGATGAAGACACCAGGACTGGTGGATGGAGGAATGTGCGTAAAATACGCACCCAAGTATAATTGTAGTTCAGCTAAGAGCCAAGCTACAAGTGACGCCTGACACAGGTTGGACACTTGTCAGCTTCTCTCAAGTTTTGATGGGAAATGTAGGCGTCCTTGTCTTACAGCGTGGCTCTCCATTTAATTGAAGTTTACAGAAACCGCCCCTCTCCCACACCCAGCGGAGGGGAAGGGGGATCCGGGAAAGAGCTTGACATCTGCACTCCCCTCCCAACCGCACGTTCTCCCTCCCATAGACTGCCGCTCTATGGGACCAGGACGCCTACATTTCCCATCAAAACTTGAGGGAAGCTGACAAGTGTCCAACCTGTGTCATATGTCACTTGTAGCTTGGCTCTAAGTTTACTTACGATTAGTCATTTGTGGAAACAAGATCCATGATTAGACCTCCTGTAGAACTTCACTGGAAGTATAGTTCAGCAAGTATCGATACCAGGCACAGCCAAAATCTTACCACTTCTGGCTGAGATACCTCTTCTAATAGCAACACTGGCAGCAAAAATGTCACATTAGGAATGATGGATATTAAGACAATGGATATTACTGTTCTCAAGTGAACAATTCCAAAGTTACAGGCTTACGTTCTTCTAAATCCATTGAAATCAATGGGCTTAAAAGGGTATAACTTTGTTTAGGGCTGCACAGTAAATACCTGATCATATGATGGAACGGTTTGTTTCTCTGCACATTCACTTTATTTTGTATTTTGGGACACTTTTTCTTTTCTCCTTCTCAGTGCTCCTTTCCTCCGTATTTGCCCTAACTGTGCTGTGACTCAGTTGTCCAGACTTCCAATGAATCTGATGGACTATGGAAACATGCTGGTGCAGTATAGTGGTTAGAGTGTCAGACTAGGATCTGAGAGGTTTCATGTTCGAATCCCTGCTCTACCATGGAAGCTCACTGGATGATCTTGGGTCAGTCACACACTCTCAGCCTAGCCTACATCACAGGGTTGTTGTATGGATAAATGGAGTAGAGGAGAACAATGTAAGCTGCCTTGGGTCTCCATTTGGAAGAAAGGTGGGGTATAAATGAAATAAAATTACAATGAGTACTGAAAAGTAGCTCCAAATGGAGGTGTTTTTTGATAGAAACAGGTGATACTAGAAATAAAATAAACTACCATGTCTCCTGTTGTTGGGATTGAGCAAACTGAAATACCTACCCCTTTAAGAATTTGGTGTCATAAATTTGGGTCTTTGCTGTTTTTTGTCTTAAATTTCTGCCATACATTTTATCTGTGACAGTTTATTCTTTATGGACATTTAAGGGAGCAAATATATCTCTGACATTTGTCTCATAACTCAGCTTAATAGCCTAACATACCTCTGGTATTTAAATGTCAAAACAAAATGAAAGCCATTTTTTTCTTTATTTCAAAAGGCCATTTTGGTCACTGTTCAACAAAGTGAGTTCAGACAAAGTTAGGTTTTGTTAGATATATACATGTTTCATTTTGCTTTGGTAGATGCTGTATTTGTTCATGATCACCTCATAAATCTCACATCCATCTGAAATTGCTTCTGATGTCAAAGTCTTACCTTTCCAGTGGCACTCTAAAGTATATTGTTACATTTCATAAAAGTTATATTTGTGATTATAGTTACCTTTTGTTATTTAATGGATGGTCAATGGTGGAAGATTTATACACATTGACATCCTTGGGAGGGAGGGGGGAAACCAATTACAGCTCTCTTATCTTGAGACATTCTTTTACTTTAAATGGTCAGAACTAGTACATCGATCTTCTAATTGCGCTTTTACTAAACTCTCTTCTATCCTTGGCTTTTCTCCACAACCCTTTTCTTCTTCTTTTAGTGCATTAAAAAAAAACCCTTATCCATTTTAGGGGGAGAAATTACAGTGAAATGTATCTGGCTGCATATTGGCAGTGCAAGCATATCTGAGCATTTATTTCTATTCTAAGGGGATTTACGATCTTTTGTATTCTAATTTGGCCATAACATAGGTGCTTAGAAAAGAATGGTGTCCTAAAAGGGAATGCCAAGGACTTTGTCTCCAGCATCAGCAGCTGAACTAAACTTAATCAAACTGCTCATTTACCTGTGAGGTGAGTCTGCCCATGGAATTGCTTCACTATTGTTGTTGGACTTGAATGGCATGCCAAACATCTTTGTGCCTCCTTGTCGAACACAGAGTTATTTGCAATTCGCCCCCTCTTTGTACCTGCACAATCTTATGACCTATAGTGGTTATATTACTTTTTTTTTTTTTGCATCCACAGTTGGAGACATCTATCATGTTGGCACCTATCCAATACTGACTGCAAGATGAGCAAATCTGGACTCACCAACGCCATGTGGCCATGCAAGAAAGCACATGTGTGAACATACAGATCTGGACAGCTCAACAGCCAGGGACAGATCAAATCACACTGTGATAAGGCACCCAGAAATACCTAAGGGCCTCCTATATGATACAGGAAATGTGAGTCGGAATATGCAGTTGGGCATATTCAAGCTGTTCAGATACAGCTGACGGTATGTTGACTGTTTGGTTCTCATGATCACTACTTGCAGGTAGAATACAAGCCAAAATGATATGTGACTGTGCATGTTTTCTGATAGTTGATGAAAGAAGGTGCATGTGAAATGCAGCATTTCTAATTTTTGCATTTGTTTTGATTTGTATTTTCAAATCTATTAGTTTTTGCTTGCTTCTTCCTATGTCCCCATATTGCAGAAACATTTCCATTTTCCCCTTCTTGCTCTATTCAGTGAAACAAAGGAGGAGATGTGAGGGGGGGGAGCCTCTTCTGGCTGTTCCTCTGAGCTCCACACAGTGATCTCATGCACAGTGCTTAGGTTGTACACAAGTTATAAGCACTCCTTATGACTGGAGACCCTGCCTTTTCAATGGCTCCAAGCTTGCATACATACAACATATACTGCATGGGCTCTATGCAGAAAAGTCATATTAATACAGAGATCATGGGGATGGGGGCAGTGGGTACAATCTTGACCCCTCACCATTATGAGCAATGCTTATGTCTCAGAGCATGGGAATGTTTCAGTTGCATGTCTTCTGTAGCAATGAGTTGAAATTAAGAATCCAAGAGATGAGGCTGGCAAAGAAGCTTCCTAGCTTCTATGAGGTCCCTTTCTCCTGTTTTCAGGAAACAAATTAAGACTTTTTTTTTTAAGCAGAGCCTATGAGTAAGAAAGATGGGTTATGTTGCTGCCATTTGTTAGTGTTTCACTACGGCTGTTGCAGGCTGCTCTTTCATCTTGGATTTCTGTTCTTTTAATTTTCCTTTGTTGTTTTATGTGTTGTAAATGTTTTATGCTTTGTATTACATGTTGGTGACATTGATTTTGATGTTGTTAGCCACATTCTCTGCCTTATTGAGGTTGAAGAGTGAGACGTAATTCTTTTAAAGAAATAAATTAATAATACATTTTAAGGAAAAGAAGAAGGGGAGGTAGAGAAGGGCTGGGGCTTTATTATGAAAAATGGAGAGAGATTGAGCTGGTTTGAGGCAGAAGGCCCACAGAATGGGACTTTCTCCAGGGATTCTAGAAGTCTTTTAAGATAAGGGGTATCAGGACAGTCAGAACGTAATGAATGTCACCCACTTTTCAGGCACTTTTTAATATCATTTAATGGGCAAATAACCTTATTCCATTCAATATTATTGAGGCTAGTTCCTCATGATCATATGTTGCAGTTGATAAAATAAGAAAAATCTAGTTTATCCAAGCAAAAACTATGATATACTATCAGAATTACAAAGTTGGGTTAACAAATGCTTTTTTGTATGGTAAAGCTAAGCCATTTCATTTGCTTCTAAGAAATAAAGGTGAAGAGAGGTGGTGTAGTGGTTAGTGTTGGACTTGGATGGGGAAACCCGTTTGATTCCCCATTCTGCCATAGCCTGACCTACCTCATAGGAATTTTGTGGACAGGAAATTGAGGTGGGGAGAGATAATAGGGTTGCCAACCTCCAGGTGCAGCCTGCAGTTCTCTCGAAATTACAACTGATCTCTAGACTACAAAGATCATTTTTGCCTGGACTGTATGTCATCATATGCCTGCTGAGCTCCTTCCCCTCCCCAAACTCCACCCTCCTTCGGGTCTGCCCTCAAATCTCCAGGAATTTCCAACCCCAAGTTGACAACCCTAGGAGAGAACCATGTACGCCACCTGGAGTTTCTTGGAGGAAGGGCAGAATAAAAGTGAACAAATAAGGATGGATGCAACAATTCAAGGTCTTTCGCAGACACTTTTCTCACTCCAGTGTTTGTGTTCATTTTGTTGTTTCAGAGTGTGTGAGCATGTGTGTTTGTGCCTATCTTGCTTCTCTTTAACGTTTGCACAATTTACCTGCAATGCTGACTGAGGCCATTGCAGTCATTTACCAAACTAGCTCACAGTCTACGTATGCTTACCTGGGAACAAGCCTCACAGAAATCACTGGAATTTATTTTTGGACTAGATATGAATAGGATTGACAGATTAGATTATAAATCTGCTGTATTTCAAAAGGGGAGAGCAGGCCATGTGAAATTCAAAAGCGATACCAACTGAACTGGAAAAAAAAGAGTAGACGCAGATCATGAACAGAAGCATTGAAGAAGGAGAAGCTCATGCTCCAGGGATCCCTCTTTCCACTCACAACTTCACCTTTCTCTCTCTCACTCTGCACAGATTAGCTCAACACAGGTTAGTTCTTCCCTCCACAGTTCCACTCACTTCTCAAGGAACAGGAAGAAAGGCTTGCTACAAGAATGACTGTCCCTTTCCTTTTCCCTTTCCCTTTTTCAGCCTTTCTTGACTTCAACAGCTTTAGTGGCTTATCCTATTGAGCGGGGGGGATTGCTATTTGCTATTGAGTTAGTATTATCAATTAGTTGCTGCTGCAATCTGTTACTTCTGCATTACACTGGAAATGTCATTCTTGGTATGACGTGGGGGTGCTCTGGAGCGCAAGGTGAGTTCATCCAGGGCACAAATCCCCCCGACCCCTCCCCTACTTTCCCACATGTATTAGGATTACATTCACCTAATAATGCCATCAGGCTCAAGGCAGCAGGTAACAAACCTAAATTAGGCATAGGAATGATGTCAGCTGTACACAGCAATGACCTTGCACTACCAGATTGACAGCATGCACTCCCAACCACAGCCAGTCCCACCACCTACCATGTCAGGTTATCTGATGTTCCTTTCATTGGTTGTTCAGGCAGAGAAATGGAGGAGAGGAGGGCACAGAAATAGATACACATACATCTATTTTCTGCATGCAGCTGTTAATTAGATCCAGGATCAAGGGCAGAATTTGTTTCTTGCTAACCAATGATACACACGTCTTTCTTTTTTCAACTTCTGGTAAGACTTCACTTCAAAGGGCACCATTGTGGCCGTTCACAGTGCATTTTGCACAGGCATGCAATGCTGGAATGCATGGTGGTTGTGGAAAGTGCTGTCAAGTCACAGCCAACTTATGGCAAACCTATAGGGGTTTCAAGGCAAGAGTCGTTCACAGGAGATTTGCTACTGCCTGCCTCTGTGCAGCAACCCTGGACTCACTTGGTATTCTCCCATCTCAAGTACTAATAAGGGCCAACCTTGCATAGGTTCCAAGATCTGACAAAATCAGGCTAGTGCTGCCTGGGCCATCCAGATCATAATGCATAACCAAATAAAAATGCTGCCAATGCAATGGAAAAGAAGTTCAATTCTAAATGTTTCATGTGATGGTAAGGGGCGAGGTCAAAGAAAGATGATCAAGGTCCAAGAGAGTAAACAAAACCATGACCAAATCCAACCATTAGTAAAGGCCAGATCTCAGCTTGACTATAATGTTACTATCAGCAAAAATTTGGAACTGATAGAACAATGAAATTCTACCTCTTTTCAAACTAGGGTTGTTTTTACAGGAAAGACATGTTCCCTCTTCCCTGAGCCTCCTATCCACTTGCAGATTTTGTCTCCCTTTTGCAAATGGTACATTTTTTCCAAAGGGATGGAACACTGATCATAGAGAGTGAAACTGTTCACACAAAGCAGCTGTCACTAGAGGTGGGCACGGACTGAAAAACAGACCAAAATTTGACATGGACCAGCCCAGTTCGGCGTTCGTGAACAGGCGGGTCGTGGGATGCACATTTTTCACTAACGCAATGACTTTTGGGCCATTCCATTGGTCCATTGTTCTGTGAAACCAGACATCCCAGCACCAAGCAATCAATTCCCTAGGCAACGTAGGGGAGTCACCTGCAGACCTTCTGCTGCCTTTGGAACACACCAGTCTTAGCCCTGAAAACAGCTTTGGCTGCCAACCAGAGAGCTCCCATTATTCTCTATGAAAGAAAGCAGTATATATAACAGCCAGCACTGAGCTGTGGTTTCACTTTCCAGCTGGTTACTGAGGGAGGAACGGCTTGTTGTGGGAGTTTTTTAGATTGTGCGAGAGGGAGGCTTGGGCTTATGCAGCAGCAAGGCCCTGGGAGCAAGCTTATTGGGTTTCCTCAGCTGAGGGCTCACTCTTCCATTTAATATTTTTAAATTTCAATTCTTACTTGCTTGTGGGGTGGTGGGCTAACCTAGGGCTGTGCTCCAACCCAGTCTCAGAGCTGCAGTAAGGCTCTGGGTGCAAGCTTCTTGGGCTCCTGAAGGACTCACTCTTCTCTTTGATTTTTTGCATTCAATTCTTATTTGATTGTGGGGTGTTGGGTTAGCATTTGGCATCTCTGAGTGCAAAGGGGATGGTCCTAGAGCCCTCGGAAGTGATGGACCATGGACTGATGAACTGGTCTACAAATGGGTGGGTCCGTGAAAAGTTCATACTGTAGTCTGTGGTCCGTGGTTTTCCCCCAGTCTGTGCCCATGTCTAGCTACCACCATTTTCAGCCCAGCACCAACTTGAATGTGTTTCTAAAGGACCAATATAAATAAGTATAAAATGGTCAGAGATGGAGTATTGTCGAAGGCTTTCACGGCCGGAGAACGATGGTTGTTGTGGGTTTTCTGGGCTGTATTGCCGTGATCTTGGCATTGTAGTTCCTGACGTTTCGCCAGCAGCTGTGGCTGGCATCTTCAGAGGTGTAGCACCAAAAGACAGAGATCTGAGAGACACTGAGAGATCTGAGAGATCTGAAAGAGATCTCTGTCTTTTGGTGCTACACCTCTGAAGATGCCAGCCACAGCTGCTGGCAAAACGTCAGGAACTACAATGCCAAGACTACGGCAATACAGCCCGGAAAACCCACAACAACCATCGTCAGAGATGGACTTTCTTGAAGGAGTTTAGGAAAGTTTAGATGACTATTTTTGTCATCGTCAGTGCAAGAAGGTAGAATTATGACACACTTTAGTTCCTCTGCTTTTTGCACCCATATAAATGATGGTGAGGTTGCTGCTCACGGACAAAGAACACATGACACACCAACTTTGGGATGAAATGGGCCATGGTTTTATTGATTACAGGTATTGGGGCATTGGCAAGGCATAGGGCAACAGATCCACTGCATTGAGTGGCCCCTTGTCACTTGACAGTTGCTTCCCCAGCAAGCCTGCCACCCACAGTGAAATCTGCAATGGCGAGCCCAGGCACGTACCCTTCAGCCCCCCAAATCCCTTGAAGGTACCCTGAAAAGGGGAGAGTTGAGCTGCTCAGTCAGCAAGACTTACCCCATTGGATCCACCCTAATGCCTCAAAACCACCACAAGAAATGGGTGTGCTGCCCAACTCCCACCAACGCTCCAATGGCTACAAGTAAGTTGGAGCCCCTACCCAGGTGGCCCCCAGCATCCAGAGGAAGGCAAAAAAACTGGAGCCTGCAATCAATCTGTTCCCCCCAGGGAAAAATTCCTTCCTGCTGCCCTGAAAGGCAACTAGTATGCTAAACCCTGGGCAACTGGGCACAGACCACCCAGGTCAAAAACACCCATGAAGGCCAGCCCAAACCAGTCTACTTAATGTTGCTCTGCCTTACCCACATGGAGAACTTGCCAGCCAGTCTGCCTCTGGTGTTGCCACAGCACCTGCAAGTATAGCAGAGAAGCATTAGTGCCTGACTGGCCCCAGGATATGCCCCTTGTATGCCCTTGAAGTCCAGCGCTCAATAGATTGAAATTGAGATGTGGGCAAGCCCACTTTCAGTCCAAGATATCAAAAACTGAGTTGTCAAAAAAAATCTTTCACCGTCTATATTGGGAAACCAGCCTTCCAACCTGAGAACAAAGTCTCCCACATGAAAAGTATTCTGCAATGTTATACAGATATGACTGAATGAGCATGCCAAGCAAGGTTACATAGTGGATATTTACATTGACATAGTGTATGAGTGTGGAAGACGTGGCAATTATTTTTAGAATATTTATGACACACACACACACACACACACACACACACACACACTCACTGCAATATGAGAGTAATCTCTCTTTTTCACACCTCTCAGGTAACAAAAGAGAGTATTTGTCATGAGGCAGAAAAGATTAGGCGACAGGGCATGAAATTAGGATGATTTATGTCAGACATGACAAATAAATGAAATTTCAAGAACATTATTTCCACAGGGAACAATTACATGATTAGATTAAGGCCCCACAGAAGCCTGTACTGATGCCCCAGCAGCTGTTTAGTAATCGTCTTCATGCAAAAGATTAAACTTTCCTTCAATATCATTGTACCAGAGGCCAAAAAAAAAAGGTAGAAAAATCGTTCTCGTCACAATTCTTTGTTTTACTTTGTGTCTCTCTAGTTACTTTCAGCTGATCTGCATTTTAGAATAGCTAGAAATTAAACACTAGCAGATAGTTACGCAATGGCCTGTCAAATCCATTTTAAAACTGATGTTCCTCTTCAAGCAATTATAACCAAGGTTGGGGGAGGGTTTGGTCTTCTAAAACCCCGATGAAAACCTTCATCAGTTTTTTAGATATTGTTTAGACTTTCTCCCAGTTTTCTATAGTCTTTGATTGATTTAAGAATATATATTATTTTGGCTGTGTTTTTATTATATTTTATATGATTGTTAGCTGCTTTGTGGGTAAAAAGGGCAATAAATATATAAAATTAAGGGGGATACTGAATACATGTCTTTGTCAGCACTGGATTGTTCCATGAAACTGTGAACTTGATTGGAAGTTTGAGGTTGGCAGGAAAGTGTCTTTCCAGGAGGGAAAAGTTGATGGATGTTGGGGGATGTCAAAGAAATAGGTGGTGATGGAGGAACAGATTGAAAAGAGTCCAGTCTCTTTGATGATGAATATCAGAGAGAGACACAACAGTAGTTACTTGGCATGATGATACGATGAGGAAATGAAGCATGGGAGAGGGAACATCAATGTTAAGTATATATCCTAAGAAGTAGGTATGTGCTTATAAAAGGTAAGACAGAGCCTGTTCATACATTTAGGACTATGGGGAGATCAAACATCCTGAAATGGTGCTTAAAGTGGGGGCAAGGGGGGAGAAGTAGGTAAATAAGTCAATTTCTAGGCAGGACTATTTGACATACCTGTAGTTCTTTAGTATGCAAGGAGTATGTTGGAGTGCTCATTTCCCTACATCCTCCCATTGCACATTATTGCTTGTCTTTCTACCCTTAAGAAAATTAAACCATAGGTGTACTTATTCTGGGGGCAACATGGGGTGTCTCAAGTCAACTTCTCTGATGCTGACATATTATTTCCATTTTGGCACTTACCGTTGTACAATATTTTTGTAGAATTTAGATTAGAATGATCCAGAGTAATATTGACGCTGTGACTGTGAGATCACACTGTGAGAGCCAGTACGGTGTAGCAATTAGACCAGGAAAATCTAGGATCAAATCACTACTAAGTCATAGATCTCACTAAGTGATCTTTCTCAGCTTAACCTACAACAAAGGGTTGTTGTGAGGATAAAATGAAGGTGGGGGCACTGCTCTGAGCTCCTTGGAAGATGGACTGAATAAAAATGGAAGAGATAGATAGGTGTGATCCTCAATGGCTGGGCTCAAGAGCAGCAGGTGTGTTTAAGACTCATATAATGGCATGCTCAAGTGCACGCCATCTTTGATATAGAATGGTTGCCATTCATTTTTATGGGGGAATAGTTAAAGCACACATAGGGAGACTTTGTTACTATAACAGCAAAATCTGCTTGAGACCGGGTAGCTTGGCTTTACTGAGTGGGAATCTGCAGGGAGGTAAAATATCCTTGTGTTGCAAAATGCTGCTCAGAAGTGTACTGTGGGACAAAATATGCACATTCTCCTGGCATATACTGCCTGCTTGTAATAACAACTGCAGACATTTTAATCAAATATAAGTATTTTACAAACAGGACAGGGAGGGAGGCTTAAAACTTAATTGCTTTTCCTCACATTTATCCTTTACGTTTGCCTGGTGGTGAACTGTTATTCATTAGATGTGACATATGGTGTTTTAAGAAGGTGATTTTATAGAGTGTTCTGTATATATTTGCAAAACTGCTTTGAGTCCCAAATTTGGAGAGAGAGGTAGCATCAAATTATTTAGAATAAATAAATATACAACTCTTCTATCTCTCTACTGTTTCTTATTCTTGCTGCCTCCTGTTTCTACTAAAATTTAGACTCTATCTACTTATATGTGCTGCATCAGCAGAGACCTCTTTGAGAGAGCACACAAGGAAGAACTACCACCAAATCATAAAAAACAGTATTCTGCCTGCTCCTAATCCCAATGCCACTGCCTAGCTGGCTGCTGGTACTTTCCCATTATGGCTTGATCCAGAAGTGGCCAGAGCTGCTGTCCCCACTGCCCTGTGATGCAATGGTGGCCCAGCACAACGAACCCGAAAACAGCTGACAGAGATGCCAGCCCACAAGGAGGCAGTGGTTCTCCCAAACTTAGAGCCACAAGGGGGCATTGCTTCTCCTAAGCCACAAGGGGGCATTACTTTTCCCCAGCTGGTAGGGGGAGGTAAAACTAGTTAGAAGAAAGGACTGGCGATGTCTCTTGCTCAGGCCTTTAGGACTGCCAGCCGAGAAGAAGGAAGGCAACAACTATAGAATCAGTTAGTTAGATAGGCTGCTATCAGTCTCCTTCCTACCAGGGGAACTTCCTTCCCTTCTCTCCCCCACCTCTCTCTCTTCTTCCCTGCATGCCCCAGGAGAGGCAGCATGGTGTCTCCTCCTGAGAGAGATGGGCCGTCGTCACACGGGCATCTCTTCCATTAAATTTACAGCATATAGCATCCTACCTGTTATCGGCACAGTAATGTTTCTTTGGGTCACCTAACGGCTCTTCGCGCCACCAGCTGTCCACACCGAAGCACTCTGTTCTGTTCTCTCTAACTGCGCAGAAGCAGCTCCCCCCCCCCTTTTTTATTATTCTGGCGTTTAATTCCGCTATAACGGATTAACAGCATATAAACATTCCGTTAGAGCAAAATATTATGACCCCTTTGTTTTTCCAACTTTGAAATGATATAAATAGCCCTTTGCCCGCCGAAAACTCCGTGTCTGACGTGATCCCCACCGCTGAAGACTCTGCCATGGCGATTGAGTCATTTTTACTTCAGCAGAAAGTTTGCATTGTGTTATGTCGTTATGGCGTTATAAGGACATAATAAAATAAAAAAAAGGGGAGTCGCAGGAAGAAATGGATTCTGGGATTGAAGGGAGGGCATAGGACGTTGTGAGGCGAAATACATCGATGCGAGGCATTCACACTGAGGCACAAAATAGCGTGACTATCAAGCACAAAGCAGAAGAGAGAAAATCGCTACAGTGTTGGAATAAGGTGGGTGTTTGCCGGGAAATAGCGCCATTTTAGCACTAAATAAAAGCCCGTGTGACGACGGCCAAGGCCTACTTTCTATCTAAAGCCATCCCAGCTAGTTAGATCAGTTACTAGTTCTTTCTCTCCACTAAACTTATGTAAATATATTTCTTTAGATAAATAAACAGTTATTGGTTCTCTAACTTGGATGAGAGCTTTCTGTGTGCAGTTTGTTTAGTTAACGTGCCTTAAGTAAAACCCAATAAAACTCCCATAGAAAAGGCCTAAATCAGAAGGTAGAGCATATAAAGACTGTGGGGAGAGGCTGAGAAAGAGGATGTTAGGGCTGCTCCTCTCCTCAAGGCTGAGGGGAGCAATGTAGGAAGAACTGGAACCCCTTTCCTTCCCAATTCAGAACTTTGAAAGGTGGGGGGAAAGCATCTTCTCTGCTGCTAGGAAGAGAGAGGAGGAGGACCTAAATGCTAATACAACCTCGGTCCCTCTCAGCTTCAAAGACATGGAGTGGGCTATGCCAAGTTTCTCCGACTGGCCTTCACTCTGGCAGGCAAACTCAACACTCTATTCCTCACAATAAATGATCGATATATATATTTTTAAAAGCCGTTAAAGGGGCAAGTTCCCTGGAGAGTTGGCACAGAAGTTTTCCAAACAAATAAATAAATAATCTAAAAACAAACAGCATAAATTGAGCACTTCAACCTAAGAAAAACCAGTAAAACAGCCTTAGATTAGAAGCAGGCCTCAAAACTGCTAAAAAAGATAAGAGCCCCTCAGTTTAAAGCCTGGATAAAAAGAAATGTTTTGGCCTGGCACCAAAATGGCAGTAAGATAGGTAGGTGCCTCACATCAGCAGGGATACTCAAGGAGACCAAGATTTAATCTGCTGGATTTCTGCAAAGCCCACACAACTGTGAAAGACACAGAAACCCTAAGGGGGAGGGGAGCTTGTCCCAAGCTGTTCCCCCCCCCTCCTCAAATAATGCATTACATTTGTTTCTAACAGAATTATCAATAACAGTCTAAAATACGAAAAAAAGATCTAATATTATTTTTCCATCAGAGGTCAATAGATGTTACTGGAAGCTTCCATCCAGACTGCAAGGGAAATACGGGCCTTCCTTGGTTAGTTTGTCCCTTGATATATGTTGCCTCTGTACCTACCTGGAGGTTCAATTTAATTATCATGAGTAAACAAAGGTAGATAATATGTACAAAAAAACCCAATAACAACTAGGAGAAATTTTCCCCTCCCCCTAATTACATCAGGAGAAAGCAGGTGCTAAAGAAAACAATCGTTGTGTAAAACAATTAGTTTTATCTACTTCTGTCAAAATATGACTACTGTACCATCCATCTTTTATTCCCCACACATGGAAACCATTTCCAGTTTATGCTGTATACCTACTGCAGCTGTATTTTATTTAAGCCACACTGTCTACTGCCACAGCTTGTCTGTCCACCTGTGCACAATTTGCCATGAGCTCCAAACAATGGAGTGAAGTGAGTTTAGGATTTTTTTTTTAATGACAAGTTTTATTGAAATTGCAGTTGCCTCTCCAAATGGTTTAAAATGCTTCTCAGTTAATAAGACCCTTTATTTAATTTTCCAGATTTGGCATATTTATTATAGTGTACCCTATTTTTTTCCTCCACTAATCCCCAAATCACTTTCCTAGGAAGACTCCAAAAACAAGCTGTTTAATGATACCTTACATCTGTTTCGAGAGCATCTCCACACACACCAGCTTTTCCTTAATTTGAGGATAATGATTGTATTGCACATGCATATTAATTTTTCAGCATTTTTTCTAAGCCTTCTGAAGAGGATGTGTTTACGTTTTCCTTTTGGCCAGTGCTTAGAATTTTTTAGAGATACTGTTAGCAAAATTGGTAGTACCTCCAATTTCAGTACTTTGTAAAATATAAGTGGTTATGATTTGGAAAATATATTGATCTTAAAGAAAATCACTTCTTCCTCTGAAAATTCAATTCATGCTGTTATTTCCATGACTGGCTTTTAAAGACTGCATATTATTTCACTCATTGGGCTTTGTTAAAATTATACCTCTGTGGGACAGAACTTTGAAATCTTCTGCCTTCATCTTTCTTTTTTCCTACTATTATTTTTTATAATTATCGCAGCTTGGCATTTATATATTTTTCTCCTTCTGCTTATATGCTCCAGAGTATTGCATCTTCAACGCTAAGATAAAAAATGCACTTTGAATTCTGCTAGAAGTCCCATCTCTAATTCTTATACTATAATTGTTGCGTTATTTTATTTTTAATACACTATCTTTTCTGTTCTGGATGTCTAATCCTATTTATAACCTATTTGCATAATTCTTTTTGTTTCCATGTTGGATTATACTTGGAGACTCCTTATTTCATTATTACTACATTATTTCATCTTATCTCTTCATATAACTGAGTAACATAACTTTTAGTATAAAAATCATCTCTACTTATCCTTAACTTTAGAACATTTACATATCCTGCAAACTATTTGAACAATTATATATTCAAACATTTTCACCCTTATCAAACTGTGACCTCTTATGAATTATATACAATGTCAATATACGATCTTACTCCGATTTGTAAAACTACAACATCTTATATATTCTATTCTTTATGAGCAAAATAATTTCCCCATTTCTCTTCCAATTCTCTTATTTGTCTTCTATTTATGTAACTCGTCAATTTTGCCATCGCTGCATATTCTGCCATCTTGTCTTTCCAGATTTCCCTGGTTGGGCATTCATCTTCTTTCCATTTACTTGCAAATGCCACTCTTGCCGCCGTCAGCAAATGTCTGAATAATTCATGTGACGTTTTATCAATATTTTCTGGTATTATTCCCAGACGAAATCGAATTTTAAGATTTTTTGCATCTCAGCATGTTATGTCTTTCCAAATTTTTTTACATGTCCACCACATATGATAAAGAGCCATCTGCTTCTTCACATTTTCAGCATGACCCTACATATTTCTTTTCCATTTTCTCAATGTCCTTTGGTGTGATGTACCATCTGAAAGACATCTTATAAGAGTTTTCCCTTAGGGTTTGGCTTGCTGTGAACTTTATGCCCTTTGTCAAAAGATTCTCCCACTGTTGAAATGCTATTTCTTCTCCAAAATTTTGCATCCATTTTATCATGCAAATTTTAATTTGTTCTGTTTCTGTGTCATATTGGAGTAAAAGTTTATAAATTTGACCCAAAGTGTGCTCCTTCTGTGTGATTATCTTCTCAAACTCAGTAAGATCTCTTAACTGTCCTCTGTAAATTTTAAGAGCTTCTTTTAATCTGCAGACCGCCTGGAAATATATCAACCATTGTATTTTTATTCCTTCATCTTGAATTTCTTGCCATGATTTTATCTTTCCTTGAGAGTTTATCATATCTCCATAAGTTATACAGTCATTGTCTTTTCTCTGATTCTTATTACAGAAGGCTTCAATTGGTGAAAATATTGGCAATATCCGCGGACTAGTGGTAAAAAGGCAACTTGATGCATACATACATACATACATGATGCATACATGTGTAAATGTCAACTTGGGATCACATTAGCTATTATTTATATATGTACACACACACACTTATCCCTTACGTTATTCAATCTCTGTGTAAAACCTTTAAGATAAATCATTCATAGCTTTGGAATTGGATGTCCTTAGTATACATATCTGTCTATCCAAATCCCCTGGTGATGCAGTAAAGGTCTGGAGTTGCTGACTGACTGCTGTGGTCAAACGGCTGAAAGAGAACAAAGTCCAACTGGATCTTAAATTCAACTGCCAACAGTACATCCATTTAACATCCCTTGAATTGTGCTTTAATATGGATATAGTTTGCAGCTCAGAACTTTTCAGTACTTCTATTACATACCACATAGCCTGATTACTATCTCACTATTTCTGAATAGGTGCTCCCTGAAGGCACCTGGACCCTTCCTACGCCTATGAGGAAAACCAGGACTGGCTATTTGCTTTGGAGAAGACATGAATGGGGATCAGAAAACTCAGTGCTGGCCAAGGGCACTACATTGAGAATTACTGCATCTAATATTAAACCATTGCTCTAACAATAATCCAATCCCAGGCATGTTTACTTACATTTAATAACTAATGGGACTTGCTCCCAGAAATTTCAGTCTTAGTTTGCATATAGATAATCTTTATTCTGAAGCATGAGCCTGCATAGGCTAATGTGGTGCATATTCATATTTATTGCATTTTAAAAGGTCATGTTGAAAGAGTGGTTCCGAACGGTCCAACATTTGTTTATTTAGAAGTCAGTTGCACTATGTTCTATTGGATTTACTCCCATGTAACAACAACAACAACATTTGATTTATATACCGCCCTTCAGGACAACTTAATGCCCACTCAGAGCAGTTTACAAAGTATGTCACTGTTATCCCCACAACAAAACACCCTGTGAGGTGGGTGGGGCTCCAGAGAACTGTGACTAGCCCAAGGTCACCCAGCTGGCTTCAAGTGGAGGAGTAGGGAATCAAACCTGGCTCTCCAGATTAGAGTCCTGTGCTCTTAACGACTACACCAAACTGGCAGTCCTAAGTGTACTTAGGACTGCAAATTTTCATCCTGAGAGTCTTATAGTTCCATATCAGCGAGTCAAAATTTTTCTTTTCCCCCTCAAACTTAAAATGACAAAATTCCAGATGGTATTACTGTATATTCTGAACGAGTTTGGAAAGTACTTCTAAAGCTTTGGATATGACATTTTGGTAGCTACCGTGCTACAAAGTTTAATGTTCCAGAAATTAAATATAAGATGTTATTCGTCTTGTCCCATTTCCCCATCCTCCCTCAGAATGATGTTCATTTTAAAGTAAGCAGGAAGCAGAGTATAAGAAGCCTATGTGAAACAAACTGATTTGTTCAAGAACAAATTGTGGAATTGCACATTTTAGTCAAATGGTAGATATGACAATCTGTGTACCACAGAGTGACAACCTGGATATAGTTACACTTACACGTTACAATCATTTCCTATCTTTCCTCTACGAAGAAAAGAAATGTAGATAGAACCTGGTTTGTCGTTGAGATTAATCAATCTGAAAATAATTTTTTAAATAGTCAGTCTTTTAGTGGTAAGGGACAGGCAAAGCATGGAGGATAGCATATTTTTAAAAACACCATGGCCAAAGTACAGAGAACTGCAGTATTTTCTACATGTATCATGAATGATTAGAGATGGACATGAACAGCAATATGAACAAAAAAAGCCACGAACAGCCCAATCTGCTGTTTGTGAACAAGCTGTTCATGAGGCCCCATTCTAAATGAACAGGTGGTTGTTGCAAGACTCATTCGTTGCTGTTCGTCAAGCCAGACAGTCTGGCACCTGCAATCAATTCCCATGGCAATTTAGGCAGGGATTGTCTGAACTCTGTCTGAACTCCTGCTGTTGCCCTGGAAACCCCAATCTAAGCCCAATTTAGCTTGATAGGCAGGTCTTCCTTTCAAGTGTGGAGCTCCAAATTTGTTACAAGGAAGCAAAGAGCAGGGGGGAGGGGGGCTCCTAGCTTTGGCTTAGTTTGGAGACAGCGGAGAGGGAGAGAATTGCTGTTGGCATTTTGAGAGAGAGAGTGCATTGGAGCTTGAATTTTCTTTGTGTGTGGTGGGATAGGGATCTACCCCTTCAAGTTCCAGGGCTGCTGCCAGGCTCTGGCCAAGCTATTATTTATTATTGGCACCTTTCCTGCTGCCTGCTCAGGTAAGGTTTCTGGGAGTGGTGCAGTAGGGATCTTGACTTGGATGATGGCTGGAGGAGAGCCTGCTGGCCCCCATGAACAGCCAACCATGAACATGTTCATGAACAGGGCCATGTTCGTGGTTGTTTGTGAGTCCCTGTTCGTGGATGGCAATGAACAACGAATGTCATGTTTGGGTTTTTTTCTGTTCGTGCCCATCTCTAATCGTGATGCCTGTGGAAAAATAGTTCCAAGTAAGCATGAGCAAGGGGCATGTAGAGGTGGATCTCATTGGGAGTTGGCAGGATGGTACTTTTGTACTATTCTCTTCCTAGAGGTGACCTGTTACTCCCCATGAGCAATTTATTGTACCAAGAGTACATAAATTTTATATATATGGAAACTGCTTTCCACATGTGAGAGTAATCAACCCCAAACTAAGCACCTTTAAGCTTCAATTATTCTACTAGATAATGCTTAAATCCTTCCATTGAAATCTATGGGACTTTCAGCCTGACCCTGTGCATGTTTACGCGAAAGTAAATGCCCCTGAGCTCACTGGAATTTACTCTCAAGTTCATATGCATAAAACCACATTGTTCAAAGAGCACTGCAGTGACTGGGGATTGCCCAGAGAGTGTATTCACCAGGCTAGAGTTTTTAACTACAAGCTAAATCGAACAATATATAATACAAACATCGTTTACTTTTGCTTCACTATTGACTAAGCAGCAAAACAACATATAGTGTATCTATTCAATTATTGCTCCAAGTCAGATGTATGTTTATGTAGATTTGTTTTGCATTATCAATGCACTCAGCTGTAATACAAAATGCATTTCGAAATAGATTTTTTAAAAAGATGTGATGGTTGAAAATCTTCTTTCTTCTGAAAGATAGTGTCTGTGAATAGAACGATTTCACTGAAATAGGTTTTCCTCTTTCCCCAGCAGCACTGTCGTCCCTGAAAAGTTGCAGGTGCAGGGTACTGATGCACCCTGGGTCAAAGGAAGAAGAGGAATTGTGGAATAGGGCAACTTTCTGCTCCTCTCCCATCTTCCTGCACTTTCCTTCACTGTCTGCATGGCATATTGTCCAGGAAGCTATCCTGCACAGAGACTTTTTGAGGAGACACAAAGGATTGGAGAATGCATGAACGATCTACAGTTGGATCCTCCTTTTGTGTGCCGATGTTAAGATCCAGTCCTATGCATGTAACAAAAATGTTCTGTAGTGAATGACACACATTCACTAGATCACTCCTCAGAGGGTTTGTTAATTTCCTCTTTGCCTCCTGAAGGCTCTGTCAGTTTCATCTCCCATTCTAGGCAGTGAAGAGGAAATTAACAAACCCTCTGAGGAGTATCTTCCCATCTCTGTATAGAGGGGAAATTGACAAAGCCTTCTGATCTCATTTAAAACTCAGCTTCCCAGCTAACATTGCGACTCCCTTCACGTGCAGTCGTTGTGTAATTCGTCATTTGTAGTTTGGCTTTCAGATTTTACTTCTAATAAGTCAACTTACCTGGTTTTGCCTAAGTTATTGTTTCACTATGAGAGTATGGATATTGTAATTACTGAATTCAAAGTGGCTTCACTGTGAAAAGAAGACTGAAGAGGACATGAGAAAGGGGAAACTGGAAGTGTAAGAAAAGAGCACAAACTAAATACGAGGACTTATTACAGAAGCGAACGTTGCTAACAAATTGATGAAGCAATTAAAAAGAAAAAAAATGTAAATACAATCGTCTTTCCATCAAACGTGTGTTGCTCCAAGCAAGCATAGTGGGAATTATATTATGAGATTCTAAGCACTTGTAAATTTGTTAGTGTTAACTGTTTCTGCCTGCAATGTTTTCAGATATAACATGAATAGAAAACAAACACAGTGCATGTCCCTAATGGGCATGTATCAGCTCTGTCACAAAATTTCCTTGGCTAGTAAAAATCCTCTCTGATGCTGGGGGTTGGCATTTTAGCAGTCGATGTGTGTAGCAACAAATGTACTAATTAGCTGAGGAGTCACTTGTGAGATACATCCTAAGTAGGACTACTCATAATCCTACTTTAGTCTATTCAGTGGGTTTTACTCCCAGGAGCACATTCTTAGGATGGCACTGTGTGTTGCTTACTCTTGATAAACTGATGACAACCATTTCATATATCTCAATTCAATTCTGATGCATTTTTGGCCTAATTAATGGATGAGAATAAAATGTATTCTAAGGATGTGCCTGGGAGGGAAGGCAGCATGGTATAGCCCGATCTTGTAAGCTAAGCAGGGTAGCAACTAATCAATACTTGGATGGGAGATTACCAAAGGAGACTCTGCAGAGAAAGGCAATGACAAACAACCTCTGCTTCTCACTTGCTTTGAAAGCCCCAGGAGGGGTCGCCATAAGTCAGTTGTGATTTGACGGCACTTTACACACACACACACACGCGCGTGCGCACACACACACACACGTGCACACACACACAGAAGTGTCCATTTATTTTTATTTTATTTTACTTCATTTATACACCACCCTGCTCCTCTATGAGGACCCAAAATGCCTTACATAGGTCTCCTCTACTCCATTTTATCCTCACAACAACCCTGTAAGGTAGTTTTAGGTAGTTAGTCATATTGGTCTCTGATGAAAAGAGCTTGACTCTCAGATTCTTATACCGTGGAAAATCCTGTTGGTTTAAGGTGCTACTGGACTCAAATCCTGTGAGGTAGGTTAGGTTGAGAGTGTGCGACTGGCCCAAAGTCAACATGCAAACCTCCGTGGCAGAGTAGGGATTTTAACTTGGGTCTCACAGATCCTATTTTGACACTCTAACCACTACATAATACTGGCCGTTTTTTTAAAGTTCTCTTTCATATTTAAAAACTTTTTTCAGTTTTATGAAGTTTATTATAATTTATTATTTTATCAAATTTATACCCTACCCTCCCTACAAACTGCCTCAGAGCTTTCAATTTCAGTTATTGAATTAAGGGTTCATTTCCATTGGTCCCATGGAACATCCATCTGCAGCCTCTCCCGCACCCCCCATTCAATCAGGATGAGATTCTGAGGTTGCCCTCCTCCCTGAGTGACCCTCTCTGCCAAACTTCAGGCAGAAGGAAGAAAGTGTTCCAATTTTTATTGGCAGACCAGTCAAAGGCAAATATTTGCTCAAGGCCACCCAAGAAAACAGGTAGTGTGGTACAGCAGGCACATATAATCCGTAAATGATAAAACCATCAGGCAGGCACTACACCTACCAGGAGTGTCAGGTCCGCTGTTTGCTGAGCATACAGGAAAATAAATTGGGTAGAAAATGTTGCTCGAAGGGCCACCATCGAACTCCTCTGCTCTGTTTGTAACATTTGTGTGTTAGTGTGCCCCCCCTTCCACTCTCTCTAATGGAGTGGAACCACATGTTATGAATGTGGGACACTCCCAGCCCTAAGTACACCACATTACATATTTTTAAAAGCCTGATTTTTGCACCTCTTTCTTCTGTTGAGGTGAAAAACACTCATGGGCAGATCCAGCAGTGCATTTTGTATAGAGCACACACAGAAGATGCTGTTAATAGAATAATTTTATGGAGCGTCCTTCAGACTTAGTCCTATGCACACTTACTGGAGGAGAGGAGCTAGCCCTATTGAAGGCAATATTAATAAGAACATTTACAAAAGCACTTCAGATCAGTTGAGAAGTATTGTCAACCAATGGCAGAACTGAAATGAGTGATTCTGGACTTTTCTGAATAAGACACATTTTAACAGAACAGAAATACTTTTTTTTATTATTCTACAGAGCTTTGAAGAAAAATAAACTCTCTTTCTGTTTCCCCCTTCCATTACTACTAAATGAGTTGCTTTTCTTAATTGGCCTATGTATTTTATGAGTACTCTGTTATTTTTTTAAGGAACTGCTCTAAATAAACGTCTAGAATAAAATTAATGGGAAGTCACAGGTAATGAACAGCTGTATTTTAGACACTCCCACAAAGACTGAAAGAGGTTTGCCAAGATGAGTATTGAAGTAATAAACCTGTAATAAATGTCACCTCAATGGGTGCCTTGATTGGAAGAAAGCTCACATGCTCTTTTCAGCAACTGAACCTGTCAGTTATACAAATGAAAATGCATATTGGGCAGAAACAAGCAATAAATCTTTTACTCTGGAGATGAAATTTTGATTGAACATGAAGAAATACAGTGATAAGTAAATTAGCTTCCTGTTAATACCAAAGGTGGCTTCTTTTGAATATCAGCCAGTCTGTCTTAGAACATAATGAGCGTCTAATAAATATTCATGTGGGTTTGTTTTAAATAATGCAAGTGTTTCAGATAAACAGAACCCTTGGGTAGGATTGCTTCTTGCCATCAGAGGTGTCAGTTGACAAAGTAAGCAGCTGACGGGAACTTGGAACTCTTTGCTGGGGCAAATAGTTGTTTGGTAGAACGGATCCTGCAATGCTGAGCCAAAATTATATGTACTAAAGGTCACAAGTACCATCAGAAAAGCAACTGTGAAATAGGAACACGTAACTGTCCTTTGTAATATTGAGTACAAACATGGGAAACAGTAGTTGTAAAGCAGTTGCACTGTAGCATGTTACTACAGGCGGGATGTTTGCAGGCTGCGTATGGCGGCATTTCTCTTCTGTCAGGTTCTTACAGATACACTGGGACTAATGAGCTTACTGAATTCAAATCTTCTTAAGTATGGTTCTGTCCCCAAGGAAAGGACCACTCCTCAATCCCTTGTGCAGGCATATTCCAGAGATATGCTGATCAAAGATTAGTGCTGCTATTTCACTGGCAATGTCTTCTCCATAAGGACCCCCGTGGTACAAGAGGAAATACGGGCCAGAACGGAGGCATGGTGGGAGAGAAGCTCAGCTCTGCCCTCTTAAGCACCAGGGAGTGCGGTTGGTGTACTAGTCATTGACTTCCTTGCCTCAGAGCTTACCTCTCCTGTTTCCCATTGCCGTACTCTTTCCTATTAGGCTATTGGGGCAGCTTGTAGCAGTTCTTTCTGTTGCAGTTTCTGTTTTTCCTTGTTCATATGAGCACCATTACCCTTCCTTACATAAAACTTGGTCCCCTCACACAGACATCAGTGTAAACTATTTTGAATACTGACCTTTTCCACACAAGTGATTTACTCTTCTCTTTTTGAGTGTTTGCCCTTCAAGGATCAGATTTGTTTGGGTCACCTGACCTAACTTTCCACATGCTGCTTTTCATCCCGGTGTGGGTGCTGTATTTTTCTTTTAAGCACTATGATCAGGAAAAGAGGATGATGGCATTTTATCCCCAAGTGTGGTGAAACCATAAAAGAAGCTTGAACTTTCAAACTGAACCACTGTTGTGCCAAAATATAGTAACACCCCTACATATTGGTAAGTAGTGGTACAGTCTTAAGGTGCCTGGATCTTTAATAGAGAATGTTGCAAAAGATTTTGGAAAATTCCTTCTAAATGTCACAGAAACTGGTTTCCTCAGCTGTGGTAGCTTGGGACGAAAGAGAACAATGTGAGACAGATGTTAAATTGACTTTTAACTCAGTTTTTGAAACATAGTAGTTTAAATGGTAACTTGAATGTATCTTCCTTATTCCCATTCACTGCTACTGAAAAAAACAGTAAAACAGACCAAAAAAGGGTCCACTGTTAAAAAGGGATAAAGAGAGAGGTGATAATGCTGGAAGGAAAAACTGGGTTAGCATTGAAGTGCAACATCTTTTAACGTGGTCATACATTTTTACTGGATTTTCCCTTCTGGATTTGCTCTTTAGAGGCAATAAAAGTAATACATCCAGTGCTGAGGTGCCCAAGAAAACAGCTCAGATATTAAACTGTGATAAATCACATGAACTAGATGGTATTCTCTAAGAGTCCTGGAAAAAGTCTTGAAAGAGCTGGACTCCTGCCAAAAATATGTAGTTTATTATTGAACTGAGCCACAGTATTAGAACAGTGGACTGAGTATCTTGTCTAGCTTTTAAAAATGCTACTAAGATTTGTGTGAAGGACACAAGGGGAATACATTTCATTAAAATATTTGAATGCAAGGTTACTTCAACCTTCTGGTGTGTGAGAGAGATTAAAAAGGAGAGTATCTCAAAGTTACTGGAGTTCATAAACAAAAACATATTCCAGATCACAATAGTAGGATAGTATCTGTGGAAAAAACCATTGTTCCATGCAAAAATTAATGAGAAGCTGTAGCTTTCAAATGTATAAATGACAACCTGTGAGCTTTATAATTGATACCTAAGCTTGGATCACCTGCAGTTTGGCAGTTCAGAAGATATAATCAAACGAATAAATGGGATGTGAAATTTTGGCAAATACCAAAGTAATGGAAATAATAATTCTTTAATTTTGTTTTAACTTAGCTGATATGACAACTGAGTTTGAAATGATAGAAAAGTAAATCTGTATCTTTGTTTTTCAAACTATCTTTTTGGGGAAATGAAATATATGTTATTTATGCTTTTAATTTTTTAGTACATTTGATGCTGAGCTGTGGATACTGCCAATTAGTTCAGAAAAATAATCCAGTGGAAAGAATATCCCAGGTGGGTAGTCATGTTAGTCTGTGGCATCAAAACAAAACAGGAGTCTTTAACGAGTAACAATAAAACAGTGTGGGACAGATATTAAAATGACTCATTTTTTTGAAATCTGGCAGTTTAGATAGTAACATGCCTATACCATCCTCAGCCCTTTTCACTGCTACTGAAAAAATATAACAAAACAAATGAGTAGAAAGTCCACTCTTCAACAGAAAGAAGACGGAAAGGTACCACTGCACTCCTGTAACCTTTTGTTTTGGAAAGAATATCAGAATTTAAACATGGTCCAAGTGGGTTATATGGTAGAAGTTTGGCTAAAACTTCACACGTATTTTTGCGATCATGCTTCTAATTCCAATTTTACTTGTGCTTTTTTTAAAATCAAGAGAAGAAGAGGAAACACAGTAGTGATTATTTAGCTTATTTATAGCCTGCCTTTTTCATCTAGACTCGAGGCGGAAGACAGAGTAAAGAAAGAGGTGGAAACAATAATCATACAACAAGGAACAATGCACAAGGACAAGGAATACTAAAAAAAAAAAAAATCAATGCAAGCAATAATGACACCAGCAAACTGCCCAAGTCAAAGATATTCAGTGAACACTGCAGAATGTGTGATTACAAGGTACAAGACAATGTAGTAAATACCAGATGATACCTACAATATTAGATGTTAACAGTAATCATTGCACTGGCCTATAGACTTATTTCCATATGGAAGAGTCCTTCTGGGCTGGTCTGTCTTAATACAGTTCTGATTCCATTATGAGAATGCTCATTTTGGTTTTGCATATTTTGCAGAATGATACAACTATAGGAGCCCTCCTGACCTTCTTAAGCAGGCCATTCCACAAGGAGGGAGCCACCACAGAGAATGTACGTGAACAGGCATCTTACCAATCTTACCGATTTGCAGGGAGGAAACTTCAGAAGGCTTTGCTCAAATTAGCAAAATTGTCATGGCAGAACAGGAGAGGTGGTCCTGCAGTAGGTATGTGGGTCCCAGGCCACAGGGGCTTTGGAAGTGATAATCAGAATTACACCCGGTAACTCTGATTATTAAATAAATTATTTAATATATTATAAATTATTATTGTAATATATAATTATAATAAATTATTATTGTAATTATAATATATAATTATAATAAATTATAATTATAAATTATTATTAAATTAAATAAATTCACAGGACTGTATTTCAATAAAACTACTTGGACTGCTTAGAAACACAGAAATGTAGAGCTAGAAGGGGCTCAAGGGTCATCTAGTCCAGTCCCCTACACAATGCAGGAAATTCACAGCTACCTCCCCCACTCACCTCCTCCAGTGACCCCTGCTCTATGCCCAGAGGGAGGCAAAAAAACCCTCCAGGATCCCTGACCAATCTGGTCTGGAGAAAAATTCCTTCCCACCCCCAAAGTGGTGATTGGCATTACCCAGGGCACGTAAGTAAGGGTCACAAAGGCCCTTCATGCCCTCCCTCTCCCAATCTGCATAGGTTCCTATTGAGTCATAGAATCATCCTTGCCGTCAGGGGGCAATCTAACTTCTTCTTCAATACCTCCAAGGAAGGAGGGCCCACCCACCACCTCCCAAGGAAACTTGTTCCACAGAGGAATCCCTTTGTCAGGAAGTTCTTCCTCATGTTTAGCCAAAATTCTTTTGCTTTAATTTTAACCCGTTGTTTCTGGTCTGACCCTCTGGGGCAACAAAAAATGACTCTGCTCCATCCTTTATGTGACAGCCCTTCCAATATTTGCAGAGAGCTATCCTATCACCTCTCAGTTGCTTCCTCTCCAGGCTAAACGTACCCACCTTCTTCCTCATACCACTTGATCTCCAGCCCCCTCACCATCTTTGTTGCTCTCCTTTGGACACATTCCAGCTTGTCAACATCCTTCTTAAACTGTGCTGCCCCAAACGGAACATAGTATTCCGAGTGAGGTCTAATCAGAGCAGAGTAAAGTGATACTGTCACCTTGCATGATCTGGACACTATACTTCTGTGGATACAGCCTAAAATGGCATTTGCCTTTTGAGCTACCACATCACACTTCTGACTCATGTTCAGTGTATGATCTATTAAGATCCCTAGATCCTTTTCACAGGTACTATGCCCAAAACTTAACACTTAGGGATACAAAAATGGCATCCTGGACTGAGTTTTTGTTTGCTCCTCTTTTTTTTTTTAATGTACCTTACTTAAGATGGTTGACAAGTCTAAAGAGAACAAGAAAAGATAGCATGATTCACAGACAGAACCTCAAAAGCACTCCAAGCCTGTGAATGTTTTGAATAGTTGAATGGGCAGAATACATTGTAACACAGCATCCTAACTATTATTACTAGGGATGTGCACCAACATAGTTCCCGTTTCATTTCCAGGGGATCTGGAATCATTCTGTTCCATTACTTGCTTGTACAGGGTCAGCTGGTGCTAGCTTGGAATTGATCCGTTCGGTGGATTTCAAAGAAGGCGAGTATTGACAGGCACACACAATGGCAAGAAACTTACTGGCAAAGTTGTGCCAGGGGGAGACGGGACAGGTTGCTGGCTGTCAATCTCTCTTTCCAGCTGAAACTGTTAACTCAGAGTTGAATGAAAACAAAGAAACAATGTTGGTGGGCACTGCTAAATGAGAATCCTGTTGTTGTACCTGAAAATAAAATAATCTGACCAGATCGATCCTTCCACATGGAATACTGATCTGGAAAGACTTGTGTGAGTGTGAAACGCACATGCCTCTACCTCTGCTTCATTTAATGATTAAATGATCATTTAATCATATAATTTTAATCAGAGAAGGCCAAAACAACTGGCCAGAAGGCTTTCTGAGCAAGATGAAATTCCTCCTGGTGCTCCTCGACCTGCTGTCTTTGGAGGTCTTCTTAAGTTACAGTGAGTGTCCCTGGGGAACCTTGACACTAAGAGCCAAGCTACAAGTGACGCCTGACACAGGTTGGACACTTGTCAGCTTCCCTCAAGTTTTGATGGGAAATGTAGGCATCCTGGTCTTGCAGCTGTAATGGAGAGCCAAGCTGTAAAACGAGGACGCCTACATTTCCCATCAAAACTTGAGGGAAGCTGACAAGTGTCCAACCTGTGTAAGGCGTCACTTGTAGCTTGGCTCTAAGTGAAGGATAGTAGCAGCAGAAAGCCACTAAATGGGGATGAACCAGCTCCACATGCCTGAGACCTTTTGCCTTTTCTTTCCTATTTTCACCCTAATGTGCATAACATGAGCCTCTGAAGCAGCGAGGGGCTCAGAGAATGAAGGAACCCCCTCCCTCCTCAAACCCATGTGTGCATGCCCATGTGGATGTTGCTGGGCTGGCCTTTCCTTGCATTGTGCAAAAAGTTCACAGAAAGGGATGGCGGTGGCAATGGCGATGCTGGCACTGATAGCATCATGCCATCTGCTGCTCCCCCCCCCCACCGGTTTCAAAGCAAACCTTTTATCACTATGAGCTACTCAATGCCATTGCCCTGGAAGTGCTGAAAAAAATGCACTCATGCACCCCACGCATATCCCCTTCCTACCAACAGAATACATGCTTAGGGCTAAGTTTCTCCCCTTTGGAGCCAATTGGTTGCATGATGAAAGCAGACAGATTTGTCATAAAGGAAAACAAGATGCTGCCAGACAACCCCCGATTTCCTGGCCTGCCTGCATGGCCTCTGTGCGGTAAGTACCAAAATGAAACACACAGACTTTTGGAGGGGGGGGGGAGTGAGTTGGTGTGGCCTTGTCTCCAAGATTTGGTTAAGTGTTCCTGAAGCTGTTTTAATGAGCTGAACCACCGATTTCTGTGTGTAATTTCAGTTTGGTTTTCCTGTTATGCACACCCCTAATTATTACACCCTTCCAAGTCCACTGAGGTTTATAGGTTTAGAAACGACTGCACTTTTAGAACATCAGACCAAAGTAGTACACAGGGATAAAAGAAGATGAGCAACAGTGTACAGTACAGTAAAGGAAATTAACCATTAGAAATGTGTTTTGCAATTATTCTGAAATTTAGATGTCAGATTTTTCTGTGCCATTTTAAAGTGATCTCGTTGGCAACATTTCCGCTTTTTTAAAAACTTTGCATTTTCCAGTTAGTTGTGCTCTTCTTGAGAAGGACTTTCACTTAATCAAATCCTCTAATTAATTTAGGCTGCACCCCTTATTAGTCAAGATAATTAAACTGCTGTACACAGTGGGACTTACTTGCAAGAGAACATGCATAAGAATTTATTTGCTTTTTTCTGCCACTGTGCTGCAAAAATTGCCTTGATACATGGTCTTTTGCAGAATCTAGAGTTGATACTTGTTTAGTTTTGACATTGTGTAAATTGGTCTCATTGAGTCTTTCTCCATAGCTAAGCCTCTTCTTGATGGACAGGAGCTCCTCCTGAGCTATTGCCTCTTGGACGCTGCACAGTTTACGTGGCAGGCACTATTGCTGCAAGCGTATTGATCATTCTCATAGCAAAACACACAAAAGTGAATAATGCAGCTGCTTCGATAAACATGTACTCATGCTTGGGAATCCTGGCTAGCCTTTAAGATGCCACGGGGCTCTCTGCTGTTTTTCTGCAATCAGCTCATGTGTTACTCATCTTTTGGAGTGCTTCTGTTGAAAGAGGAACAGCAACCTTCATGATCTCTCATCAACAAACTTCTTACTTGTTAAAACAAAATCTGTTCGTTTTTCCTTTGGTATGCAGGAAAAGCATATGTAATGGAGAGTAATTGGTCTGGTTCCCTGAATTCTTTCTTTCCCAGCTAGGAATGCTGAAATCTAATGTGGTATAGTGGTTATAGTGTCAGGCTAGCATTTGAGAGTCCCACGTTCAAATCTCCACTTTGCCATGAGAGCTTACTTGGGGACCTTGGGCCAGTCACACACTCTCAGCCTAACCTACCTGACAAGGCTGTTGTGAGGATAAAATAAGAGAGAGAAAAATGATGTAAGATGCTTAGGGTCCCCATTTGTGGAAAAAATGGGGTCTGAAATAAATAAATGAATGAATGTAATTTTTCCCTGATTGTAGATTACAGAATTTATGTATTTACCGCTCATCATAGATGACAGATGTATCATCGAAAGACACCGATTCAACACAATCTTTAAAATACTGACTGCCAAAGCTATATGGGATGCTGGAGTTCTATGGCTGGAACTCCTGATTTGACAAAGCTTCAGGGAAGGATTGAAGCTGTGGAGTCTGGGTTTAACTGCTGTCCTCATGCCCTATTCTTGATCAAAAATGCCCCTCTGGACTTCTTCAAAGGCTGGTAACAGTAATCTCTATTGCGCCCCTCCATAGTGGCATTAAAAGCAGCTCATACATTTTTGGCCAAGAAAAGAGTATAAGAGTTAAACCCCAGTCTCTGATGTTGTGGCCCAATCCTGTATCATTACCATCTATGATTTTTCCAAATATAATGTCTGGAGTTTAGTCGTGGAACTTCATGTTTTATGCATTTTAGCCCGTATCACAGCTGATCCCCCAATTAATGAAATCTTAGTAAATTAATGAAAATTAATTGATTGCATTCACAATTAAAAACAATTGATAATTGTTTTTAGAAGGTAACACATATATGTTGTAGCAGGTATCACCTTAGGAGGATTTTGTCTATGGGTGAACAAAGGTGGAATGAGGTGAGCATCCAAGGTTTTCATCAGTGCTAGAATTTTTAAGTGACTTTAAAATATGTTATTCAATTAGGCACAATCAACTTTACAATTAAAATTACTCCATCAATTACTTGAACCAATTACTTGAGTCTGCTTGTATTGAAAAGTGGGGTAAAAGTGACTTACATGCTATATAATTCAGGCTGCAATCTTATATGCCTAGGCAGTTTAGCCTGCTGAATACTGTGGGAATTACTTCTGAGATGCTCATTCAGGCTGTGGACTTTGCACGTTAGTAAGTCCCAATGCGTTCTATTGGACTTATACATATTTACCAGAAAGTACTGGATTGGGTTCATGTGTGGGTACCGTTGCAATCTAAATAACCTATTCCTTACTACAAAAACAGTGGGATCGGGAGACCCAACCAAAAAAGCCTACGAATTCCAGCAAAAGGTTAGATCCGCACATATCGCGCCGTTGGAGCGTGTGTTGTTACCTCTGGCGCTGAACAGGATGCCAATGGAGCCTTCTGTACTATTGGTATTACTTTAAAAAAATGAACGCGCCCTCCATCCCGAATCCGAAGAGGCGCCTTATTCTGAGAGCGCCTCAAAGAAGCGGGGAGAACCGCAGCCTGAGAAGGCTCGCTTTCAGGGCCGGCCTCTGGGGGCTCGCCTGGGCGCGCCAAAGCGGCTCGAGAGCGGCAGGAGGGCGGGCTGGTTACGTAAACAGCCCTGGCAGCCCGAGGACGGCGCTTCTCTCCAGGCTGCTTTGCAATGGGCAGGCGGGTGCGACCGCGCGGCAGGGGAGTGGCCAAGGCGCCGCCGCGCTTCGCCTATTTGCCGGCCCCGCGGTTCGCCCAGCCCCGGTGCCAAGGCGGGCAGGTTACGTAAAGGCTTCCAGCCGGTTCGAGCCTGGCCTCCGGGCGGCTGCGATAGGCGGAAAGCGAGCGAGGGGCGGCCCTCAGCTGCCTGCTTGGCTCTCTTTGCCGCTGCCGATTAGTATTACCGCCGCCAAGAGATGCCAATGTGCTAGGGGCGCTCCATCTCCCCCTTCGCTGTCATCCCGGAGGAGAAGCGAGGAGGCTGCGAGATGAAGCAGCCGCCTGTGGCCGGGGAGAGACTCCCCTGGCAAGCGTGACCTTTCCTGGACTCCAGTCAAATAACACATTTGTTCCTTTTTAAAAATTATTTTTAAGAGGGCTTCCCAAGCTCCTTTCCCCGGAGCACCAGGAGCTGCAGGACGAGCCTCCTCCTCGCAGGTGAGCCCCGGGCAGATGGGGAAGGAGCGGCGCCGACGGCTCGGCTGGAAACAGCTGCCGGGGGGGGGGGGCGACTGTGGCACCAAGGCGGAGCTGGCGCGCGGTGCAAGAGGGGGGCGCTCGCAACTTTGGGCGGCTGCAGCGACGCTCTTGCCTTTAGCGGTGAGGGGCGCGCGGCTGCCTTCGGGGCTCGTCGACAGCAACTTTTGGCGCCCTTTCTTGAGCAGCGGGGGGCTCGAGGCGTCTCCCTTTGGCTGCTGTAGGGCACGACGGGGCGGCTCTGCGCCTGGGAGGGGGCCCGTCTTCCATTTTTTTTTTAAAAACCTGTTTTATCTAAACGAGGAAAGGTGCATCTCCTTAAACCGACGATAGTTCCCCATCTGCAGCGGCTATTCTGTCTCTTCTCGGTTCATTTTGGCTCGTCGTTGCTTTCTGAGGGAAGGGATGAGGGTCAGGGTCTCTCTTCCCAGACTGTAGCAGGCGTAATACGTGTGACACGGAACTGAGTGGCGTGTGGATGAGTGGCGAGGCGCAGGCACTGGTATTGTGCTGTAGTAGAAGGGGGGGGGGGCAAGGCGGCTCTCCCCAGTTCCTTCCATGCGCTGCACGCAGCTGGGGAGGCGGGGAGGGGCAAGAAAGCCTAGTGGGTGTAGTGCTTGCCAAAGGAGACCTCTGAGTGCTAGTGTCTTCCCAGTGATCCCGGGGATTGATTTTCTGAAGGCGGTGTTCTTGGTCACAGGGATCGAGGAAGATCTAATTCTTTCATCTCTCTCGAGGTGATTCTAGAAGCGTCTCGTGGGACCCGTTCAGGTCATCCGTTTAATAAGCTGAGGATAGGTGCTCACAAGCTTGCCCCTGGTTGTGTGTTTAATGTCTGGGACACGTGTTTTGTGCATGTGTATGGTGCCTTCTCCTCCTTAGTGAGGAACCACGACGAATCCTGCCTGCACCTGCAATTAGGAACAACATTTACATACAAAGGGGTGTTCTTTCATGCTAGCAAGCTTGAGGATTCCTCATTTTTAGAAACTATATATATTTTTTGTACAGTTATGTTGGACTTTCTTTGTAAGAGATTGGTGCCCTTTTAATGAAGAGAGAATACCCAGGTTGGGGAAAAGCTGTGCTTCTAGTGAAGTCTAAAGGATGCAAAATGCTAGCTTAGAGCATAATTTCTTTGGAAACGATGCCTTTGTACCCTTCTGGCACTTTCTGTAACCTTGTCTGTTGAATCAGCTTTGTAATGCAGTACAGAGCTTTGTAAAAATCTGCATATAGAAGGACAACCTAATCCTTCCAGGTACACCTAGATCCTGGTGGAGCTTCTGCTTTTCAGGCAAGGGTGTTTGGGACTGCAGCCTGGTTAACTCTAAACAAGCATTGTTAATATCATGCCCTTTTCTGTACAAGTAAGAGCTATTGAACTTATTTGTAAATATACAATAACTATGCTTCTACATTGCAATCTTATGTATATTTAGTTGCACATCTTTAGAGTAAATATGCATAGGTTCATGTCAGTCTCTTCTTTCTTCACTCCTCTCCTGTGAAAAGTCAACACTTCAGAAACTTGTATTTAAATCTCCATGTGTCCTTGTAATTTCTAGAGAAGTTAAATGTAAAGCAAGTGAAATTCTTGGTAGAGCCTGCTGATGTGAGGCCCCCTTGAACATAGTACATAGTGAGGGTCTTTTTTTCTCGGAAAGCCTGGTTGTTTGTTCCAGTACTTTACTGAAGGTCTAATATGCACCAGATAGTAAGAGCCTAGAGTCATGCAACATTTCATCTACAAGCTGTTAAAGAAGTCTGTTTCTTGGGGTGTCTATGGACCTTACATTGGCCACTTGTTTCATGAGACAGATGTTTATAGGTTATTATTACTTCCTCGGAGTTGCTTGTAAAGCTACAGTTGTCCTGACTAATACATTGCTCAGGTGTCCATTTCCTTTACTACTCTTTCTTTACTATTTATTAGTGCTGTCACTCAAATTGCTTTCATTCAAGCAAGTTTTTTTTTTTTAGCGTAGGTGTTTGTAAAATAAATGCTAAATCTGGACAGCTGAACATGCTGTGTGTGAACTCTGGAATATTATGTTTCTGGTCTTGGAAAGGAGGCTGTGAAGAACTGGAACAGAAATTACTATTCTTTTAGCTGAATGAAGCTGAAAATTAGAGTCTGGCCACATGTCACATCACGTTTTCTTCAATGCACCATTTAAAGCCTATTCAGTCCCCTGAGATAGTCTTACTCCATGCAAGAGATTTCCCTCCCCCTGTGTTGATTAATTTGTGAGATGTTTATACTGGCTTGAGTTATGGTCCTTATGCTGTCAAGTGGCATGATGTCTTGTCCTGTACCTCCTCCTGGAAAGAACTGTATGTATTGTGAATGTTCCCCACTGGTGTACAGCTATGCCAGGCCAGAAAATTTAGCAGTACACCATAAGAACTAATGGAGTACAATGATTTCAGTCTTGTCTTTCACATATCAGTGTAGTTACCTTCAAATGAATATTAGGAGGACGATGGAAGAGGTCCATTGATGCCGTTAAGTGACAGCAAACAGCCTGAGTTTAGGAAAACACCTTCTTGGAACTACTGTGGTTCTACGTGGTACAGGAAGATCCAGAATGGGGAAGCTTTGTGGGTCTAGAGACAATATTTTGGAAAGTGTCTGCGCTCACACATGATTAAGAATGCTATTACTTTCTATAGCTGATTTAGAAAAAATATTTTAATGGGTTTTTATGATGAGAACATAAGAAGATCTCTGATGGGTTACTCCATTTATCCATCTAGTCCAGCATTCTGTTTCACACAGTGACCAGTTGCCCCAGAGAACCAACATCAGGGCACAGAGACTAAGGCTGTCCTCTGATATTTACCTTCTACACTGGGATTCAGATTTTTACTCTCTCTGGTTCCCATAACTCACCTTGAAATGCAAGGTTTCTGTATCATTTGTGCAGAATAGGGACCTTCAGTCATTGTAGCTTTTCAGAGTGGAGTGTCTGCTGAATTTTCCTTTTTTACACAGCCACTAAAGGTATTACAGTAGCCCTCTTCTTCCTATGCATCCTGTAACCTTATAAAAGGTTGTGTGCTATGTTAATGGGTTACAGGAACCCAGTGTTTAGTAGATAGATCAATTCCAAGTAATGATTTAGAATGAAGGGATTATTCTAAAAGACTAATCTCCCTCAGTGCAATCAAATCTCTTGTAATAGATGAAAGTTTTCACAGGATTGTGTTTTGAGTTTTATTTCAACTGACAATATGTGATGGGATTGTTACTAAGATTTTAGTTCCATGGGGGAATAAGACAGTTGGCAAATGGCAGTTGGGTTGTGAACTGAGTAAGGACGGAACACTTAGCAGGCTTAGATTATAGGCATTTTTAATAGGTTTTCTTAGACTGATGGGGAAAAGGTTATAGAAATGGAAGAAGTTGACGCTGAATGTTCAGTTAGGGATTAGTAGGGAATTAAATAGTACTATTTCTGTCCAGTAAATGGTTGTCAGACCTTCAGCTCAAACTGTGGCAGGTGTTGTTAAAACCAATTCCCTTTTCCTTAGGTTTTGAACATTTATCATGTATGTTCTAAATATTTTAAGAATTGTTTTGGCTTAACTCACCTTATGTAGAGACCTGGGCCTTTTGAGCAGGGTACCAGGTACATAAGATAGTATCTTTGATTAGGACCAGCCAAACTGAGCATAATAGTGTGTGAGCTTTCAGGTTCAACAGAACTCTTCATCAGGTTCAATGTAACAAAAAAAATTTATAACATTAACTTATTTTGGTAACATCCAGCCTGATAATGAGTTCAGATGAATTTGAAAGTTCACATACGGTTATGTATCAGATAGTTGGTCACAATAAAAGATGTTAAGTGAATTGTGTTCTGGTTTTCTTGAATGTTACATTCGGAGCAACTCAGCTGTTAACAACTTTTTACCAGTTAGTTAGCATTTTAGTTCCCAGTTTAGTTTTTACCAGTTAGATAGCATTTTAGTTCCCACAAATGTGATTCATCCTAGAGAGAAGTATAAGCAAACAGGTTACATTTTGTAATAATAATTGAGTAGAGCATGTCTGCAGGTAGGGTTTCTGCCCTTCATTATATGATACATAATATAGTTGTATTCCTGAAAGTTGATACAGCTCCTGTAGTTGATTGAGGCATCTATAAGATGTCGTTCAAGTATCAGAATTTTAATAGTAAAGAATTCCCTTTCTTTGAGAGACTTTATATTGAAGAACTGAAATATTTTATCATCTTTTCCTCTGCCAGAAGCTTATTGAATTTAAAAGTCTTTCCCACCATCAAAGCTGTTACACTTTCAAATAGTTTTCCTTTGCTATATGACAAGGGTGGCCAAAAGTAGTTAATGTAAGAGCCACATAGAATAAACGTCAGATGTTTGAGAGCCGCAAGACATGGTACATTGAAGTGACTTCAGATGAGGAGGTGGGTTGGGGGAGTGTCCTGAAAGTGACATCACAGGAAGGAGTGGGGTTTTGGTGCAGCATGCTGGAAGTGACATCATTGGAAGGGGTGGAGCTTGGAAAGAGTCATCACCTGACCTTTGACTTGGAAGTGACATCACAAAAGTGACATCACATCCTTGCTAGGCTTCGCCCTCAAAGTCCCCAGATATTTTCTGAGTCAGACCTGGCAACCCCAGTTTTTTTATTGAAAATGTGAAAGACATGGAAAGAAAGAAGGAAGGAAGGAAAAAAGGAAAAGGGAGGGAATGGCATGGAAAGAAAGGAGAAAAGGGAGGGGAGGGAGGGAAATAAACTAGACTAAAAGAAAATTTATGGTCATGGTGATACTCAGAGACCTCTGGGAGCTGCACAGTATGTCTAGAAGAGCCAAATGTGGCTCCCGAGCTGCAGTTTGGCCACCCCGCTATATGACTTTGAGGTCTCTCTCTCTTTTTTGGAGGGGGGTTGCATATTAGTACATAAGCGTGGCTGCAGCTTTAATCTTCATAGGGCGTTGTAAAACTTTACACATGTTCACATTTAAATTCTGCATGGAAAACCAGATAAGATTTGGAAGAAACTTTATTGCATTCTGAAAAACCTGATCTGCAATTATGAACTAGGATTCCTTGGATTGTGGAAAACTGAAGTGGTGCTTTGTACAATCCTTGAAAAATTGTGGTGTGGGTAAATTTGCAGACAAGTTGAATTCCCAAAGTCAAAAGATTTCTTAGGTTGCAATCCTAAAAACACTGGGAGTAAGCTCTATTGCGTAAAGTGAGTCCGACTTCTTAGTAGACCTACTTAGGATTGTGTGTGTGTGTGTGTGTGTGTGTGTTATGTGCCGTCAAGTTGCCTCCGACCTGTGGAGACCCTATGAATGAAAGATCTTCAAAGAGCTCCAAAATGTCCCATCATTAACAGACTTGCTCAGATCCTGCAAACGTGGCTTCTTTTGAGTCAAGCCATCTTGTTTTAGGTCTTCCTCTTTTCCTACAGCCTTCCACTTTTCCTAGCATTATTGACTTTTCCAGAGAAACTTGTCTTGTCATGATGTGTTGTGACCAAAGTACGATAGCCTTAGTTTTGTCCTTTTAGCTGCTAGGGAGAATTCAGACTTGATTTGATCTGGTACCCATTATTTGTCTTTTTAGCTGTTCATGGATCTACAAAAATTCTCCAGCACCATATTTCAAATGAATCAATTTTTTCTTGTCAGCTTTCTTCACTGTTCAACTTTCACATTCATACACAGTAATGGGGAATACCATAGTTTGGATTATCTTGCTGTTGGTTCCCAGACAGACATCTATATCTTTAAGGATTTTCTCTAGCTTCCTCACAGCTGCTCTTCCAACTCTCAATCTTCTTCTGATTTCTTCATTGCAATCTCCCTTTTGGTTGATGATTGAGCCAAGGAATAGAAAATCTTGAACAATTTCAATTTCCTCATTGTCAACTTTAAAATTGTGTAATTCCTCAGTCATTACTTTTGTCTTCCTGATGTTCAGCTGTAGTCCTGCTTTGGTGCTTTCTCCTTTAGTCATTTCAGATCTTCACTATTTTCTGCCAGTAACATGGTTTCATCTGTATATCTCAAATTGTTAATGTTCCACCAATTTTCATTCTACCTTCTTCTAAATCTAATCCAGCTTTCCTTATGATATACTCTGCATAGAGGTTGAACAAGTAGGGAGATAATATGCATCCTTGTCTGACACCCTTGCCAATTCCAAACCATTCTGTTTCCCCATATTCTGTCCTGACTGTAGCCTCTTATACAGAGTACAGATTGTCCATCAAAACAATCAGATGTTGTGGTGCCCCCATTTCTTTTAACACTCTCCATAGTTTTTCATGATCCATACAGTTAAACGCTTTGCTGTAATCAGCGCCGGATCCAGGGTTGCCCACGCCCGGAGCAACCCTTGGCTTACTGCCTCGCGCGCACACGCGCGCTGCGTGATGACGTCACTTTGGTGACGTCATCACGCAGGGCGGACGGAGGCAGTGTGTGGGGCTGAGAAGCTGCCCGCCCCATTCGCCTCCCCGCAGGCGAATGACGTGGGCGGCCTTGCAGCCCCCCACGCTGCTTTCGCCTGCTCTGCAGGATAGGGGGCAGCCGGCTTGCCGCACACCCCCTGCCCTCCAGGGCAGGTGAAAGCAGCGCGGGGAGCTGCAAGGCTGCCCGCAGCATTCGCCTCCCCACAGGACAGGGGGCGGCTGGCTTGCTGGGCACCCCCTGTCCTCCAAGGCAGGCAAGAGGCAGCGCGGCTCCCCACTCTGCTTTCGCCTGCGCCGCAGTACAGGGGGCAGCCGGCTTGCCGGACACCCCCCGCCCTCCAGGGCAGGCAAAAGCAGCACAGGGGACTGCGAGGCTGCCTGCGGCATTCAGCTCCCCGCAGGACAGGGGGCGGACGGCTTGCCGTGCACCCCCTGCCCTGCAGGGCAGGCAAAAGGCAGCGCGGGGGTGCGAGGCTGCCCGCACTGCCGCCTGCGCGCTCCGGCAGCTGGGAGCTGCTCCCGGCGCCCCCTCCTTGGCGGCGCTGGGGGCAGACTACCCCCCCTGCCCCCCCGTAGATCTGGCCCTGGCTGTAATCTATAAAACACAGGCTGATTTTCTTCTGAAATTCCCTGGTATGTTCCATTAGCCATCGTAAATTTGCAACGTGATCTCTGGTGCCTCTTCCTTTTAGGCTTCTCCTTTCTTTTGGCTACAGGAATAGTCTTTGCACATTCTTCCTTGGTAATAGCTCTAGTTTCAGCCCATAGTTCTCCTGGCTCCCAAAATTCTATTTGTGTGTGTGTGTATAATGAAAAACATTTTTGAGGATTAACTAGTAGCAGACTACTTAGATGTAAACATTCTTTGTGGAAATGTAAAAAACACATCACAAAAAATTGGAATGAGTTACTTTTAGGATTCATATGCAAGTTGAGTAAATTTGTGTACACATACTGTCTAAATCAGGTTTTGTTAAGCTCAGTCGAAATCCTTTCTCTCTCCCTCCCCCTTTTGAGATTCCACAGGCAAATGTCCCAAACACTTTTAAACTTGCCTACACAGTTTGAAGCTGTGGGGAATAATGAAGCTCAAGCTTTTCAAAATGCTGAAATCTGTACCCAGCAGCAAAGCCTATGTTTGTGTGATGAAGCCACACATATTCATAGCTCTGGATATAATAGCTGAGTGATATTTGTCTGCATGCTACATAATATACTTTTTTTAAAAAAAGGGTGAAAATACTGACTAACTATTGTCATAGAGTTGGCCAAGCTTATGGGGAACAGCTTGATGGGCAGAATAACAGAAGGTGCCTCTATAGTTCAGGTCTGCAGTTGGCCTGCATTGATACCTGGATATGCCGAGCAAAGAACAAAGGGGCTCCATTATAGAATAGCCTTGGAGGAGGTCAAAGAATAAAGGAGCGTCATAAGAGTTTGGTCTAGAGACAGTCTGGTTCATACCAATTAATATAAAAAAGATGTTCCATTTTAAGACTAAGTGTGAGGAATTTCTGAGAATACCAGCCAAAGATAAATGAAATTATGTAGTTTAAAGATAAAGTGTCCTGATTAGCAGCCAACCAATAACCCTATGTATGAGAGAATAGTAATCATCATTTGATATTCATTGTTAGGACTAAAAGTTACAAGAATGTACTAATAAAACTAATTTTATGAATATATATCTTTAGGCAGGGGTGGTGTGTCAATGGAGGCAAGTCGGGCCACTGCCTCAGGCGCAGAGGCTCTGGAGGCAGCACCAGGGTGGGTGCGCACGCGCTGTGGAGCTACTGAGCGGGAGGGCTGGGAGGACGCACACATGCCAAGCATTCCCCCCCTATCTCCTGCCTGTTGCTTCACAAACTGGAAAGGAGCGGAGGAAAAGTGATAAGTTTCTTTTGGGGAACTGGGGGAGAGGATGAGATGGAATAATGACAGAAGAAAGCAAAGGGGAAGGGAAAGGAGAAAGCAGGAAGGACCTAGAGAATCAGCGGGGACATTTCTCTCTCTGCCATTCTCTCCTCCTCCTCCTCCTTCTCTTCCTCATTCTCTCTGTCTCTCTTAATTTAAGCCTTGGGTGAAGCTTCCACGTGGAGCAAGGAAGAGAGACTCTAGCTGGCTGGGGAGCAGCGAGCTCCCGCCTGACCTTTTCTCCCCCTTGCTCCCTCCTTTCTTTTTTGCTCCCTCCCATCGCCACCATTTGCTAAAAGAATGACAGGAGGATTGCCCATTGAAAATAACAGGAGAGGCTTGAAGGCTCATTGGAGATAATGGGAGCCAGGGATGCCAATACTTGCCTGGGCTCCATTGAAATGCATCACAACCCAAAAATGTTGCAAAGAAAATGCGGAATGGATTTTCCATAAAGGTCTCTGGGACCAGATAGAATACTCTGGGAGTGGAATGACAGCCCCCAGAGTGCAGTGACTGTCCCTAGCTATAGAGTTTGTGCTCTGGGACCAGAAGGACAGGTTTCAGCGTGGAATAGGCTCAGTGCTCTGGGACTGGAAGGACACTCCCCAGAGTGCAGTGCAATGACAGCCCCTGGGAGTAGAAGAAGCATTCTGGGACTGGAATGACAACTCCCAGAGTGCAATGTCAACCCTTCGGAGCAGAATCTGTTCTCTGGGAAGGAATGACAGGTTGCACAGTGGAATGACAGCCCCTGGTAGTAGTAGAAGCATTCTTGGAGTGGAATTACAGGCACCACAATAGAATGACAGCCCCTGGGAGTAGCAGAAGTTTTCTTGGACTGGAATGACAGCCTGCGAGTAGAGTGACAGCGTCTAGGAACAGAACCTGTGCTCAGAGACTGGAATGACAGGTCAAAGAGTGGAACAAGTGTTTCTGGGAATAGGGTCAGGGCTCTGGGACTGGAATGACACACCATCATTCCACACCCACTGCCATTCCAGTCCCAGACCACTGATTCTTCTTCCAGGGATTGTCATTCCACTCTGGGGCTTGTGTTGATGGATCAAGATAGGTAGCCATGTTTATCTGTAGCAGTAGAAAAAAAGCAAGAGTCCAGTAGCGCCTATAAGACTAACAAAATTTGTGGTAGGGTATGAGCTTTCATGAGCCACAGCTCACTTCTTCACTACTGGAATCTTGCTCTTTTTTTGTGTTGTAATGCATTTCAATGGAGCCCATGCAAGTAAATTGGCATTCCTGGCTCCCATTTTCTCCAGTGGGCCTTCAAGCCTCTCCCATTATTTCCAATGGGCAATCTTGTTATTCCTTTTAGTACATCCCTTTCCCCCTCCCTGGCTGGCATCAATTTTACTTCTTACCTTTCCTCGGGCTTTTTGGGGGGGGGGGTTGCTGTTTTTGGTGGAAAGAGTGGCTGGTTGTGTGTACACCACAGCAGAGGAGGGAAGAAGTGAGGTAAGACACACACAATTCCCTTTCAGTCCCTGTGCGACAGGTAGGAGCAAATCACTGTTGTTGGGTTTAAAGATGTTGTTTTAAATTCTATTACTTTCCCCCTACCCTTCTCCCTTTCGTTTTCCCTCCCCCTTCTCTGATCTCAATGCTGCTCCCCCCTTCACTCCAGCAGAGCAGTGCCCTGCACTGCGCCCCTTCTTTATCACCTCCCTTCCTCATTCCCTAGTTTCCATATATCACCCCCACCTTCCCCCTTTCCCCCAATAGTTTATTTCAATATTTATACACCATATGCTTAGCTGTCAGCTGCTGCTCACTTCAAACCCAAGGGTGGGGGGAGAAGGATGAGCATGGAGGGTAGTTCCCAAAAGGGATCTCTGACAAAGGTGATCAAGCAGGCCCTGTAAGAGAAACCCTCCTTCTACTGCCAAGAGTCTCTGGGTTCAGAGAGAGGTAGGAAGAGAGAGGGAAACTTTTTTACACATACACGCACACACACAAGGAGGTGAGCTTAAAACTTTAATGCAAGTTGCTGTTTCTGCTCACAAAATAGATTTTTTGGCTCACAATAAGAAAAACAAAGACCGTTGTTATTTATTCTCACACTTATTTTTAAAAAAAATAAATATAAATTAAGAAATAAAAATTAAATTAAAAATGTAAAAAGTTTCAAGTTTTGTGCTTTTCACTTCTCCTGCATTTCTTCTGTTTTTAAAAATTGGCTAGCAGGGGAGGGGGGCGCAAGTAGATATCTTGCCTCAGGCGCCAGAAACCCTGGCACCAGCCCTGTCTTTAGGTAACTTTTTATGGTGTTTAAAGCTCCTTACCTTGTGATTCTTCTTATTTTGAGGCCAAGCATGTATTAGACTTATGCAATGCTCTCTGTTTCATAATTATCTTTATACAATTCTTAGTGCTTTCGTATTTCTTTTAGGTTAGTAACTGTTAAAGATTTTATAGGTATGTTTTAATAATGGATGAATGAAAGCATTGTCAGGATTAATCCTGACAAGACAGATGTTCTCTGGGTTAATATAAAGGCTGACCAGCAATGTGAGAGTTCTCTTTTCTTAGATGGAGTTATACTTCCCTTGAAAATTCAGGCTTGCAGCTTTGGAGTACTGCTTCACACAGCAGTCACCTTAGGAAGCCAGGTGGGTGTGGTAGCTTAAGAGGTAGTGAGTTCAAATATCAGGCTTTTCCTAGAAAGCTTGAGCCTTGTTGCATATATATTTGATGGAACCTGAAGGTACTGCTGAGTCTTTTTCAGGATTGTGTAGAAGATGTTTCTTGCGTTAACTGCACTGTATGTTGTGGCAAGTTGTATAGAGAAAATTTTAACAGGTGTATGCTTCTCTGCTAAAACTTAACTGTGAGCATGCTTTTTAGAAAAATGGACTTAAGTGAGCTGTGATCCCTCACAGCTCACAGATCCACGTCATCTCAAATGTGAGGGATAGGTAGGCTTCAAATACTCATAATTTTTAAATTTTGAAATCACAATATAGTCAGCATAGTTCCAGCTACTGCCGCAACCATTTATCCATAAAGAAAAATCCCAGTGTCAGTATCAGGACACTGAACTGAGCTCAGAAGATGAAAAAACAGAATGAGGGCAAGGAGAGAAGCTAGCCTTAGAAAAACAGGTAAAATGTAATATGCACAACTCCCAGCAAGCTCTGTTGTATATAGCCACTACTATATCTAAGAACATCAAAATAGCTTTCCATCTCTTTTCAAATGTGGCAAGTTTCATTGATTGACTTGTACTTTCTTAGGATTGCAGACTGTCATCAGGATGCTAGAACTCAGTAGAAAATGGTAGCGCCATCCAAAGCAGAGTTAATCTTTCTAAGCACATTGACTTCAGTCGACTTAGAAGGATGGAATTCTGCATAGAATGTCACTGTAACTGCTTGTAACTGGTCAACCTGCTGGATTCAGTTATGGGGAAAAGGTTAAAGCTTTCAAACTCAGAACAATTGTGAAAGCTTAAGGTGGGTTTTGCAAAACCTGATCAATAGGAGATCTGTCCTAGGTGGTGTTTTAGTTTTTTATCTCTGCCCCCCACCCTCAGCTTTCCTGCTCTGTAGAGAGAGCAGATACTTGTCTTAAAACTACTATAGGTGTGCAGTTCCACAAGATTCTGCAAAAAACACAACCTGCGTTCTGAATGACAAACAAACAAAATAGAATCCATTCAAAACTAGCCATATGTTGACAAGCAATTTTGTGTGTGTGTGTGTGTGTGTGTTGCAAAATTACACAGTTCTGTTTTCTGTAAGACAGGTAAGCAAGGGCCAAACGAAGCGTGATGGCATCTTTGTGGCAGCCACAAGGATGCGGCCCAAATTTAAAGTGTTCTAAAAATACCAAAAGGGCCCATTCATGAAGAGACTCATAGTGGGCTAAGGGGCTCTTGTTCCCTCTTCCATCTTATAAAGTGCTGAAATGTTTGAACACCCACCTACTCTTGCACAGGCATGGGGAGGGGGCAAGAGTGCTGCAGGCCCATTCAGGATTGGGCCTCTTGGGGCATTTTTAAATCACTTTAAAATTGTGGTGGCATCCTTGTTGCTGCCACAAGGGCACTGTCACATCTAGTTTGGTCCTAAGTTGCTCTTTAAAGAAAGGATGATGGGATCCCCCTGTATATACCAGTTGGGACTAATTTTGTCTTCACTCTTGGGGTTTTATTCTAATGTCCCTTGATATGATGAATGTCAAACAACACAACCAAAATAACACAGAAAATTTCCTCACCACTTCTTTAACAAGGGGGAAATGTTCCATAGGTATGCCATGACCTCAAGAATCAAGGTTCCTTGGAAAAGGACACCAGTGTAATAATAATAAGTGTACTTTATGTACTACACTTCGAGACAGATTAGTGCCCACTCAGAATGGTGAATAAAGTCAGTGTTATTATTATCCCCACAATACAGCTGTGGAGCTGTACCAAAAAGGAGTGGCTTACCCAAGGCCAATTCAAATTCCATGTATTATAGATAAAATTTAAAAGTTAAATCATATTATGAAGCTTAAATCTGCATGGTGGAAGAATATTAGAAAAGAATCAAAGTTGGCTGCATTTTAAAAGTATATTTCGCAGGGTGGATAAAAATCAATGATTTAAAAAAAATCAAAAAAATCAGATTTTTTTTATTTAAATCATTTTTTTGATTTAAATCAGATTTTTAAAATTTAAATGGGATTTTTTTAAATAAAATGCTTTTTGAGGAAAATATATTACCATCCAAAGGTTATTCCATCATGAAATAAAGATTAGTTTTTAATTATGTAGAATAAGGCTGTATATGTTTAATTTTTTTGGTAAATAAATTACATTAATCCATTCACAATGTTATGCTCTTCCAGAGGTTTTTGTAAGATTATTGGGCAGTTTCTCTGCCTACAAGATATTAACACAGATGCTTGGTTTTGCAGTTCTCAAAACTGAATTTGTGTCAGCTCAGCAGAGATCACATGCCTCTTCTTCACAGCAAAAATGTTATAACATGAACAGAGTTGAGAAAAAGACCTTAATCCTTTTGTTCTACAAACCTATGAAGACAGAATCAACCCCTTCAGTGCTAAGTTTCAAGAAGTTCAGTGAATAGAAACAATATTTTTCTGATTGTTTGGAGTGGAATAGATCTGCACAAGAAGAAACTAAGTGTGAGGAGGGAGGGGCAAGCAGTACAAAATGAAAGTGAAACTTTTTGAGCACAATAACTGCACAAGTCTTTGGATCTTTTGTGTGTATGACCTGAGGTTTATCACATTCTTTCCTTGGAGGAAAAAACTATAATGGCAGCAGGCCGTAAAAGAGACCCAGTTTGGGAATACTTTAATGAAGTTCCTTTACCTATCGGTAAGGCAGGCATGCGTGCAAAATACAGTATATCAAGAACTGGCCTATTCTGATGACAGTTTGTGAACAAAATCGAGGTAAAATAGATGGCACTGTTACGGCCAAAATCCTCAACATTGGGCTTAAGAGAAATGTTGAACGTACGCTGAGCATCCTGAAACCCATCTCTGAAGCTTTAAACAAAATACAGAAAAATAGCTGTTTTATTGCTGATGCTGTTGAAATTTGGAAGGAACTGAGTGAACACTTAAAAACAGAACTACACAAGGACAGAATTAAATTACAAGCATTAAAAAAACAAATGGGACAAGCACTGTCTCCAGCTCATTTTTTGGCAAATATTGTCAATATCCAGTACCAGGGTCAAAACTTAAGTGCTGAGGAAGAGGAGTTAGCTATGACATGGGTATCCAGCAATCATCCATCTGTAATGCCAACTATAATAAACTTCAGAGCTAAGGGGGAACCATTCAAGAAATATATGTTTGCTGAAGATATTTTAAAGAAAGTCACACCAGTGAACTAGTGGAAGTCACTTAAGCACTTGGATTTAGAGACTGTTCAAGTAATGATTTCACTTTTAACAGCAGTAGCTTCTTCTGCAGGCGTTGAAAGAATATTCTCTTCCTTTGGACTCATTCATTCTAAATTGAGAAATCGTTTGGGACCCGATAAAGCAGGAAAGCTTGTTTTTCTTTTCCAGATTATGAACAAAGAAGAAGATGAAGATGATGAGTGAGCTACAGAGGACAGTATTTAAGTTTTTCATGTGTACGCTGGGCTGACAGTCTAAGTTTCTTAAAATATATAGATTTTGTTTAGCCAAATTAGTTAACAAACATGGATGTTTGTTTAAGCAAATAACATATGCTGTAATGTTATTGTTTCAGTTGAATAAATAAAACTATTTAAATTGTTATTATTAAGGTAATGATTATTTTTTTCCTTCCAATAAAGTACAACAGAAAAGTTGTCCAAATATGAATGATTAACCTAAACTGGGGATAATTCATCTCACAATAAATTAACTATAATGTGTTTCTAATAGTATTAAAATCAATATTTTATACAACTGTAAAACTAATATGTAAAGTTGTTATTCTAAAAATCATCTACTTGCATATTAAAGTTATACCAGCAATAATTAGTCTTTATGTAGAAAACTATGATTTAAATCAAGCCTTACTGACTAGTGATTTAAATCGTGATTTAAATCAGTTTGATTTAAATCAAATCCACCCTAATTTGTTAGACTACGTCAAAACGTTTAAGCTGTCGTTTCTACTACACTTATTTATGCATATGATGATTATACATATATTAAACCATTGGTAATCAAATGACACTCCATGCAGTTTCTGATGACTTCTTAAGGTTATTTGCAGGTGGCTAAATTGCAGTGGTAGTTGATTTTTCTTGGTAATTGTATAGTTTGATTCCAAATGCCATAATATTCAGCTGCTAAGAGTTTGCAACTCTTTAAAACTGCATTCGAAAGAGAATTTGGTCATAATGCTGTCATTCATTCTTGAAGATGGCTTATACTGAGGGCAGAACCCTCGAGATCAGTATTGTCTACTCTTAGTGGAAGTAGCCCTAAAATGGAGTTCCTCCACATCACCTAACACCTGATTCTTGGAGATACTGGAGACTGAATCTGAGTCACCCTATATACAGAGCAGATGGTGTTCAGTTGAACCACAGCCTCATTGAAACTGCATGTGATTTCTTTTTTAAAATCACAAGCTTAAGTAATATGCAAGGGAATAACACGTGTTACATGGGAATGGACTATATTACTTTTAAATGTTGCTGCACCTATCAGTTTGCAGAGGAATAGAATCAGCAAACTGATTTGGTAGGCCCCGTCCTGGTGGCAAGTGGGTGCTTCGCAGCAGCCTTGAGGCCAGAGTGGGAGGGTGCTGAGGGGAGGTGTGGGGAGGAGTGCTTAGGCAGTCAAATCGGTGGGGCCCCTCCTGATAGCAAGTTGGCGCTTTGCAGCAGCCTTGAGGCCAGAGTCATCGGCAATGTGCCCACGTGGGGATAAAAAGTGAGTCGTCTCCAATATGGCTTGCCTTTTATATAATAGGGTTTTGTTCTTTAGCCAAAGTACTATGCTTGAGATAAAATAATTCATCTTTCTGGAAACTACATCCAAAATGCTGTATAGGGAACAGTCAGCAATCATTACATGAAAAACTTCAGTTTACAAGCCATCACAAAAGAATAATATGCACAAATTTTGTGGTGTGACCAAGCATACAGAAATAAGTAATTATAACTATTCTCTCCATAGTGAAGGTGCAGGGGTGTGTGGGGGGAGGATAAATGAATAGTGGCTTGCCTAAAGCTACTTAATGAGATTATTCCAAAGCTGAAATGTGTGATCTCTTGGTTTGCAACTTGGTCTTTTGAGATTTTCCACCTTCTGGATGCTTATATAAAATCAATTTGTGTATTTCATAGAAATTATTTTATATGCTTAACAAAAATGAAATTATATAGCCTTATCTGTGTTTTGGAACTGTAGTGTTGTTCTCAAAAGAACTGTTACAAAATTCTAAAAAAATTGAGCATGCTGGCATCACAGGTACTATGGAGAAGACTACTAATTTTGTTGCCAAGCAACAGCTGTCAAAACCTGATGCTCAGTCAAGCTGTTGATGGATTCAGCTGAGGAAAGTTAAATGCATACAATGGGAAGCAGCAACACTGTGGAATTCAACTTGGGAATACTTCACAATTACGCATGTTACATCAATATTGTTTAAAATGTAAAGGGAGAAGTGAGACTCAATACTTCAAGAGTGAGGAGGATAAATGGACAACTCTGACCAATGAAGTTCCATCAGATATCATATTGTTCTTCATTCCTAATTCATTGCCACATAAGAAGCAAATGTCTGCTTTAGATAATAGGAGTTTTGATATTTATGATAAATGCTAAAAAAGAATTACAACAGTCTTTATATATAGCTGCGTGGCAGGAGGCCAGGGTGGCGCGCGGGCAGCTTCTCATCCCTCCCGGTCAGCCACCCGCACGCTGCTGCCGCCAGCTCCATGGTGTGCGCCCCTGCCCCCGGCCCCCCCTCCGGCACCTCAGCACTGGAGGCGATCAATGGAGGCGCTGGCCCTGTGTGTGTGTGTGTGTGTATAAAAACAGAGTATTAAAACTACAAAGTAGCTTTTTCCTCTCCTTCCCCATACTTATTTATAGTAAAATACACTATACTCAACATTTTATATCCAGCATTTAACATTGTAGTCAACATTTTAAATTCTACAGTTTAGATTACCGATTTAACAATGGATCTATTTTACTAATAATTTTTTCCCCTTAAATTTCATCTACATAGTCAAAAAAGCTTTCCATTTTTTCTGAAATTGGTGTATTGTGTATATAAGAAATTAATTTAGTCATTGACGCATATACATGCAATTTGTTCATCCATTTAGTCACACCTGGACAAGATTCTGCCTTCCATTTCATTGCATATCTACTGCTCTTGCTGCTGTCAGCAACAGACACAGTCTTCAGATTGCCATCTGTTAGTAGCCCACTGGCATCTGCTAGTGCCTGTGCCTTTCTCATGGTATGGGATGGCTCCCAGAGGAAGTGAGGGAGTGCTTTTTGTTGAAGTAGTTAGGAGGAGCTGCAGGTGTTTTAAGGTGTGGTGTTATACATTTTTTATTTCTTAAATTTTAATTTATAGGCATGGAACTATGGGAAAGGTAGGATATAAATATTTTAATAAACAACTTAGAGGAATATTTGTAAAAGTATGACTAAATGAAAGCTTGCAGTTGTATGAGATACATAGAGTTACCTAATATTGAATCCGACCATTGGTCCACCCCAGTCAGTGTTGTGTACTCAGACTGGCGTGACCGTCCAGTGTGTCAGGTAGAGACCTTTCACATCACCTGTTGCCCTGGTCCTTTGAACTGGAGATGGGATTAAACCCAGGACCTTCGGCATGCAAAGCAGAGGCTCTTCCACTCAAACAGAGCCCTTCCCCTAAGCATGCCTGTGAACCACAAGTTGGCTGGGTTTAAAACTACAAACACGTTTAAACACATTTATGTGTTTAAACTTGGTAAGATCAACAAGATTTTCAGAGTGTAAGCTTTTGAGAGTTGTTGGTTTCTAAATCTTGTTGGTTTCTAAAGTGCCACTGGACTCAAATCTCGGTGTTCTACTGCAGACTAACATGGCTACTACCCACCTAAACCTTGTAAGTTTTAGTTGAGAAAGACAAGTTATGATGTCTTCTGAATGCATCTACATAACTGAGTTTAAGATCTTGAGTACAGTTGTGGGCATGAACAGTAGATATGACCGTTGAGCATTCTGAATGCTCCCTCCATAGGTCTGCTCGACCACCTCTTTTTCATTTCTTACTTCCTGAACTCATCTCTCCTTATCCAGTTGCCCTGAAAGGTATGAGATGGGAAAGCTGGGAACAAATAACCACTGCAAGAGGTGGAGAGAGGTCACTAGTGGCACTGTGATTTCTTTCCCAATCTTCATGAAACTTACAGAATTCTCAACACACAGAGCCTGGATTACAAATGGGTATTTTAAAGAGGATGAATATAATGTGAAGCTTGTGTGGGTGCTCATGTGTGCATGCATGCACATATGCAGTTATGACTGAAAAGTCTTAACTGAGGGTGAGTTGTAAGGCTGGAAAACTAACCTATTAGGATTATACCCTGCTTCAGCTTGGAAGCAACATTTTCTCTATTAAAATATTATTAAATCATGAATCCAGAACAATTATAATCCTCTTTAAGGGCAGTACAGTGAGCAGTAATTTATTTCTGTAATACTCTTGTCCTTGGTTCAGGACTCATGATTTACATGATCTTTATAGTTGGCTATGCTGCCTACAAATTGATTTCTGTTACAAGCAAGAGCCATTCTGCAGACAGCCCATCTAGCATGTTATGTTCTCCTCTTATAAGGCAGCTTTCAGGCTTTTTACCATGTTAACAACAACTACTCCTTTTAACCAATAATGTTTTTATAGCTCCTTGATAATGAAATCTATAAAAGCCCCATTTTGTGTACTCTTTGTGCATCCTCTTCTTCAATTATGAACTGCCACATTCCCAAGATACACATTTTACTGTGAGTTTAGCAGCTAAATTGCCAAGCTTGATGTTAGTTAGCTTCTCCCCCCCCCCCCCACCCCGCACCTTCTGAATCTTATACTGGGATGCTACAGCATGGCCAACCTACTCCCTTCTTTTCAAGTCTGGCTGGGTGAATTTGCAACCTTCCACTTCCCCAAATATTTTACATTAGAAAACAAAACATTCCTGTACATCACAATTCAATTAAAAAGTCTTTTAAGGCATTTGAAAAGAGCATTATTAGAAGCCAATACATATTGGCTAGATTGAACCTTTGGGCTAGGAGCCAGCTTATCCCTGGGATCCTGGCCCAAGGCACATAATAATAAAGTAAAGAGGAAATTAAAGAGCCATGAACCTAACCAGAGGCATGCTGTTCTGAGATTGCTCTGGCACCTAGCAGTCTGTGGCATCAGTTCCTGCTGCTCAGGCTCCAGGTATTTCACTCCGATTCAGGAATGTGTGTTTCTCAGTATAATCTATCTTTATGGTAAGAGTATTAGACTGAGTGAAGTGTTAAATTTTCGGAGAGAGGCAGCTGGATTTCCAGCACTACAATCTCTACCGAAGTGGTATGTGCCTTGGGCTTTTGTATAATGTGTTGCATCTGATAAAAGCCACTCTTGGGACCTTGCTCAGTCATTCTTTGGACTCCTGAGAGCTGGTCGTTTTTCCCCAGAGGGAAAAGGTATATGTTCTTATAAAGGGAACAAGGATGTGGTAACACAGAAGAACAGCTCTTTTTAAAAAAGGGATAAAGTTTTAACTGAAAACGTTATGCATCTCCACACAACCCGTGCTGCATTGTTCATTGGATGTCTTATACTGTCTTTTTCATTTCTTTGCTATGAATCAGTTTATTGGAGGTACATGCTGTGTTTATTTCTCTGTTCTCTTAACTACGTGATCCATTTTCATTCATTGTTCATTGAATGTCTTTACTGGTCTTTGTTACAGTTTTGCAATTCTCCTTGAATGTCAGTGAGAAAGGCTGATGATAAATGAAGGGAAATAAAATAATGAATAAACTGGAACACATACAGAGGTTCAGCAAAGTCTGCGTTCACATATACATGTGATACAAATACACTTCCAGTTCCGGTCCAGTCATTTACCTTCTCCCTCAGGACACCGAGGGATAGGGAAGAAACAGTAGGAGCCTGAGAGCTCCTCCAGTCTTACCCCAGGTAAAGTCTCAGAGGGGCATGTGTTGACTCAGCAGAGCCTCTGTGGGCCAAACCTTCACTTTTTAAAATAGTTAGGTTCGGGTTCCCAGACTCGGATGCTTCTGTGGGTAGTTCAAGGGCTCATGTCTTTTCCCCAGGCTCTTTCTCTGTGCTGGGTGGGGGAGTTATTTCCCTGTTTTTGCTGCTCCACATGGAGCATTCTGTGCACGGGTATGGTTTATTACAATTGGGTTTCTGGGGAACTAACTTAGGGCTTCTTCACATTTCTGTTTTAATTTGATTGTTATCAAGTGCTGCCTTGGCTTTGAACATTGGTGGTTTCAAACAGAATCTATGTCAGTTGATGAACTGTATGTGAATAGCTGTGGCCATTTCAAACGATGCTGCTTTTCCTGGGGTTGGGAGTGGCTACCTCCCCCCCCCCCCCGAGCCATCAGGGTGTTAGCAATTTTTTTACAAAAATCAGCACAAAAATATTGCTATAGCACTATAGAGTTGTAATGATAGGTCTAGCAGGTTCGCTGAATTCTCAAATTTCCTTTGAAAAAAAGTATGTTTCTAGCCCCTTCCCTTTCCAAGAAATAAGGGGAAACATATGTCTCTATAAAGGAAGGGGCTAGAGACTTAATTAAAAAAGAAGAAGAAAGCTGGGAATTCAGAGAAACCACTACACATATCATTACAATACTATAGTGCTAATCATTATCCATTCAAAAAAATAAAACATGGTGTAAGTGGGTGGGAAAATAAAAAAGTCAGTGCTAGCTAAAGCACTGGTGACATTTCAGATAGTGAACTGCAGCAGATCCGAAGTGCACAGAACACTTGAGAAGGAGAGAAAATGTTGTTTTAAAAAATGGCTCAGTCATGCATTGGAAACAGGATGCAAATGGCTTTGAAAAGGAAAAAAAAATCCATTAGCAACTGGCAGCCAAGTTAGTTGTGTCTGAAGTGGCACAAATAAACCCCTACCAGCAACGCAGTTTATAAAGACTGTGTGAAAAGGGCCTTAGAGTACATAGGGGTTGCCCAAATACCAGGCACACTCCATATTTCTCAAGCGTGGTCTCCAGAGGCCCCAATGACGTCATTTTTCGTTGAAAGCTGGAAGCTGCAGGGTCTCAGTGGGCTCGAAATCAGTCCTAAACATAGCATTTCTCCAAACAAACTCACAGGGCACAACCCTAAGCCTACATATTCACAAATAAATCCCTTGGAACTCAGTGGGCCTCACAGCCTAGTTTAAGATTGCGGCCACAGTCTATTTCAGTTATGCTACAATAAGAAAGAAATAAGTTTCAAATCATGTATAGAGTGCCTCCTCTTCTCCCCCACCCCTAGTTCATACATACTCTTTTCCTTCCCCCATCTAACTTTCCTCCATCAGCTTCATTCAGTCTGATGTCATGTAGGAAACAATGCCTCTCCATTTAAACACATACTTTTCCAGCCTTCCTGAGGTTCAATTTCTTGCTTTCCTTGGCTGCATGATACACTAGTTGAGGGTGGAGGAACAAGAACAGTCTCTTCTGTTCCACTACCTCCACGTCTCTTAAGCCCAGGAATAATATGGGGATGCTAGCAGTGCAAACAATGCTACCATCTTGGAAGAGGGCAACAGTTTAAATGCTCTTTTTGTCAAGGGAGCTTGAAACTGTCTTTGGGAAAGGGGTGCGTGTGTTGAACATCTAATTATTCTCCTATATTGAGATTTGGCTGGAAGAGGGGAAGCCTGCCTGAATCTTCTGCATTGGGATAAGGGGAAAAATAAGAGTTGAAGGATATCAACATGCACCCCCATCCTACCGCTGTCAATTATCCAGCTTGGGCAGTCTCCATCGGTTGCTCTGGTTGTTAACCTGAGATGCAGGACAATTGTGAGAGGGAAGGAGATTGCACAGGAAGTTTGAGTAAGCACATTGCAGCCTTGAGATGGAGAATGTGATGCTGGCTGAGGTGACTGGGCAGTCAACTGGCTGTTGGGCAGAAATGGAGTCAGGGAGGCAGAGCCTGAGCTCTTTTGGCCAGAATGGCTGCTGGGTGGAAGTGCAAAGGGGAGGAGGCGGCAAGGAGGCAGAGCTCAAGCCTGAGTCCAACTCCTTCTCTCCTCAACGAGAGCCCGCACTTGACCTCTCCTCCAACCAGATGCTGAGACACTAATCAGCCATGCAGTGTATCGGCAGGTGTAGTGACCTGCTGACACCACTGGCTGCCTGCCAAAATTTTTGCATTCCCAGGCCCAGCAGCAGCTGATGCCGCTGCTCATCCTGCTTTGCCACTTCTCCTCCCCATTGTGCAAAAATACTGGATATTTAAATATCTGGGATTTTCTTTGAAGTTTTCCCAGACAGTTAAAGCAAATACCAGACTGTCTAGGTGAAAACTGGACATCTAGAAACGCTAAGTGTACCAAGGTGTTACAGTATGCTATCAGGATTTGCAGGTGAGTAACTTATAGTTACAGCATAGTTATGTAACACTACATATACATATATGTACAAATGGGGGACCTGCAAGAACTTGTGGGGGGTGCAATTCATTTCCTTTCCCCCATTTCTTCCACTTTTCCCTTCCTTTAAAGTCCCTACAAGCTTTCCCTTCTTCCCACTCACACTGTGGATAACTTGTGCAGCATGAGCTGCTAGGCTGGGCCTGGTTGTGCTCTGGTTGTCCTGGTTGGGCCCAATTTTAAGATGATGCAGGTAGTGATTCTCCAGTGATCGCCTTTGCACCTGTTCCTGGCAGGTTCTTCTCCACCACGGGTCATAATAGTGGCAGGGGTTGGAGTCATCTTTGCAAGGCTGTTTTGTCCTCAAAGTGCTCCTCCTAGGGCTTTGTTTTACAGAATCTAAGGCTTAAAAGGTTCAGCAGTATTGTGGTTGCCTAGCAACCTCTAAAATGTCCACTGAGAGCTCAGTGGGCATTCTTTTCTTAAAGTTTTAGGTTTATTATATATATATTTTATTTCAGATTTTTCTGCAAACCTGGAACTTCATCCAATTTTGTAGAGAAATCTATCTCTAACTCAATTTTGAAGATCTCCTGCTTGAGAGAAGGTTTTCCTGAACCTTCATGATGAGTGGTTTGAAGGCTAACATCTCACAATTCCTGGATATGTTTTAATGTTTGTTTTAATTGTATGTTTTTATTCTTTTCTTAAAAAAAAAAACACAACCAAACATCTTGTGTCTCTCAGTTTACTCCTGTTATAAATCTAGGCCTGGATACAGTTCTACTTGGGTTGTATCTTATCCCCTCAAACTTTTAAAACTCCTGTTAAATAGTGGGTTCAGACACCATGTAGTTCAACAGCTCTTTATTCAGCAGGAACACAGAACGGAAGATTTGTATTCACTTACCGTGAAGCTTCCTTCTCGGTGGTTGGGAAGTGGGTCAGTCTGACTGACGGGAAGTAGCTCCTCCTCTGCCTCAGGGTCGGTCAAATCAACGATCCTCTAGGAGGAGGGCTCTTCCCTGGAACACCAGTTCTTTTCCAAGCCCTCTAGACTCTACTGTTTTACTCAGTCTCTCCATGCCAGCTGTCTCTGCAACCAAAACTGAACACTCACATAACATTTTAACCACAATTTCAACATTATAACTCTTAACTAGTGCGGGTTTGACTGACCCACTTCCCAACCACCGAGAAGGAAGCTTCATGGTAAGTGAATACAAATCTTCCGTTCTCCCGTGGTTGGAAAGTGGGTCAGTCTGACTGACGGGATATACGTCTAGCAGTACTACATTGGGCGGGGAAGAAACACATTCATAGAGCATGCTGTAGCACCCTCCTGCCGAATGCTGCCTCAGCTGACGCTACCTTATCTACTTTGTAGTGTTTAGTAAAAGTATGAACTGACTTCCAGGTCGCCGCCCTACAAATCCTATCCAGAGATGGAAAGGTCCTATACGCTGCTGACGTGGCCGCCCCCCTCAAAGAGTGTGCAGTGATTCCCTCTGGAGGGGAAAGTTGTCTAGCCTTATATGCTAGTGTAATGCTCTCCCTAAGCCACCTACTCAGAGTGGCTGTGGATACTGCTTGTCCCAGAGAGCTCTTCCTAAACGAGATGAAAATGTTCTCCACCTTCCTAATCTCCCCAGTTCTGTCTATGTAATAACTAAGCGCCCGCTTAACATCTAGCTTGTGCCATTCCTTCTCTTTTTCATGTCTAGGGTTCTCACAGAATGATGGCAGGACAATATCTTCCCCTCTGTGAAAACGGAGTTAACCTTGGGAATAAAGGTTGGATCAGGTCTTAGTACTACTCTGTCATTATGAAATATGCACAACTCCTTGTTTACAGACAAGGCCCTAATCTCAGACACCCGCCTAGCCGAGGTAATCCCCACTAGAAATAATGTCTTAAAGGTCAACTTCTTAAGGGGGCAAGTAGCCATGGGTTCGAAAGGCCCTCTAGTGAGAGCATTTAGCACCACATTTAGGTTCCACGTGGGGAACCTATGCACCTGAGGTGGGTTAAGTTGCATAGTCCCCTTGAGGAAACACTTGACATGTGGATGATTGCTGAGGGGTACCCCACTCTTAGATCCCCTAATCGCAGAAATGGCTGCTGTCTGCCTTTTTAGGTTACTGGTGCTAAGTCCCTTGTCCAGTCCTTCCTGAAGGAATACGAGTATTTCCCTCACAGGAGCAGCAAGCGGATCAATGTCCCTCTGTCTACACCATGCATCAAATGTCTGCCATGTCCTATTGTAGCTTTTGTTAGTGGACCTTCTTCTGGAGGCCAACAAGGTGGAAATCACACTATCTCCATAACCTAGGTCTGACAGCTGTTTGCGCTCAATCTTCAAGCTGTTAATTTCAAGGATACCGGATCCGGATGTAACATCTTCCCCTGATAGAGTAGATTTTTCCACTGTGGTAGGCTCCACGGTTCCATGATAGACAGTCGCCTCAGTTCCTGGAACCAGGGCCTCCTTGGCCAGAAAGGCGCAATTAGTATCACCTCTGCCTGCTGCTGTACTACTCTTTGGAGTACTCTGTCCAGTATCCGTATTGGTGGAAAAACATAGAGAAGAGTCCGGGGCCAAACTTCGTTCAGTGCGTCTGTTCCCAACGCCCCCTGTTCTCTTAGCCTGGTGAAGAATTTTGGTAGTTGTGAGTTCTCGCTTGAAGCGAACAAGTCCACTTCCGGGTTTCCGAACCGCCTGCATACCTGGGCGAAAACTTCTTTGTTCAGCATCCACTCCGCTTGGTCGACACTGTTCCTGCTCAGCCAATCCGCCATCGTGTTTTGCGTCCCCGCCACATGTATGGCTTTTATTGATTCCAGGTTCTGTTCTGCCCAAAGCATGATTTCCTCCGCCTCCCTGTTCAGGTTCCTGTACCTGTTTCCTCCTTGTCTGTTCACGTAAGCTTTGGCTGTAGTGTTGTCTGTTTGTATCAGGATATGGTGTCCTTTCAGTACACCCTGAAGTTCCCATAATCCCATCTTGATGGCCCTCAGTTCCAGCCAGTTTATGCTGTTTTGTCTTTCTTGCACTGACCAGGTACCTTGTGCCATGTGGCTCCCTGTGTGTGCTCCCCATCTGGCCAGACTCGCATCCGTAGTCAGCACCTTCCTCGCCGGTTCTCTGAGGGGAATCCCTTCTTGGAATCTGTTCGGTGCTGTCCACCAGTTCAGTTCCTCCTTTAGTGAGTCTAGTATCGGTATGCGTTTGCGCCCCCTGCGCGCTATGACCCGTTGGAATGGCCTTAATAGTCTCTGTAGCGGTCTGGAATGAAATCTGGACCACACTAACGCATCCTGGCTGGAGACTATCATTCCCAGGAGCTTGTTTAACAGCATGACTTGTGCCACTGTCTCCCCCTGGATTACCTGAATCAACGACCTGATCTTTACTTGTCTCTCTTCCGATAAGAACATCCTGTCCAGGACAGTGTCTATTGTCACTCCCAGGTGCGTGATCCTTTGACACGGAGATAGTTTGCTTTTGCTCTTGTTGATTACAAAGCCGTGTCTCTCCAGACATGAGATGGTTGTTTGAACATCTTCCACCCCCTTCTGAAGAGAAGGGGTCTTTATTAAGATGTTGTCCAGACAGGGAAAGAGATATACCCCTTCTAGTCTGAGGAACGCCACCAGGGTCACTAGTACCTTCGTGAAAACTCTGGGGGACGACTTGAGTCCAAAGGGGAGAGCCCTGTATTGAAAGTGCTCCCCGTTGTATGCAAAGCGAAGGTATCGTCTGTGTCTTTCCCTTATAGGGACATGTAGATAGGCCTCCGACAGATCTATGGATGCCAGGAAATCCCCCTTCTGGATGGCTTCTGTTATAGATCTCATCGTCTCCATCTTGAATTTGGGTAACATAATGAATTGATTCAGCCAGCGCAAGTCCAGAATTGCTCATATGTCTCCATTCTTCTTCGGTACAGTGAAGAAAATTGAATACACTCCCCTGTTCCGATAAGGGGTAGGTACTGGTTCTATGGCTTTGATAGATAATAGATGATGAATGGCTCCCATCATTTGTAGGTGTTTTGATTGTAAAGTCTTTTTCTGAATATTGACTATTCGATTTGGGGAAAGGGACTGGAACTCCAGAGAATAGCCCCTGGATACTATCTCCGGTACCCATTTGTCTGTGATTGTCATCTCCCATTGTGGGGCAAATTCCTGAAGTCGTCCCCCGATCGGTAAGGACGTAGGTAGGCCATAGTCATGCCTGCTGGTTCTTTTTCTGGTTCTTTGCTTGCTGACTGTTCTTCCGGAAGGAGAAGGGTCTGTTATCACTTCTGGGCCTCGGTTGCCATCTGGTCTTGTAAGATCTAGTTGAGCCCTGTCTGAAGGGATGCTTGGAGTCACGAAAGGAATGTCTCTCTCTAGCCTTCGCTTCCTTTCTCTTTGATGGAAGGACCTTCTTCTTCTCCGTGTCCTCCACCAAGTATTTGTCTAGGGCTTCTCCAAATAGTTTAGTCCCCATAAATGGGATCGCTGCTACCTTGCTCCTAGCAGGGGGATCCACGTTCCAATTCCTCAGCCAGGTGTTCCTTCGAGCTGCAACGTTTGAAGCCCATCGCTCTGGAGGCCATCTGGAATGCGTCCATGGTAGCATCTGCTGCGAAGGCTATGGCCAGGGCTATCCTTTTGACCTCGTTCTTAACTTCCTTCGGCACCTCTCTACCTGCCGCTGCAAGATTAGATGCCCAATCATAGGCTGCTCTGGCGAATAATGATCCAGTAGCTGAGGCTCTGAGCGAGGCAGCTGATGCTTCAAATTCCCTCCGTAAGGCTTGTTCAATTTTCTTATCCAAGGGATCCTTGGGCATGCCTTCTGCGTCCATGGGCAGTACCGATGTGGTAGCCAGACTGGTTACTGGATCATCCACCACCGGTAGCTTTAGTTTCCTTGCAGCCTCCGGGGCTAGGGAGTAAAACTTATTAAACACTGATTGGTACGTTTTAGGCCTTGCTGGATTTTCCCATTCTGCCTTTAACACACTATGAAAGATTGCTGGTAAAGGCACTCCTGTGTGTGAAGCACTCACTTTAGGAAGCACTTTCTCCAAGCCTTGAGGGAAAGCTGGGTCTAGCTCCTCTTTACCCATTTTTGTCTGAGTAATTTCTAGGGTTCTCAGGACTTTTGGAAGCATTTTTGGAAAGACCTCCTGGGGAAAAAGTCTGGTTTGTATCACTGCCCCATTATCCTCCTGTTCATCAGAAAGCTCCCCTTCCTCACTGTCAGAGTGATGGTTAGAAAGCTCAGAATCTGACTGGATCTCTGAAAGACTGGAATCTTCTTCCAGATACTTCACTTGCCTTTTGCTTTTCTAAGCTTTTGGAGGGGTAGAGTAGTGTTTGGGCCTGGGCCTTTTGCTTGGCCCTGGGGAAGGCTCTTTCTGTGAAGTTCCCTGATCCTTAATACTGTCCTTAATTTCTCTAAACCCTTTTTTGAGTTCTGTCCTAATCCAAGTCAGTAGATTTTCTTTGGCCTCAGGCCCTGCAAGATCTAACTGGCTGCCTTCCTGGCCTAATCCACTGTAGCCTAGTGAAGATTGAGTTGAGGCAAGAGAGTATGAAGATTCCAGGCCCTCGGCCCTGTCAGGAGCCGTGCTAGGCCCTTCCATGTCTTTCCTGGCCGCCATTCCCGCCAAAACTCACTCCCGCCTAAGGTGAAAGGGGGGAGGGGAGGGGGGGAAACAGAGAAAAAACAACAAGTGGTTCTATTAGCACAGTATGGGCTTCTGAAGAACAGGTTCCCCAGTCGTGCATAGCCCCGGCGTCACTGCCCTCCAATCCCAGTGCCCAACAGGGTCACTTACCGGGATTCAGAGGTAAAAAGGGGGGTTTTGGCTACCGCTGCCGCCGAGACGTGCTTCCGTGGGATTGCCTCTCCAGTTGGCGCGGCGCTTCGCTGCCCTTTCGCCGCGCGCCTCCTCAGCCTCCCCTTCCACTCCGACGATGTTCTGGCGTCCCCCTGTGAAGCGCGCACGAGTGCCTGCCGGCTCATCTCGGCATCAGCTTCGCTCTTCCCTGCCACAGCGAGAAAGCCCGCCGCCGCTTTTGGGACCAAAAGGGGGCTCTCCGCCGCCGTGGCTGCAAACAGCTGAAGAAACCCTTGGAGGGGGTGGGAGGGAGAGTTGGGGCGGAGGGACAAGCCCTTCCTTTTCCCCAAGAGGCTTTTCTTTCTTCTTTCTTCTTCTTTCTTCTTTGGATCGGTGCTCAACAGAGCGCAGCGACTCGACTCCCTGCAAGAGCAGGGCCGGCAAAAAAACTGGTGTTCCAGGGAAGAGCCCTCCTCCTAGAGGATCGTTGATTTGACCGACCCTGAGGCAGAGGAGGAGCTACTTCCCGTCAGTCAGACTGACCCACTTTCCAACCACGGGAGAACACGCCGACAGACTGAACAGAAGCCCGCAATATATATACAGCAGCTCCACCCCAAGAATAACTGATAGCCAATGAGAACACATACTTTACAATACTACCATTTGTATAAACTGTATACAATGTATGAAGTAGGCAGGCCACTGATTGGTCTTTATTATAGAGTACCGATTGGCTGCTGCCTTGAAAAAGTAACCAGTGTTATTGCAGGGATTATGGACCAATGAGAATGCAGGCATTGGGAGCCTTGACTGAACCTTAAGCTCAACACAGTATAGTGCATTACAATCAATACAGTAACTACTTTAGAGGCCTTGCTCGGCCAACTCAGCCCAGTACACAACAACTCCCCACTGGGAATCCTGGTGCAGTGTGGTAAGTGGGGAAATTATTTTGTGATGGAGGGGAAATCCTTCATAGGTAGGTGTCTAGCCCCCAGGAAATCTCACTCCCATCATACATTGCTTTTTATAAAGGAAGTTTAAAGTATACAGAAACCAAGATGTGTGTAAATGATGTACTTCTGATGGCTAGGTCAAGTGTAGGCTTTTTTCTGTGTTGATTAAAATAACAGAAAGCATCTAAAACAAATGTTATTCTGGCATAAGATTTAGAATTCAAATTAGGTTTTTTAAAGAAAAATTACAGGAAAATACACTGCTGTTGGAAATAACCTTTTGTTATTCTCAATCTTTTGTGAAAGTCTGCTGAAATAACTTTACTGAAAACATATATACTTTAGTGTTAGCTACATGCTCATGTTAGGAGTATTTGTATTTCACAACTACAAGTCACTGGGGAGATGGATTAAATTTTTGCTTTATAGCCCTTGTCAGAAAATTGCTCTTCTGTATGGAATGGAGAACCCTTTTTTCACACTGGATCTTTCATATTCCAACTGAAGTTTATGCCTTTGGATTACATCCTTTGAGTTCTGTGTGCCGTCATCAGTTTGCTTGTACTGTACCATCCTGCCTCAAGAGATGAGCCACATATGGAAAGGATTCTTACGGAGTTTATGTCTGTGGGCATGGACTGACTCCTCAGTTTCTCTCCATGTAGCTAGCTAGCCCTTGCTAGCTTCCAATTTTTCCACAGGCATGAAAGCCACATTTCAAAGGTGTTTCAGTGAAAGAGTTTAGCTTCTGGTCTAGATTACTCTCACAAAGAATAAGCCTGATGTGAGGTGCTATTGACGAATGTGAACAAAAACTTCTGCCGTTGCATGTACAGTGGTAGGTATTATTTGTTGTTTTTAATGCAGTGAAAGTTGCCTTTTTAATGAGATTTTAAGAGCTCCACCCTTCTAAGTCCCTCAAAGTCAGTGGGCTTAGGAGGGTTTCACTGCTTAGGATGGTGCTGTAAGTAAAAGAAAATGTGCATCCAGATTGTCTTTGTAAATAATTCCTGGTGGAAGTGTCCTAAAATGTAGTAGTACTGGTAAAAGTTCAAGTGTTGCTGTGGCATGATCTGTAACATCATATTAGATCTAAACCTTATGCTTTTTTTCTTATCTGCTGCTTTAGGAGTCGGCGTATATTTGTTGTTCAGCTTTAACTACTTGTTACAGCAAAATGTATTGCATAAAAATTGAGTTTTTTAAAAGCAAATTACTGGTTATATGTGTTGATTTTCATTTTGAAAGGGTTAATTTATCTGTAACAATTTTATTTCCTTGTGTAATGGGGAAATCAGCATCAATGAATAAAGTATTTTAAATAATAAAGCAAGCAGTAAAAATGTATTGGCTTTTCCTTTGATACTGTTTTATTAATCCCATTCTCCTCCCTTCTTAATTTACAGTGGGATGTTTTCATTGTTGCGTTCATGCTGGCGTCTTGGACTTCGATACATCATTGGAACAATTGCTGTCTTTACTGCAGTGTGCTAACTAATAACTCAATAAAGAATGAGGAGATTTATCTACTGTAAGGTGGTACTTGCCACTTCGCTGATGTGGGTTCTTGTGGATGTCTTTCTGCTGTTGTACTTCAGTGAATGTAACAAATGTGATGACAAGAAAGAGAGATCTCTGCTGCCTGCTCTAAGGGGTAAGCCTAAAGTTTGTGTTGTCTATTATTATTACAAAGGAATTGTAGTTTGAACTTCTTTTCTAAAGAAGTGTGATCTTTCCTGCCATATGAAGGTATAAGCAGGTAGATGAATTTGAGTCATTTGGCCCAAAATTATATATTAGGTAAAATTATATATTAGGTACCTATATATTAGCACATGCCAATGTTATTGTTCCTGTTAACACCCACTACTCTACAAGAATTTATCACAAGTGGAGAAGCTCAACAAATTTTGTTCTTTGAGTTCTCTAAAATCCCTGATTAGAAGTTGAAAAAAGGGTTTTGAGGAATTTGGTCAGTTGTGAATGATCATTGGAGGGGGGGGGGAATCAGGTGCGTGTTAACACATTATTATTTTATTATTACTTTTGCCCTGAGAGAGAGTAAATTATTTCATAATTTGAAAGTATTGACGGGCCCCTGAGTTGAAGTAAATATACAGAATTTATTTTAGCTTTTGTTCAGTTAACTCTGCTTTTAATTCTAGTTGACTGCTTAAAGATATTTTCCTTACGGAACCTGAATAGCTAGACATTGTGTCAGATCCTAAGCTGAATGAGAAGAAGGTACTTGACTGTCTCAACAAGTGGTGGTATTTGATTTATGTAGGCCCATATTAGCCATATCTTGGGTGAAGATCTCCTGACCTTCAGAGGCAGCTTTTGGGGAATGCAGCAATATGTGAGCTACAGATCACAGACCCAGGAAGATCTGCTTGAAAATGAAGCTCTTCTTTTGGGTTCTTTGGATCTAGCCCAATAACTGCACATTAAGCAATCTTTGCTGAAAAGACTCTTCTCCCCTCCCCCATCTAAGACTGTCTTGCTTGTGTTCTTTGCTTGCATACATCATTCTAAAAAAGCAAAACAAAGTACACCATAGATACTTTTTTAAATCCCAGAATAGCATAATTTAGAATCTCACTTAAACATCTTCATATGCATTTGATTAGAGTAGTCCAGAAATAATTCTTGTTTATCAGTTATTCTAATGAACATTTCTAATAACCATGAATAGACAATTTAAGCATTAGGAAATAATTGCAATCAATGAATAAAGAACAGCAATTGGACCATTTGCAAGCTGAACAGGAAGAAGTAAGACTTATTTAATAAATTAGTCATGATAATTTGTTCTTCCAAACTATTTATAAAAAGGAGGTAAAGTACTTTGAGCCTTTAATGGGATTAGGACAAGTCACATTTAACTGGCCCCATTTTTAACAACTGCATTTATAATGCATCCTTGGAGCGTATGCCAAGGAGAACACAAACCCATCAGTTTTATGATAAATGCTCACTTCAATTGATCCACTGATTTGTAGACCAAAGCAGATGATAAATCAGTCCACCCTACTGTTTTATATTGTTTGGAGCTGCATCAAGTTGCTGTCTCTGCTGAAAACTGAACTGCCTGATGGATCATTTCAGGATGGAATGATCAGTTTGTCATCTCTTGAACTGATTCAGCCAGCTTTGTTGCTGAAGGCAAGGGAAATCTGGTTCAGCAAAAATGTCTCTTCTCAGGAAGAATAGGGATATAAATAATTACCTCTCTCAGTAGTCTGTTAACATGTTACAGTGATCACACATACATCCTGTGGGTACTTATGTACATCTGTTTGTAAGAAACAGTCAAGGTGTGTTTATTCTAATGTAATGAAACTGGAGCCCAGTATTCAGATAAGTATGTGGTATCCATCATGTGTTTCGTTGGACAAGCATTGAATGTAACATGAGAATTATTCAATACATATTTAAAGAAAAATCAGGTATATGTCGAACATGATAACTTGTGTACGTCTTCCTTCTGAGTATCTTTACTTTTCATTGTATGTGGCTAAAATTTTTAAAGTTGATATATTGGAAAGGTACACAAAATGGCTGGTTCTTGAAGATTAAGAAAAGCCTTGGTCACGTGGAGGGCATGTTGAATGAGTGGACAGCTGGATGGTTGATAGCAAGTACTGCTCTTGAGTGTCATATGTTCATTGGAGCTCTTTGGTTTGGACTGTGATTGTGTAACAATCAATATACTGATTTAATCTGTCTCTATGTATTTTGAAGCATGTTTCTTTTGATGTCCCTGGACTTTTTCATTCCTTACTTGCTGCCCTGCTTCCCCTTCTGTTCTTCTACAGCCCTTTAATGCTTTTGCTGGAGACTCAGGCTCATGCCACATGGCACACATTAAGCTAGCACTTCTGCATATTCACGCCGATCAGTGCTGAATCGACTTGGGCTCCTGGCATTCTGCACTGCACAACCTAGAGGCGATTTGGTGCTTTCTTACCAGACAAGTTGAGATGTGAAACCACCTTTTGTGGAGGCTGGAGCTGATGTCACTTTTTTATAGTCTGCCTTTCTCACTGAGACCCAAGGCGGCTTACACAGTGTGAGATTAGTACATTCAGTATCGAGAATGCTTCCATAAACAATGCCATAGGGTAAATAGATGCATGTTTACAAGGCACTTGTGTTCAGTCTGTGTAGTGGAGGATGGGATGGAGACCACACTGGCCATGATTCACATCATGCTACCTCTACTCTAATGTAATGACCTTCACAGGGGTATCTTATTTGATAACATTGGGTGGACTGAAATGAAGCGTGAGATATCCCTCTGCATTTTTACTGCTCCTGTTCATTTTCCATATGTGGTGATGCTGGGAACTGGCCCCAGGGAAAAAGTGGGTGATGGAGAGATGCCTATTAGCCATTGTTGGTGGACCAGCTATGGCAGAGGAGTTTCTACTTTTAAGTGTTCCTTCCTTCTCTCATATTAGTTTTGGTAAGAGTATTTTGTAGGGAATATCCATGTAAGCTGCATTCCGTTTTTGCCTTTCATTGTCCTGAAACTGGAATATGGGGAGTGGGAATAATCTCTTTGGCATTGCATCAATGTGTGATGTCACTTATGATGAAAAACTGGAACTGACATTATTGTTTTTGAGGTGGCATTATACCACTTCTGGATTTATGCCAGAAGTGATGTATGCTGGCACAATGCCAAAGAACCCTCTATTGGCCTTTCAAGTGATGGCAGGGAACAGGGGATGGGCTGAGAGGCTCCCCCACCTGGAACTAGTGATTGTGTGTTTTGCATATACCTGTGTTTCTTGCATCTGGAATTGCATGGTTGTGTGTCATTATGTTCCCTTTAATAATCATTGAATTTGCAGGCTGCACCTTTTGGTGTCTCCCACGGCGCCCCCCCCCCCTCCCAAGTGATGTTGTGTGTTATGAAAAAAGGAAGGACACTTAAAAGGGAGTTAATGCTGCTGTTTCATTTTATCCTGCATTGTTCCAAGTGAGATGATGGTGGGAAGCTCCCAATTTCATCTTGGTAGGATATAGCCACCCTTCTCAACTGTGTTTAAAGATGATGTGAATTCTGCTCGAGAGGATCCTAGGTCAGAACCATGAGGTGAGATCCAGTGGGAATTTCTGCAGATGGAAGGTTTTGTTCCTGAGTTTTCTTCCTCCTGCAGCAGACCTCTGACTTCCTGGTGTCCCAGGAGGAGGGATTCCCTATGTCCTTGTGGCAGCATTTTGGGCTGCAGCACAAGGGAGGTATCAAGCAAATCCCACTTGGCTGATGAAAATCCATTCTGTTGGTTGATCTCTTTTGTGGGATCCAACCCATGACTTCTTGTTGGGGCAGAATTTCTACCCACTCTTATAATTTGTTATCTTGTCATCATTTCGAGTAAGAAAAAAGTACAATCCTATTGTTGCCCTGGAAAACAAAAGGAAAGTTACCCTGGCATTATCTTTGGTTGATTTTCTTCATTGTTTTTACAAGAGCTTTTTAAAAAAATAGCATGTTTCTTTCCATGGTTCTAAATGGTAAACAACCACACTTCACATGTTCTCTTACAATCCTATTTACTTATCTGTAATTGTTAAAAAGCAAGCATTTTACTGTCACCAAAGAAATCTTGATCTTTATACTGAGAGCTGTTTATGCAGATACCCTTGACTGATATGGGGACAATAAACTGTGTATTGTGTAACAACTATGATTTTTTCTGTCTGCTTTTAACTTATCCTATCAATTCCTCATTTGAAAACTGATTCGGTTTCGTTTTCTCAGCCATGCCGGACGCTCCTCTCGGCTGGTCCGGGAGGAAACGACCGGGCACCCTGACCGGGCGGCTGATCCGCAAGGATTAGCCCCCAGGACTCCCAGGGAGGGAGCCAGGGTCCGGGACGCGGCGGGAAGAACTCCCCGAAATCAATGCGGGGGGGAATTGCCCGTTTGTCCCTATGGAGGCCGGCAGATGTGCGCGGCGCCTCGAGTGCCGCCGGGCAACGAGAAACGGCAAGTAAAAGAAACAGGCGGAAGCCTGTAAACAAGCGAATCCCTTCTGTTCTACAAGCGTTTGTGAAGGAGAGGTTGATCTGAAGAAGACTCGCTCTTCCCCTTCGTTGAGTTCCAGAATTTTGTTGGCGCCCCCCCCAAAATGGCAGCAAAGAAGCAAAGTCCCGCTCTCGGTAAGTCAATCTCGGCTACCTTGCAGAAGGGGGAGTCGCTCGAAGAGTTGGTGCGCAGGGCGGTGGTGGAAGCTATAAAACCCTTTGTTGACAAGCTGAACGAAACTGATCAAAGGGTGGGCTTAATTGAAAGCGAGGTGAAAACCATTAAGGCAGCAGCGGGGGGGGGGGGCAGAAAAGTCTGCTCTGGAAAGTGCGTCACTTGTGAAGGCTACAAAAAAGGAGCTGAAGTTGGTGGAGAACCAGCTGATCGGGCTACAGGTGGAACGAACGCAGACAATTTTGCGTCTCCAAAACGTGAAAGAGGAGGAAAATGAGGATCTGTGGGATTTGGTCTCGGAACTACTGGCGACACCCGCGAGGACGACTAAAGAAGAGGTTAAAAGTGCCATTTTGGAGGTCCGTCGGGCTTCTTCAAAATATGCAACAAAGCGACAGTTGCCTCGTGAGATCATTATTGACTTTTCATCTAAAAAGATTCGGGACACCATCCTATATAACTCATACAATGCGGATTTGGACTTTATGGGTTTGAAAGTCAAGATTTTGAAGGACGTTCCATTTCTAGTCCGGAAACGGCGTTTTAAATATAAAAAGTTTGCAGCTCTTCTGAGGGACCATGGAATAAAGTACAAATGGTTATTCCCGGAAGGAATATGGTTCAGATATAAAGATCAGGCCTATAAGATATTATCAGAAGATCAACTAAAGGATTTTGAGAATAAAAACCCAGAACTCTGCTGCACCAAGAACGAAGAAAAGGAGGAGCCGGAGGGGGGGGAGGAGGAGGAGAGCATCGCAACAGCAGTTGCACAGAGAGAATTGCGTCCGGGACCTAGAAGGGGGAGGAAAGTTTAATCAGAATTTGAAATGTTTATTCTCTGTATGATTAACCACTCCATCATTATTCTATGGAGCTATTTTTGTATTATGACAGTATGAAGGGAAACATTGAAGTGTAGTGTTTAGTGTTTGTAGTTCATTCCCTCCCCTTTTCTTTTTCCACCTCCCTTTGTCCCTTCCCTCTCCCCTTTCCTTGTGATAGTCTGGTGTAGTGTTTTGTAGTTATGAAAAATAAAAAAAATTATAAAAAAAAAAATTCCTCATTTGAAAACTTAGTATTATACACTTGCAATACAAGGCTTGGCATTCAATGTAGCTATCAAATTAACTATAAAAGTGTGATAACTCTTTGAATCAGATTGCTGCTGCTTAAAGGTTTCTACCTTGAAAAGTTATGACTTGCAACAAACACCTAAAATTGCAGCAGCGTAACTGTGAGCAGTGCCGGTGGAAAATCACAATAGCGAAGGTGTAACTTTCTAGTAATTTTTCTTTACTGAACAAAGTAAAGGGGATGTGACTCATACTGAGCCAAAATGCCACTAAACATAGGCCAATAGCTATATCCACAGAGAATGAAGGACACACCTCTGCTTATGCTAGGGGCTCTTGACTTACGTGTGTACATGTGTTGATAGGGCCAGCAAGTATGATTCAAGTTTTCTCTGCACCCCCAGCTCCCCATTCTGTATAGATTTTCTTAAATAATATTAAGGAGATTATAGCATAGATAGTACTATGTTTTGAAGGACATACCTGGTTGTGGTGAGTTTCCCATTTTTGGGTTACACAAGATAAGAATTTTTCCAGATGTTGGCCTATTATACAAAAGAATCCTCCCATTTCAAATGGGTAGATATTGTATCTTTAAACTGCAAAAGACTCTATTCCTCCAGTATATGAACTGCATGAATAAGAACACAATCTATGGGGTAACTTGCAAGTACATCACTATAGTCTTGCCAATGGAGAGGGAGAGTTCTGGAAATCTACCCTGCAGGGAGAGTTCTGGAAATCTACACTTGATGCAGTCTAAATGAAATTGTGCATATCAAGTATTTCCTATAAGATGACCCTCTCGCTTGACATTACTGATCTGGCCATGCTGATCCATGCCATGGTAACATTGAGAGTTACTGTAATGCATTTTACATAGGTCTCCCCTCTAAGTTAATTCAGAGATTCTAGTTGGTGCAGAATGTTGCAGCTCCTTTATTACCATGAATTAGAAGGAGCATGAATATTACTCCTATTCTGCAGTCACTGCACTGGCTAACTATCAGCTGCTGGCTACGGGCTATTGGCAGTTACATACAAAGCTCTTCAGGGCCTTGGTCTGGCATATCTGGAGGACTGCCTCCCTCCGTTCCTTCCAGCATGGCAACTTTGCTTATCTGAACAGGACTGTCTGCAGGTGCCACCTTCCTCAAGGGCAAAATCAGCAGGGTGCAGTGGCCTTCTTGAAGAGGTCAGGAAAGCCCCCACTCTCTTGGCTTTCCATAAATGATGCAAAACTGAATTATTCAAGAGGGCTTTTTACTCAAACAGGAGGGCTGTACTGTAAGGAAGTGGTCTCAGAGAAATGCATAAGTAAAGGGACAGGGGTATAGACTTTACTGCTGTGTACTGTCTGCTGTTATATACCACTGCATACTGTCTGCTGTTGTACGATCCTCTTGGATAGTTTATGTTGTTTAATAAGTCAGTCTTACAATCACTTATGATATTTTTTAGCATTTCCACAACTCAGTATTAGATTCTTGCTAGTTTTAAGGTTTCACAAATTTGCATTTATATACCCAATTATATTGTTTATTGAAATGTATTTGAAATTGACTATACTGATTCATACTGTGCAAATCTGCCTTAAGTCTCAGTGAGACCGGTGAACTATAAATAAAAAAAAATTGCAAGGATTAGAATTTCTTCTTTAATATAAAGTGCAAGAAACTTTCATGTATCCATAACCTTAATCAATATGCAAGAAATTTGGATGTGACTAGGATTGGCTCCTGAAGCACTAGGAGAAAGTGTGAAGTGCGTGCTTTTTAAAAAAGGAGGGGGGGGGTTGTATGCTCATTTTGAGTCTGCTGAGTGCTTGACACAAAGGTTTTTAAAAGTACTTAAATGATTGACTTGTTAGAAATGGGACATTTCATCTTGATTGTCTGGACTTCAGTGTGAGTTTTCAGCAATAAGAAGCAGTTTAAGAGGCATTGCTTCTTTTTGCTGCTCTAAGTGTTTTGCTAAATCTTTTCCTAAGGTCCTTTTCTCTATCACCAGAAGGGCTGACATAATCACATAAGTGAACTAGGTGGTAAAAGGTTTTAAGGAGAGGAAGTGAATTTCTTTTCTCTGTTTTAAACAATGTTAATATGTTATCTCTTATAAATAGTTTACCTATATAGTATAGTCGTGTTAGGATTAATGAAACATTGAAAGAATCCATTTTCATTTTTTACATTGAACTTTTATCTTTATTTATTTGCTATGCACAATATAGATCTCATTTTTTCTTTATAATGAATGTGGAGGATGGTGACAAAAGTCATAATTTACTTCTTGGACAGGCCTTGATCACCAGGGAGTGAATTTCAGGAATGACAGGTTACTTGTATCATGTTTGCACTCACTGATAATGCATTTTGCTCTTCTGACTACCTTCAGCCTCTTGTTAGAATTGGCAGATATCTTTGGAAAAGTTTAGAGCTGAGTGTAAATCTGATTTTTTTAAAAAGTCTTTCAAAGTGACAGCAGCAGGGGAGAAGAATGGAGTTGTATGTTCCTTTATAGCAGACACAAGTGAAGGGCAGCCGATATTGCTGAAGTTGCTGTGGCATTATATGATAGTGGGAAATCACTGAGGATCATGTTAGACAAGCACTTACAAGATAATTTCTAGATGTTGCATATATTACTTCACAGGGGGGGAAAAGTGGGGTACAGGAGGAAGCCTAGTATGGAGGTGTGTAGCCACTCACCTATACAAGAGTCCAGATACTGCCCCCACCCAGTAGTAGGGGAACGACACACAGTTGCTTCCTTGCAGCCCTCCTGATATTATGGACAAAAAGTGGATAGGGCTGTGTAAGTTCAACTGATCCCCTGAGTCTGAATTGGATACATTTATGTTTGCAGAAAATCCATATTTATTTGTGAGTTAACTTCAGCTAATATTTTAAGTTACTGATGCTTGACATTGTTTATGACTCTGAGATTTAGGAAGCATAGATCTTATGATCTAATAAAGCTACCTTAAACCTCTTCCAAATAGGAAATACCTTGGTCAAACACCACTACTGGGGGAAGGGAATTCCAGAGTCTAGAATGGCTACCGATAAGGTTGAGTCCTTACTAAAAGTTTAATAGGCAGTCTGAAAGGTCCTGCAACTGTGTCTCCTATATACATGTAGAGGCAGTCCTTCAGGTACCTTGGACCAATGCTATTAAGTACTAAAGAAAAACAACAACCTTTTTATTGGGTCCAGAAACATACTGGAGCCAAAGTAGTTCATGGTTTATTGAACCAAAACTTAGTAATCTGCAGTGCTCTAAACCACTGAACATTTCCAGATCATCTTCAATGCTATCCCTACACAGAGCATGCTACAAATTTTTCTGCGAACCTGTTTGGCAGACGAACTTAACTTGTTCAACATCATGATGAGACTTTGAGCCAATCAGGAATGTGTTCAGATTGCTTTGAGAAACTTGAACAACTGCTGAACACTAAGAGCCAAACTACAACGGATGAATTATACGAGGAGGAGCACGTGAAGGGAGTTGCAATGTTAGCCAGGAAACTGAGTTTTAAAAGAGATGGGAAGGCTTTGTCAATTTCTCCCTCTTTAAAGAGTCAGGGAGATCATTGCTCAGAGGGTTTCTTAATTTCCTCTTTGCCTCCTGAAGGCTAGAGCAATGTAGAAAAAGTACATTGCAGAGGTTTCCTGATCTTAAAACAAGATCAGAATTTGTTTGGATTAGGCTTCTACTAGCATCCAGCCAGCTTTTTCACTCAGCCATGCCCAGTGCTCTTTTTTTACTACAGCCTCTATCCCTGCTTTTGTTCATGCAGGTCCCATGATCCCCAGCACAGAGTTTTTGGTGGTAAAGGAGACTCCCTCCTTCCCTTTTCTCCAGTGGAAAAGCTGGCTGGCTCCAAACCAGTGTCTTGTATAAGGGATGCGTGGTTACATATAGGTATGTCGTGTGTCCACTATCAAGGAATTGTATTGATTCTAGCGTGCCAAAAACATCTTTTGATGTTGATACTGTATACACATACAGCTTTATGTATTTTTTCAATGCACAGTAACATAATATTCAGATTGATAATATATTTCTATTTGTGAAGTGAAACAGGCTGTGTTGTGTGAATTAAGTGAATGAAACATTTGGAAGCTGTATTAGGTTTGGGGCTGTGGCCAAGTTCAGATAATGATGCATTCATCATTTTAGTGGTTTCCATGGAAACAAGTTTATCTCTGAAACTATTATATGTATTTGAATCTTTAGAGTAACAATAGTAGCAAATATCCCTATTGACATATGAAACAGGTTTAATGGATGGGTTGAAAAATATTTACATAATTAAAATTCTGGCATAAACTTTTGGTAAATGAAACTTCAAAATAGTAATTTGACTTTTATGGACAATATTAGGCTTATTTTCAGTCCTTTGCCACATAATTTGGTTAAGACCACTTTCAGTGGTTTGAAGGTAGTGGGGAAGATAGTGTATTTTGCTGAGGCTTCAATGAAAGCAGAGATTCAGAAAGAAATTTTTTAAAATTGGATTCAAAACTAGCAAAAATTATTGAGCGGATTTTCAAGTATGATTACTGGTTTTTATCTATTTCTGTTCAGTAGCTATAACAGTGTTACATTTTTTTAAAATAAGGACTTACTTGAATAACAAATTTAAATTCATTCTAGACTCCAAAACTTGTTGCCCAGAATTATGCAACTTGTGGTAAGAATTTCTGCCCTTTAAACTAAAAGATTCCTCGAAAATGTAAGCAACAATGTTTTATTTATTTGAAAATATTTTTGTCCAGTTTTTCAATAAAAAGACAAACCCAAAGTAGTTTACAATAAGAATAAAAACAAAGTTACAAAATATAATTATAAGATAAAAAAAAGTTCTCAACATGGGCCGTTTCCACACAGCTTACCTCTGCCTGTAACGACCCGGGAGATTGCGCAAAAAATGCGGAACATTGCATTTTCGCGTGCGAGATTTGCGCGATGTCATGTGACGTCGTGCAAATCTTGCGCGAGAAAACGCGATGTTCTGCGTTTTTTGCGCGATCTACTGGGTCGTTATGGGCAGAGGTAAGCCGTGTGGAAACGGCTATGGTAAATCACAGAAACAGTACAGCAATTGGAAGACAGAACAAAATACCCAACACGGTGGATTTGATTTAAAAGATAACTGAAAAACTATGGCTCTGTAACTATGTGCAGTTAAATTGGGTAAAATCTGTAGTGTGAATCTCATTTGTCTTTAATCCTGTTTATTTGACATGAATATAAATGTTCTTTCTTGTTTCAGTTTTGATTTTTTTTAGCTATCCTTTCACTTAGATATTTGGTACAATTCACCAATCTCTGGTAACTTGGAAGCCTATTACAAGATCCCATGGAGTGCATGTGTGAGAGTGTGTGTAGTTGCTGTATGAGCTAGATAGCCAGCCATGTGGAGTCAGCTGAATGGATTCTTAACACCTGGAGTTGTTAGTCTCTCTCCTGAGTAATAATCATGTTGGGTGAACTTAATCTAACAAGCCTTTATGGCCCATAGCCTTTAAAAAAATCTCATTGCTTTACAACATTCTTTTTATAGTACACATTGAGTTGGCTTGTTTACCTTGCTGGTGGGGCAGACCACAGGGTCTTTTGGCCCCATGTCATAGAATCCTGTATCTTTAGAATAAGTAAATCCATGATTTTCAATGGAATGATGTTCTCTGATGTGTGTAACCTTTCCCAAATAAGATCTTTTCTCTTATGGGCTGCCCTAACAATCCATACTGACCAAGATTGTTTTATTGGGGGTTGATTGGCATATTATTGAACTTTATTTGATATGCTTGAGACTTTGGTTCCCTGATCACAACCATTTTTCTTTTGTTTTTGTGAACTGTGATGAACTTAGATTTCCTAAGTGCAGCACCATGAGAGAGCTGGGAGGGAAAGAGTTAACTCTATTGCCTGGAATGGAGAGCTGCTTCCTCCTCTCTGATTGGTCAGTTAGAACCCACAGAAGGGCCGACAGTTGGTTTCTGTCAGAATTGTTCAGAGAGAGTTTATGGGTGAGTCTGACAGGGAAGGTCAGACAGGTTCCCCTCTGGAGTGAGGGAAGAGGAAGCTTTTTCCTTTACTGTAACATTATGGTCCTGAAGAATTCAATTTAAGAATTCTTAGTGTAAGTGTCAGCAGAAGCTGAAGCCTGCATGATACAGTCACCATAGAACTGGGAGTGTATTTTGGCAAGAGTGATTTGGTAGTAGGTTAAGTTCCCTTTCAAGCCAAAAGAAGAAGGGTTATCTCTTCTTAGAATTAATTCCTGCCCAGCTTCTAAAGGAAGTTTGGCTCTGAGGAGGACCTTGGGTCTTGCTGCTAAGAACCGAGAATATTAGAAACTAAGCTTCAAAGAAACTATTTTGCCTGGTACTCCAAGTGTGTTCTGTATTACAAACAAAATTTTACCTCAGTACTTTAATTCCCTGACTAAACTTATCCAATCCCTCTATGTTAAATAAAGTTATTATTTTCTTTTTAACGTTATACAATCTACAATGCCATTTCCAACAAAAAGGAAATGGGTTCCTGCTTCTCATCATCAGATTCCTGGGCTGGGCTGGGCTAATAAGCTGAAATTATATCTGTTAGGGTGAGACAAACAGACTTTCAAACTACAAGGATTAACATGCTACTTGGGGCTGCTCTGCAGGCAAACTGAATTTTGGTGGAAAATTTGCTTCACAGTGGGGGGGGCGGTAGTCATATGAATACTACTTGTTCATCAACCTGTTGAGATGTGTCCAGGCAAATTTGGTAGTGTATGTAAGATTAGATGCTTCTACCTGACACCTCCATGTCTGCTGCCATTACCTCCAATTGTTGAAAGGCATCTATTTAAATGGGAAAATTCCATTTGAAATTTGAGTCTTACTACTAAGATGCATTTGTGTACCTGTGCCTTTTCCCACACTTTTGTCACTCTTCTTTGCAAATAGATGTCATTAAAAGGGTGCAAAGAGCAGTGTATTGAGTGTAAATCATTTAAAGACTACATCTAATTGTGCTGGTGCAAAGAACGTATAAACTGGCTGTAATTCCATGCTGGACAAGTAAGTCACTTTAACGGCCTGATCATTACCAAGGGAGATATGTGCCACCTGTGGTTATTGAGAAGATGGAGCAATATTTTTATCAAGCCATGGCCTGGCCCTGTAGCACAGGCTGCTACTGCGCAGGAATAAATCTGCTAGGCTCTGTGCTTGAGATGATTTGCAACAAAAACTATAGATGCAATCCATACAGCAGCGCAGGTGCTATTGAGAAAGTTCAGTCCAATGTAAATTCACTTGGTGATCATGTTCATGTTAAAAATCTCTACATGCCTAGTAGGAGTGTGCGATTTGATATAATAACCATTCAGTATATTAAAAAACTGGATATATGCCTAATCAGCATAATCGAGCTAGAACAGAGTCAAACAAGAGAATTCTAGATCAGATTGAGAGACCGAATTTGGATTGACTGGAGAAAATAAAGTTTATTTGGTTTTATCTGGCAAATGCAGCAGGCTGGCTTCTCTGAGCTTTCCCCTCTTTTCTTTCCAGGCACGGTGGGGTGGGAAGCAAGATTGTCTCTCTTGGCTTGTACAGTCATGGCTTCCCATGCTCCCAGCTGGCTCCTCTCGCAGCTTCTCTGCCTGCTGCCTCCTGTCCCCTGCTGGCCTCATGCCATTATTCTGCCATGGGACTTGCCTAAGTGCACTTGCAGCTCATGCCATTGCCCTCTCACTGCGGCTCCACCTCTGCTGCCTGTTTTCCTCTGCAAACGCCTCCACCTCTGAGTTACAAAAGAGCTCTTCAAGCGGGTGCCTTTTAAACTCTGTGGCCGTTCCGGCAAGCCCCCTTCACCTTGCTTCAGATTGGGGTTCTCTGGTTTGGTTCCCTTGCTGTAGTTTGGTTCTGGAGTGCTTTTTTGGTTCAGCTTGTAGTAGTAATGGGAATTGCATTAGGACTGGCTTTTGGCCAGAGGTTGCCTTTGCTTAAGGTTTTTTTGTCCTGGAAAACTTTGGAATGTTTTCCCCCATAGGAAACATTGGAGAATGGCTGGGGGCAGCTTGTTCAGGGCCCATAGAATTGGCCTGAGAACCCAATCTTCCTGAAACTTGGGGGGTCTTTAGTGGACAGGAAGAACTAGGTTCTCTGTAAATTTGGTGGAGTTTGTTTGAAAAATGACCCTCCCCCCCAGCCTCCTGGATAGTTCACCCTCTAGGGAATAATGGCCAGATAAATTTGGGATTCTATTACATTAACTGGAGTAGAGAATCTGACCCACATATCAAGGATAATGGATAGTTCTGGTATTCCTGATACCCGGATCTGGATTGAACCAATTTTTTTTTGGTACACACTCCTAGTGTCTAGAAAAAATTGAGATAAATTAGTATGTTTGTGTTTTGGTGCCAGCTTATTTTAAGGACTTCCTTCTCCCATATGAATCTTTGCAGAAGATGGCTAAATTGTGTTGAACTGAACAAAAGGACAACCACATCCGCATCAAATAATGTACAGTGTGCGTTACAACTAGTATAACAATTTTCAGTGTTTTTGGTTGTTTTCTTAAACAATATAAGGGAAATGTATGTTGTATTTCCCTTATATTTTTTACCAGGATTATTCCAATAAAAATAATTTTCACTGAAAGTTTTGGATTTGTTTGAATGTAACTATTAATCTGCACTTGATTGACTTTTGTTTTCTAATCAAATATTTCAGTTTGAGTATATGTTGCTACTAGGACATAAAATTAATGTGAGGTACTTTAATAGACCAAACTTTAAAAATATAATTCAAAATAAGCATGCTCAGTCATATTGTTTTGGAAGATCTGTATCTCCGGATAAAGCAAAGAAAAATTTTTGTGGGATGGAGAAGAGTCTCTGAACTTGTCATTGCTAAAAAAAAAAGAAGAAGAATTCATTCTCAGTATTATGACCTGGGCTGTGCCATACTGTTGTTCCTCTCATGATGTGTGCGAATAGTGGCCAAAGGCATGATTCCCTGTCCACTCACTGGATCCAACCAACTGCTTTTCTGCTACTGAAAAGGGAGGGGGAGTTTTTGATCTCCAAAAAGCTTATGCTGAGGATCATGGGACCTGCATGGACAAAAGCCATGTGGAACTGGGAGTGTAGTAAGGAGGGGAATTGAGTGAGAAGGCGTGAAAAATCTGGTGTGGTGCAACCCTGTGTTCATTAGAAGCCAAAAGAGGCTCTTTATGTGCTCTCTCAACCTAGCAGAAATGGTTCTGTGAGTGTGACCCACCTGAGTTCATGACCCTTAAGCTGAAGACCTCATGTCTATGATACCATTGATACTTTTAATTGGCCAGAGATGGACTCAGAGGTGAGCGCAGAGCACTTGTGCAAGCTTTTCAGAATGCAGTCATTACATTTTTAGTTGCCTGGGGTGACTAGGCACCCTTTTCTTTTCCAGCCTTGGGAAAGCATGACAGATTGTGTTTTGATGCCATAAAATATTAGCTATACAAATGCCCTTGCTAGCACCACTCCATACAAAACTAGACTATTATTCTTTTCTGAGAGGCTTGAAATACAGCTATATCTGCTTCATGCATTTTCAAAGTGATTCCAGCTCTAAGAAATTAACAGCATCTTATCGCAGCTCTCTGGCATTCTCAAGAGAAAACACATTCATACTATTTTATCAGTTTAGACAAGTGTAACATTAAGCATCAAAGTGATAGGCTTACAGAGTGGTTATTACACCATTGATAAAACTTTATGATGCATTTACAAGGATGAAACCGAAAACATAACTCTGCTCATCCTCGTAAGTAAGCACTGTTAAATGTGGTGGGATATCGATCAGTTTGCCTGCACAAGGCATTAATGAATTGGGCATTTTTATATGTCGGAAATGATGAAGCCTGCCTATATGTGTGTGCTGCTACAGTGTCTTTAACCTTTGTGGAGGGGCATTGATTTGAACTTTCATAACTGAAATTCTGGAATGAAAAGCACTGACTTCCTTTTATATCCTTTGAAGGCTAATGTAATGTTTTCAAATGTGAAGTACTACTATTTCCCCATGACTTCCTTAATAGGAGAAAGCATTGTTCAGCATACTATAATGAACAGCCAAACGCTGAGCAGAAAAAAGCCTTCATCAAATTCACACTTTATCATCACAGCCTCGCTAAATGGAATAGTTAAGTTGGTAGCTTGTGCCATTGATGAAAAGAACCAGGCCACTTAGACTTTCAGAGATTTCCCAGACTTAATAAATTGACCAAGAGATAACGCTTTCAGAAAGCCTCTTCATGAGGCTTGTGCATGCTTTAGGACACAGAGAATGTTGAAAACATAGTCAAATAGTTTAGATTACACAAGCCCCTTCAGTGCTCATAGCTGACAATTTCCTCATTGTTCGTTATCATTTTTATTTTAAACATTTTGTATGCTGCCTTATGACCTAATTCAGGGTCCCCAAGATGGCAAGCATTAAAACAAAATATTAAAACATTTCAGACACTAAAATGTACTTAAAATACATATATTTGAATGAAATCATAACATAAAAACATAAGAAATAGAAAAACATAAATATGGACAGATAGATAGGGAGGAGGACTAAGAAGAATTACTGAGGGAATGCAAAACAAAACAAAGTCTTCTGGTGGCAGAAGACAATGGAATAGGGAGACAGACGATTCTCCCTGGGGAGGGATGTTCCATCTCTCCCTCCTCTTAATTCCTTGTAGACCTCAAGTTTGTCATAGCATTATATCTGACAAGGATATGTGCTTATTACATCTTTATCCCTTCAAGGAGATATAGCAGCATACTGTGAGGTATGTTGAGCTGATGGAGTGGCTGGTCTTAGTCACCCAGTGTGGTCCAAGGCAGAGTGAGATTTTACCGTGGAGTCTTCTCAGTCCTAGTCCAGTACTACTGCATCTCCCTGGCATGTATAAAATTGTGCAACTCCTTCATGTTATTTCATATACAATCTTAATCTTACCTGATCATGTTGGAATATATAACCAGCCTTCATTAAGAAGCTTCTCAACCTTAAGCCATTTTCTATTTGGGGCTGACAGTTTTAAAATTCTGTGTTGCTATTTGGTTTGTTAAATTGTAGAACCAGGAATACTACTACTGCTAAATTTCGTGATTGTTTCTGCAGTATACACTTTGAGTAGCGTGATTTGATAATAGCTTATGATTTTATTCCTACTAAACCTGTCATACGGGGCTTATAAAACTGGCAAGTTTAAATGCTAATCATGTTGTTATATTAGCTTTGTTCCAAGGCCTGATACTTGAGTATATTTGCAGAGGCTATGCCACAGTGGAAGACTTTAGTTTGTCGGGCTTTACGGTCATGGATCATGAAAGAGTATATTGTTCAAGTAAGAAGCCATTTTCCCAACACGGAATTAGAATGTCCTTGATGCTTTACTGTCTGGATTGTTACAGAGGACCGGTTAATATGCAAAGAAAAGGAGGGAGGGGATGGGGGGAAGGTTGGCATTTTGTACCCTTTGCAGCATGCCAGATCTTGGAGGCATTTTCTGAAAAGATGTTATTTGCTTTAAACACTTGGTTTAGAAAAAAAAGAGCATTACTTGTTTTCAAGGCAGTTCAGGCTACAGAAGGAATAGTGACATTAGCTAAGAATGTGACATTTGCTAATCTACTATAATTTGTCTGTCAGCTCAGTGCTGGCATTAAATTGCTAAAAATTCTGGTTTCTATATGATGCCACTGCTGCCTTCTCTCCCCCCCCCCGAACAAACTCTCATGATGAAAAATGGTGTATGGATCTGTGGTTATGGAGCAGGAGCTGTCCACCTACACCCACCTCCAGAACTTGGGTGTGTAGGGCGGGGTGAGACCAGTCAATCAGTGTATTTGCAGTCTGAGGATGAGTGCCAATGATAAAACAGCTAGTGTGGGCATGTGCTTGCCTCTCAGGCTGTCAGAACCTACAGTGGTTTCCTTCCAGGGCAGAGCAACCATTGGACATGTGTAGTGATAAGTCATCTGCAGCACCCAAGTGAGAGAGGTATAGCTCCACCCAGGGTGAGGGCTTCAGAAGGGACAGAGATGGATTGAGGTGGAGGATTCTAGAGGAGATGGGGGGGGGGAAACAAAAGTAGGAGAGGGAGGGGGGTGAGGAGGCTGAACAAATGTGGGACAAGCTGGTAGTGTACAGGGTCCTGGTTGGAGGTCCGAGACCCAAGTGCCTTAATGTCTTCACTGCAAGAGGGGAGCCTAGGGAGGATACAGACTGGAGATGGTTGGTTAATGATTATGTGCACAATATGAAGATGGGGCAACCCTGTAGCATGGTTTGTCTGGCAAAGATATTGGCTTCATTGTGCTTCTTCTCCTTAATTTTGACTTAAATTTGGTTCTTTACCTGCTACCCCACTTTTAGGTCCACACTTTAATGTGGTGAAGGGATTTGAGTGTGTCAGCGAAGCTTGTGTTGTCTGACTACCTGTCTCTTGAGCCACACAGATTTTGGTGGGGTGATACCACAGCCGTTTTAACACTGCTTACCAGCCACGGAACATCGTGCCAAGCTCCCAAAATGACAGCGTCTTCCTGGTGCGATTTCGCGTGAGAACTGCAGTTTGGCAAGCAGTGTGAAAATGGCTCAAATCTCTCTGTAGTGTGGGTTTGATTGCCACTGTTATGCTGATTATGATGAAGAAAGGGTGAGTCTCAGCAAGCCTTGAGGTTAGGCAGAATGGTGTAGGCAGCTGTTCCCTGGAGCACAGAACTCAGTATGTGGGTTTCTGATGAGGAGAGGGTAGGGGAGTTGCATTCCCATTGCATTCCCTTTGCTTCTGGCAGAATGGAAGCATTTCTAGAGCAGGCCCTTACTTAAGACTGAGGAGCTTATTAAAGTTGTTTTGCTCAGACACCAACCACATAACTATCTCAGTCCTGGAATGGAGCCCCCCTCCCCTATTTTTGATCCGATTTTAATCAAATTCCTATTTCCGTAGTAACCTTCCAAGATGAGTAGATTATTCAGCAGAACTCAAAAGGGATGATTTGGCTTCCTGGGTGCTGCAGGATAAAGTCTGGAAATGCCCATGTTTATGGATTTTTGACCATTATGATCCCTCTGCCCCCAATAAAGTAGGAAGCAGTCCCCAGCATCCTTACTTTTAGGACACATCTTTTTTAAAATGTGACTTTTCCAGTTTGCATGATGGGAACTTTAGGTGAATGTTCTGCAAACAAACTAGTAACATATGAAGCAGGCCTTTAGCCTCTTATTCTAGTTTTACATTTCAGTTGATGTAAATTACTCACCAAAAACTATTATCTGTATCCATGACAAACTGGTCTTGTCCTGAGTTGCCTCCCCAAATGAATTTGAGAGGCACACAGGTGTCACTATGTGAATGAGATCAGAGTGTCATTCTTTCATGTGTTAATATAATACCAGAATTGTCCTTAATCTCTCCGGAGGGAGAAGAAAAACATTGTCTAAGTCAACAGAGGTCTGGATAAGATAGTGGATGTCATGTGACCTTTTAAACTGTTTAACCCACAAAAAAACCCCACTTTGATCATCATCAGTAGCTTTTTGTGCTCTTTCAGTTGGATGCATAAAATGTTCCAACTGTAGTGAAATCTACATTTATGCTACAGCTTGCTAGACAATGGAGAGAAGCCTCAGAGACTGTAATATTAGGCTCCCTTAGCACTGATACTCAGAAACTGCTGAGCCACAATTTAATGTATAATAAAAAAATTACTTAAAATTGGAGTGGGTTTGGGGTAAGTGAAACAGTTCATAGAAGCTGATAAAATCTATTTTGGGCCATTCCCGGACTACTTATGAAAATCTTAAGCATGCATTTTCAGTATACAGGGATTTTTTTAAAGTAACAATTTCCGCTGACTCATGTGCAGTCTTCATGAAGATGAAAAATTACTAATTGACTTTTTGGGAGACGATTTGCTATTCTCAAAGGAAAACCTGTGAAGCTTCAAGTGGATCTTTAGGTTTTGTAACTTGAATTTAGTAGATTTGTGGGACATTTGCATTTTGCAGAAAGCTTAAGAAATGGTATCCTATTCACCTTTCAAATAAAATGAATTGGATCCTCTGTTACAATTTCAGTCTCTTATTATATCATCATTCATCAAAGCAATTAATTCCTTTAACTGTTCTTTTTAGTTCCCCTCTATAATGCAGAGAAATACTGATGTGCCTTATTTTATTGTCATCGGTGATCATGATTTGTTAACACTTAAATTTATATAAATATATTTAAATATTTAAAATAGAGCCAGCATGGTATAAAAGGAGATCTAGGCTTGAATTCTCACTCTGCTATTTTCATGGATATGGCCAGAAATATAGGGGAACAGTTGCTGGACTTTACCAAAAAGATTGTGAAGGAAGTGGTTAGAAGATTTAAAAAAACCCCTATAAATATGGAAAGCTGAATTGATTGGGAATTTCTCAGAAGGTGATCCTTGCTTGTGACCTGCTTATCTTTGAGGTATGATACTTCTATGGAATGTGTGAATGCTCTCTTCTTATGATCTGTGTAACAACAGTGGATGTTATAATATTTTCTTGATTTAGTCAGGGCTAAAAATGGGATAGTTATGCTTAATAAAATGTTAAAATGGAATCAGAGATTCTCTTAATAGGATTATTTGTGTACTATGCCTTTAACAAACCTAAAACATTGTTTGAAAATCAGATATACTATTCAATATTTATTTTGATCATTTAATTTGCTAAGTTTACTTTAATTACTGCTTATTTGCCCCAGGGGCCTTGAGCATACCACACTAAATACAACAATAAATAATTTTAAAATAACCCATATTTTAGCAGACTTAAGAATCAATTAAATTTAATTACATAGACAAAAACAAAACAAAAAATGCACCGGAAACACCAAGTGTAACTTCTAAATCTATGCCTTTCAAAAGTTTTTAAACCTTATCTAATACTGATAGCCCCTCATTGTCATAAAAATAGGAATAATCCGCAAATCCCTAATACTGCAAAAAATAATGCATTCCAGTAAACAGTGCTCCAAAGTTTTCTGTCTGTCACAAAGTCTGTCAGAATATGGGATCCTTTGCATTTGACCTTGCATTGCTTGGGAAGGAAAAGAGTTTAATCTTGCAAGCATAAATGTATCGAGGTACAGTTTAAAAATCTAAATATGGTAGAGGGACCTTTGAATAAGATAATCTACAGGCTCTCTTCATAGTACTCATGTTATTTGCTGAGCAATCTTCTTTTGACTATGTTAGTTTATTTTCTCCAGTGAGTTTTTTTTTGTCCATCCTTAACCAATTAATTTTTATATCTATGATCCTATGTTCAAATTGCTGTGTAAATTTTAAAAACATTCATTTACACTTCAGTCCTGCCGTGCATGTCTCTCACTCTTGCTCTCTTTTTAAGTAGCATCTTCCTTAATGTTCCTTCCTAGGATCTAAGTTTTTTCTGTCTTGCTTTTTCTTGTTTGCTTGTGTAAGTGTGCTGTGAATTTCAAATATATCAGTTCTCATTTTCAAGCTGTGATGCTTTAAAAAAAAAACCCCTTCTCATTGCTTGGTGAAACCATGAAGGCAGCAAAGCGAAAAAGCAACCTCAAGTTATTAAAATAAAAATACACCTAGTTGTAAACATTAGGGAGATACATTATAAAAAAGTATCAAAAATCAGCCAGCCAGAGGATTAGCCGTGGGATTTGTCTTTGATGAGAAATACAAGCCATTTTAGAGTATGAGCTTCACATGGAGAAGTATTTCAATTAAAAGAGCATTTGTTTATCATATCACAATATAACTCTGGCACCTATGTAGATGCATACTTTATGTAGAAGTATGTGGAGGGAGGAAACTTCGAATCATATCTGTCATTCCTGCTGCTGACTTCTAGACATTCAAGGTGTTCTTGGCACAAGAGTATGCACACAATCTGTACTTTGCAAAAATGGAGGATATGGAAATTATATAGAGCACTTGCATATTTATATACTACCTCCCCCTGCCCAGGTTGCTTAGAGTAGCTTACAGTATTCAGCTAAAATGCTGATAATCTTGTTAATGTTTTATTAAGCTAATGTTTACAGAAGAGCCTCTGAAGATAATCCAAAAGGTGATATAGAAGGTGGCAGTCCTTCAGTTTCCTTGGTCCCAGACCAGTTAGGGCTTTTTAAATAATAACCATCACTTTAAATTGTCCCCATAAGACAATTGGTAGCCTGCATCTCTCTATTAAGACTGCAATATGACCTCATTTTATACCAGTCAATAACATTGCTGCATATATGGAGTGGGCTTTTCTAGTCCTTCTTTCATGGGTTTACTTTTGAAGTGAAACGAATGTCTGCAGCTTCTAGTGAAGGCAATTATGTATTACTAGTAACAAAGCCTGTTGTGGGAAAAATACAATGAGCTCTGGAAAGGGGAGGTCGGGCAGGCGAACATTGCCTCCTTCTCTGTGACTGATCCCAGCTGGGTGAAGACAGTGGGTGGATATTGCCACCTGCTCCACTCCTGATCCCAGCTGGGTGAAGGTGGGGGGGGGGAGGCAATACCACCTGTTCTGTGCCTGACCCCAGCTGAGCAATGGCGTGAGGTGGGCATTGCCACCTTCTCTGCGTCTGATCCCAGCTGGGTGAAAGCAGGGGTAGGCATTGCCACCTGCTCTGCTCCTGATCCCAGCTGGGTGAAGGCGGGGGGGCAGGCAATACCACCTGTTCTGTCCCTGACCTCAGCTGGGCAATGGCGTGAGGTGGGCATTGCCGCCTGCTCTGCATCTGATCCCAGCTGGATGAAGTCAGGAGGCGGGCATTGCCTCCTGCTCTGCTCCTGATCCTGGTTGTGTGATGGTGGAGGGAGGGCATTGCCTCCTGCTGTGCTCCTGATCCCAGCTGGGTGAAGGCGTGGGGGAGCAGGCAATACCACCTGTTCTGTGCCTGAAATCAGCTGGGTGATGGCATTGCCACCTGCTCCGCTCCTGATCCCAGCTGGGTGATGGTGGGGGGCAGGTATTGTCGCCTGCTCTGTGCCTGATCTTGGCCTGGGTTTCCTGCCATGATGCACTCTCTGGAGGGACAGGCTGCCTCGTCTGGGCTTCCCTCCAGGGCAGCACCCTCTGGTGGCACACCAGGGTAAGATTGCTATTTGTTTTGTTGAAGTGTTCTACAGGACTGCCATTCACACTGTATTTTTGTGTGGATGCTTTTAGGATCTCTTTGGAACCTCTCCTTAGAAGGAGTTCAGCATGTGTTTATACATTCTGCATTCACGTTCTTAGGAAATTTCAAATTAGGAGATATCCAGTGTTCGTTGGCTGGTGCACTTGCCTTTGGCACAATACTTACTTTCCAGCATTTCACAGATGAAAATAGGAATGCCTTTTGTATACTTGTTACTCTTCTATTCTTTTAATTAAGGATCATTACTAGAGTGCCCTTCCAAAGGCTGTTTTCTGTTTATTGACATCTCTAGAAGCCTCCAAAAGGAAAGCTACTCCTAAGCTCTGGAAACACTGACAGCTAGCTGCCAGGAAAACACTAGCAATAAATATTTTACAGCTATGCTGAGAGGCTACTTCAATCAAAGGGACATTACATCACACGTGTCTTAATTATGCAGTCTCAAGAGACATTAAATATATATATTTTTTAAAAAAATAAAAATTTCAAATACATAAATACTCTATGTCATGAAGTTCAGGTTTGGGTCCCATTGTCCCAATCAAGATCCAAGTAGACAAATGTAGATAGGATTCAGGCATATAGTATAGAAATGAGAACTGTTTTCTATCCCATGCAGCATTCAAAATGTGGGCCCTGGTTCTGTCCATTTGCTCTGCAGTCACCTGTCCTGTACTTGTTTCTAAGCTGAGGGAATTGGCAAATTGATAAAAACAGTTGCTTTTTTAAATGTAGTAAGAACCTTGCAGTGCAAATTTTAGTATAGTTGCCTTAGCTGGGACAAAGATAAGGCAGAAAAATAAAGTGGAATAGATGGGCCGATGGTGCTTGATGAATATTGGGGAAAATAGGATATGTAGGAGTATGCAGATTGCAGTCCAGTTTTGTGCAAATATATCATTCTATTTATTTATCTGCTTGAGAGTTGGAGACTTGGTTTAGTAACTGGTGACTCTCCAACAAGTGAGGTGATAGCACCGATACTTGTCAGGATAGCAATGATGGCATGTGTTAATAATGAATGAAGCTTGCAGTAAGTAAGAATGGCATGAGCATTTGCTTGTTGTAGATTTATTTTACAGGGTAGAATAATTCAACTTTATAATGTATATGTAAGTAGTTCAATATGCAAATATGCATGCCCATTTCAACAGGTTTTGAACTTTAATTGTTGTGATGGAATGGGCTTTTAAATGGAAGGTTTACTGCTGCACTCAGAGTAGAAGGGAAAGGGTTAAAAAAAACTGCCTGAAGGGAGAATGATTGACAAGCTGCTCCCCCCTTCTCTGTGGTTGGCCAGTGATAAGGTAACAATTGCTACTGACAGGAGTTGAAGTTTGGAGTCTGACAAGGAGAGTCAGTCTAGTAAACCTCTGTGTAAGGAAAAAGGACAAGTTTGCCCTAACTGTGACAGTTTTAGGTTTAAAGAAGACTTTAGTTAAAGTCTTCTTTAAGTGTGAAAGTGTGAAAGTCTTCTTTAAGTGTGAAAGCCAGCACTGATTTACACAGTCAAGTTAGAACTGGGGGTGTGTTGTTGGCATACGAAGTGGGTAGTGAAAGGAGATTCCCCTTCAGCCAAGTGATCAGGGTTGTGTCTTTTAGAGAAGAGTAATTCATGCCCAGTGTCTAAAAAGGTTTTTGGCTTTGAGGAAGACGCTTGGTCTGATGTAAATGGAAAAGAGTGCTGTATTGAACTCAAAACACCTAAGCATTAAAGTGAAATCTGTGAAGGGACCTTGTTAAAGTAACTTAAGTTTGAAACTACCAAGCTCTGCAACTATTGAAACTAAGCTTTAAGAAGATTATTGCATGTAATGCTTGTGAAGTATTCTGTTCTATAATCAAGTTATCTCAGCTTTTTTTCTGCCTACCTATTTACCAACCCTGCCTGTTTAAATAAACCTGTTGTTTCCTTTTGAACTTTACTCAGCCTCTAATGCCATTTCATTTAAAGAAGACATGAGCCCTTGTTTCTCCCCTACCAAATATTTGTGCTGGGACATAAGCCAAAATTATATACGTTTTAAACTTTGAGACAAAACGAATTTAAGATTATAACCAGAGGCTGTCCAGCCACAGCAAGCAATCATGACTGTTTTAGAGGGAAATCTGCCTCATAGTGGGGGACTGAGTGGGGCTTACATCATAATTGTATATTTTTTGGGCTACTAACATTGAACATATGTAAATAGTTTCCAGAAAACAATACATCCCATATAAACTTATACAAGTAACTTGGCAGCCTGGATTTTAAGGGTAAAAAGTATCTGCCTTTTAGCTTTCAAAATCTTAAAATGCCATTTGATCTTCCTTGGTTTTCAATGTGGCATTCATTTCAGAAAATAAAATCCCTAGGTAAGAATAAAATATCTTGAATAATCGATCATAAATTCACTGTATATGTGTATTGGGTTACCTAACAAAAACACAAACTTCTGTCTTGTTATAATTGTCAGTAACTTCCTTTATGTTTAGTAATTACCCAGTGCTATCCATAGCCATCTCAAATAAGAGTTGCTTGTCAGCAACACTGATTGATTAAAACCTCATCTCTTTAAGCGGCAGATTAACGCATACAACTCTAGTTACCAGCAATAGAAACACTTAACCACACATTACTTTTTGCCAGCTCTTTTGAATCAGTATTATCAATCCCATGTGCTTCAAAACCACTAGCCTTCATCCCAAACATAGAGGGAGTTTCCACTGCTTATTCAAGCATAAATTGTAGACTTTTATTTATTTTCCTGTTTCAGGTTTCACAAAGTCCAACACTTAGCTCTCAAGCTTAATTTATTTCTGTGTTTGCAAGACGGTTCTTTTTCAGAAAATGAAAACCTGACTCTAACGGTCATCAGCATTTACGTATTACTGGTGATGTTTTTGAAATTCCTTTTCCCCCTATATCTTTGTTGGAGCAACCTCGAGTGATGCACTATAGCTGCTGGGGGGGGGGGCAGCTGTTTGTAATGAGTGATTCAAGGGTTAACATACCTTCAAGGGGGCAGTGATTAATATTTCCTTCTTACCGCAGCACTTACCACAAGTGTCAAGCGCTTCCTTGTGTACCCATTGAATCTTCCCCCCACTGTACTCATACACAGTAAGGCTGCCTGCATGAAAGGGCATGTTACTCTAACTGAGCCAGTGCCACATTCTTCCATGGTTAAATAACTCTGCAGTTTTCTCAGAAGGCCAGGTTTTCTGTTATTCCCTGCCAAATTTGGTGTGGGGTCTGTATTCATCCTGTCTTCTCTGGTAATGCCAGCAGCAGCAAGCATTGCTGTGCTCGATCTGTCGTGAATATAGTACATTTAAAACACTGGATTCTGTTTTTGTTTCTAAATAACATTGTTCTCCGGATGCCTAGGGAAAGAAAACCCCAAGTAGTTTGTATTTGAGTATGAAATGTTTTTTTTCCCCTTTCTGCTGAGAGAACACTAATTACTCGCATACTAATAAATGTTCAAACAAATGCAGCTTGTGTAGAAGGATGCAGTAATGTCCTTTCCTATCTGAATACAGAACACAAGATGATGATTTTGTGGGTAAGATAATAGGTTTCATAGAATAAGCCCTTGCACCTGGGCATAGTTTTCTGAAAAGACACTGTGTTTTGTTGTGCATGGAGCATATTCTAGATATTTACTTGCACTCTTCTGAATTTCTAATAAGTATACATCCCTGTTTTGGAATTTGTGCAATTTGTGCAATCCTGTGCAAAATCACTCCAGTCTAAGCTCATTGATTTTGGTGAGTAGACTGAAGAAATCTGCATTGGATTGCATTGTGAATCTATGAAAGTTTTAGAGGTTTTTTTGGGCTGTGCTCAAATCTTTAGCTTACTACAGAAGAAAGCCACTTTAATATTTCCGTACTGTTGACAGTGAGTTGATCTGGAGTATCCCTTTTACTTGTTCCCAGTGTGGCTCCTGCAGCTTTCTTTGGAAGAAGTTATCGTATCAGACTACTACTAGCAGAGAATACTGCTCACAATGGTTTTTTTTTTTTTTTTGCCAAATTCCTTTCCTTACTGTGTCTCCCAAATGGCATGCCCAATGGGGTACAGGTGGCTGCAGTGGGAATTTTGCTGGTTATGATGACTGTGTGGAGCCTGCAGTTTAATGCACAATTCAGCAATCTACTGCCTGATATGGGTGGGCTGCTTGCTGGTGCAGGGTCAGCCTTCTGTTGTGCAGGGGGCTGCAGTAGAAGGGGAAAATGACAGAAATCCGTTCCTGCACAAACTCTTTTTCTATTCATGTAAAAGTCCACACTTTTACATGATGGGTTGGCTAATTTTCTGGTGATTACTCTTTCCTACTCCAATCCTTGTGCCACATCCCATACTTGTTCACAAGCTTTTGAAGGGTTGCAGGGGAGTGCAGGAAGAAAGGGGAGGTGGCTCAATCCTGTTTGTGAACTGATCTCTGCTCAGGGTCTTAATGCAGCTTCTCTTTAGAGGAACAATGAGAGTGGGGGGGGGAGGTTGATACACATTGCTCGAGGGGAAGAAAGCAGATTCTGTCTCAGAGACTGTACCAGATTCCAGATAGTTTTACATTTTTTTAAGGAAGGTGGGGAAAAAGCAGGTGACATTGGCTGAGTCCCATGCAAGTAGGATGTTGATGATGTTTGCCATTTAAGGGGTGGGGGATGGTGCACAATTTCCATATTTCTCCACAATTACAGACACAGTTTAGGTGTATAGCTACCCATGCATTTAAAGTGGGTCCTATTTAGGAGATTGCCAGTTGCCCATTGCATTTCCCTAAGTGCCCAAGTGCTTTGGACAAGCCATTTTTTTGTATTCATTATAACAAACTAGATGAAAAAACAATACAGAGTGAGAGAATAGATGCCTTTGATGGGAATCATAGGTGTTTTCCGCACAGTCACTTTACAGTAGGGTTGCCAGGTCCCTCAAGTCTCCTGGTGGGAGACTGGGCCACCAGCTCTTACCCTGTGGCTGCCTGTGACGGTCTGCGCTCCCGGCGTGCGTGACGACGGCACTTCCGGGAGTGACGTCATTACGCAGGGTTAAAGGGTGCCCTGCGTGATGATGTCATACACGCCAGGAAGGAGCTGAGAGAGCAGGCAGCTTGCTCTCTTGCTGCTGCCGCCGCCGCCATGCCCTTTGTCCCTACTGGCATGGGCTGCACAGGTGTGGCAGCAGCCGCGGCAAGAGAGCAGGCCACGGACACCGCAGCTCGTTCTCTTGCTGCTGCCACGCCCCTTGTCCCTGCCGGCATGGGCTGTACAGGGGTCGCCACGGCTGCGGCAAGAGAGCAGGGCTCTCTCGCTGCCGCCGCACCCCTTGTCCCTGCCAGCGCAGGCCACAGGGGCACCAGTGGCAGTCGTGGCGAGAGAGCGGGTTGCAGCAGGCGCAGCCACGGCGGTGAGAGAGCAGCCCGTGGTGACCGCGGCAGTGAGAGCAGCCTGCTCTTGCCACCTCCACCTGCTCTTTGCTGCCGCCACCCGCTCTCATGACGCGGGAACGCGCTCCCTACTCAGGGGCGCACCATGCCACCCAGGGAGGGGGCACCCCAGGGAGTGTGCCCCCGCCGCCGCCCAGGTGAGTGGGCATGGGCGCAAAGGGTGGGATCAGGGGATCTCCCGCCCTGGGTGGGGGGATGGTAACCCTACTTTACAGCATTTCAGAATCTGTTCTGTTTCCCATGTTTGCTAGAGTTCTGCACGTTTAAGGGTGTCATGGAAAGCAGAAATCTTTTTTGTCTGTCTTTCCCTCTGAACAACTTTCCCACCATTTTTATTAGTGAGGTAAGGGTCATAAGGCTGCTTCTCCATTCGTTTCCTTCCTCCCAGGTATGTACATACTCTCCTTAATTTGTCTTTGAAGCCATGAATGCTCTTTCCTTCTGGCTTTAAAAGCCAGGAAAAGATTAAATTGCTGCTTTCCCCTTTCTCCCTTGGGGATATGCGCACACTCTCCTTTATTTTTTTCAAAGCTGTAATGTTGCTACTTATTCCCTGCTGGCTTTAAAAGCCAGGAAAGGGTTAAATGCAGGGCTTTTTTTTTGAGGGGGAACGCCCCGGAATGGTGTTCTGGCAGCTCTGGAATCTGCCCATGTGATTCCTTCCTCCTTTGGCCCTGTGGGCTCTGCAGAGGAGGTTAAGCGGCTTTGAGTTCATTCTGCTTTCTTTTCATTCCTCTGTGAGTGAGTGAGTGAGTGAGAGAGTGAGTAAGCTGGGGCCCAGCACGGGCTCTGCAGAGGAGGCTAAGCTGCTTCCAGTTCATCCTACGTTCTTTTAATTATTTTGTGTGTGTGAGAGAGAGTGAGCGCAAGCAGAGCTGCTGGGGCTTGCTCTCCAGAGGAGGCTGACCTGCTTTGAGTTCATTCTGCTTTCATTTAATTCAGGGATTTCTGTGTATGTGTGTGCTGCTTTGAGTTCATTCTGTTTTATTTTCATTGGGGGACTGGGTGGGTGGGGCTATGTGTGCCTGTGCTGCTTTGAGTTCATTCTGCTTTCTTTTCAGGGGTGGGGTGGGGCTGTGTGTGTGTGTGCTCTTTTGAGTTCATTCTGCTTTCATTTCATTCAGGGGTTTCTGTGTATGTATGCGCTACTTTGAGTTCATTCTGCTTTCTTTTCAGGTGGTCGGGCTGTGTGTGTGTGTGTGTGTGTCTGCGTGCACGCGCGTGTGTGTGCTAGTTTGAGTTCATTCCATTTTCTTTTCAGGGGGTTGTGGGGCTGTGTGTGTGTGTGCTGCTTTGAGTTCATTCTGCTTTCTTTTCATGGGGTGGGTGGGGCTGTGCATGTATGTGTATGTGTGTTGCTTTCATTCTTTTGTCAACTGAAGTTGACATTGTTATGGTTCTCACAGATTTTGAATGCAGATTGGTTGTGTGTTAGTTAAATATATCAGTTATGGTTATTTGTAGGCAGGGTCAGTCAGCTGATTTTGATCCTGGAGAGGAGGGGCTTGTCCCTGGAATCACCAGTCTTTCTGGCCCTGCCATCTGAGCAGGACGTCTTCAGCAATGCTTTGCAGAGCGCAATGATCCTGGTGAAGAAGAAACTGCCAGAGATGAGCCAGGCGTGGTGGTACACGCCTGTAATCCCAGTACTCAGGGAGGCTGAGGAGCTCGCAGGGGAAAGGAAAGGCCCTACCGCCTACCCCACCCCCATTTCACTCGGAGCGACAGCGAACATTAGAGCCGACGGTCCTAGGTTGCTCCTAGGTTCCACGGCCACAGCCGCAAAACTCCACCAACGTTCCCCACCTTCGGGTTGGAAGGAACCCCAGCCCCTCAGACGGCCTGAGGGTGCAGTGTTTGAGTCTGCGGTAGCCTGTTGTAGAGACCGATATTATCGGGAACTCTCTCAGGCTTGGAAGGAGCAGCCTTCAGCATCAGCAGAGGACCTGCTCCAACCCTGGCAGCCCCGACTGAACTGCGGTAAGACTGATCCTGCGGGTAACGGGGGCAGCGAAAGGAAGGAGGGAGGAGAAAAGAGTAGCAGAAGCCTCAGTGCCAGCTCGCCCTAAATCAGAGGGAGCCCTCCTTTATTTCTCTTTCCTTTCAGCCCGGACTTGTGAGGCACGCTTTCTCTTTCATTTCTCCTTTAGGAGGGAAAATTTCTGTGGGCAGAAATTTCTGTGGGCCGCCCAAAGGCAGACCTAGCCACCTCACAGGCCTCAAAGAGCGTAAGCCTGCGGCCCAGACCTTCCAAACTTCCAGGCCTCAGCCCCTTCTAGGCCATTTCAACAGGCCAGTTTAAGAGATATGTCCAAGGGCCTGGATGGCAGAATTCAGCAAAGGCAGGCCTAGCTACCTCCCAGGCCTCAAAGAGCATATGCCTATGGCCTAGACTTTCCAAACTCCCAGGCCACAGCCCCTCCTGGGTCTCTCAACAGGCCAGTGAAAGAGAAATGCCCAGGGGCCTAGATGGCAGAATGTCAGGAAAGGCAGGCCTAGCCATCTCCCAGGCCTCTAAAAGTGCAAGCCTGCGGCCTAGACTTTCCAAACTCCCAGGCCAAAGCCTCTTCTAGGCCTCTCAGTAGGCCAGTGAAAGAGAAAAAGCCCAAGGGCCTGGACCCATCAGGCAAGAAGGCCTGGAAAAATTTTCTGCTGGTGGTAGGTCAGCAAAGGCAGGCCTAGCTTTCCTTCCAGGCCTCAGAGAGTGCAAGCCTGCAGCCTAAACTTGCCCAATTCCCAGGCCTCGGCCTACTCCCGGGCGTCTCAAGAGACTAGTGAAAGGGAAAAGGTATGGGGTTTGCATCCACCAGGCAAGGAAGCCTGAAATGAGTTGCTGTAATGTTGTGGTTAAGTGCTGGGCCATGAATCATTACCCTATTGTTTCGAGTCCCATAATTACTTGAGCTTGGTGGCTGACCTTGGGTAAAAGTCTCAATTACCTAGCAGTTCTGGGGGAATAATGATGATTCTGAACTTATCACAGCCCCTGACTGTAATATCACAGTCCAGGCAAGCCAGATCTCATCAGATCTCAGTATCTCAGCAGGATTGGCCTTGGTTAGCAATTGGATGAGAGACCTCCAAAAAAGACCAGTGTTACAGAGACAACTATGACTGGATGACATTTTCCACCACTAAGGAGAAAGAAATCACATGCCTCCTATTTACATAGTCACAGCCATAGTTACTATTTAACAAATGAACTGGCATGGCCCAGGATGAAGTAAGGAATTCAAAGAGGTCCTGAAGGCACACCAATAAATAGTCTAGCAGCTAGACTCTCAGGTGAGCAAGAGAGGCATTCCAGTATGGGAGTCTGACTCCAGATAGGTAAAGGGGTGCCCCCTCCCCAGATTAAAGAGGAGGCAAGGGCCATTAAAAGCACAGATCTCGGTTAAGCCTTCAACCTGAGGACCCTGAGCTATCAGTTTTCTCCCTCAGCCAAGAAGAAAGGGGAGCTGTTAAAAGAAGGGAAAATTCCCTAGCAGGTCTTCCTCAGGAGCCGTATCCTAGAAAGCTCCCTAAGGTGATGAGGATCCTGGAGTCTTCTCCCTTAAGGACTAAGGGGTTGGAGAGAATCCTCCCTAGAATCATCAGGGATTCCCTTCCAGTAGTCTCACATACTTTTAGAAGTCTAAGAGGGACACTTTGGCAAAACTAACTCCTCTTATTTCCTTTCCCCCCACAAGTCTTATACATTAGTTACAGGGGTTACTGAGAGGATCAAGCTGCCATTGGTGGATGATCTGGTAACCAGCCTGCCATCTAATCCTGTGCTGCCCGTTGACAAGGAAGGACTACCTAGGATTCCAGCCGCAGGTGGTTTGAACTGGCTGTGCGCAGAAAATTGGAAGTTTCCGCTACATCCTTCAGTGCATTGGTGACAGCTCCACTCCTTCCTAGAGTTACATTCTCTTGGGTCTCAGACCTGGCTGCAGTGAGCAGTAAACCCTTGCCAAAGAGCAAAACTAAGAAAATAGCCTCGGCAATATGTATGCTGTAGTCAACAAGGACCATGGTTTTCAGGCAACCAGGCACAACACTTAGCTTAGAAATTGGAACGTGGACCATTTGCCCCAAAGCCAAAGTAACCGTGGTTCCTTTCAAAGATATCAACCTGTCTGGAGAAACTCTAAATAAAGGAAAGCAGACCAAACATCGAGAGAAGGGTATTATCTTCTCCCTCTCTCCCTCCCTCCCTCCCTTTGGTCACCCCAGATTGGCATAGGAGGATGAGTCCTCATTGGAGGAGACAGACTTGTTTCCACCTCCTGAAATGCCTAGGAATAACAAATGACATGGTCAAGATTACAGAGACCAAAGATATAAATGATTCCGTTACTCTTTCTTTGGCAAAATATATAGAGGAAATAATTAAATATCAGAGAAATAACATTAAGTAAGGTTTTCCCCATTTTAAATTCTACTTAAGGCAATAGCTGCATGAGCAGTACCAGACAGACAGACTCAACTTGTGAGATAAGTCTAATGCTGGACCCAGCATCACCTTCATGGAAACTCCCTTTATAAGCCTGCAGTGAGACTGGAACCAGTGTGTGATCAACTCCTCCGCAGTCTTGCTGACAATTCTACCAGTTGACTGAGCTCTCTGGATCTTGTTGTGTGGACCTCAGGCTTACCTTTGAAATTAGATCCTCTTACTGAACCTGACTGCCTGGTACTATTGCTGTGCAATCTGTGATTGTCCAGGGGGTTGCCTCCAGCCTGTTGAGCAGGACACAGCCACAACATTGTGCAGCTCCAAGGCAGACATACTCCTTCTGAATATGTGTTTCCTGCAGACACTGTTTGGTTTCAGTTTCCAAAGGAAAGTGTTCTTTTCCTGTGCAACCACAGGAAGCAGGAGGTGTCTGTGTCCAGGGGCATAAGAAGGTGTGTTTCTATGGCCAATGCATGGTTGTGATGCACCCTCATTGCATGTGCTTTGCTCCCTGACTTTTTTCTTTTCTCCCCAAGAAAGCTTTGTCTTTTTCCTGAAAGAAAATTGGATTCCAGGATAGTAGCCATATTGTAGCAGAACTAGGGGTACCAAGGATTGAGACCAGACAGTTATTCAGGAAGGAGAGGCATTTATTAGCTGGCGGGGTCTCAGTGTAACTAATGCCACTGAGGACTGAGCCCATCGAGCAGAAGAACAGACTTGTCTTAAATAGGCAAAATGCATGGTTGCAACACTGGTTACAGTTACAAATTAACTGTTAGTTACATATTGCTAGCCGCATAGCTTGAACACGTGTACGTGCCTATTGCTCCACATAAGGTTACGTGCCTGTTAGTTCCTTATTGTTCCCGGAAAGAGTGCTTATCAGTTCCCCCCTTATTCCCGGAGAGGGTTGTGTACTACTCTGTTAATCTTAACTAATTGTCTTCTGGTAAATTTCCACTCTTCTTCTCTAGGGCAGAGGTCAGCTATTTCTCTAAGGCAGGGGTCAGCTACATTTCCCCCCTTTTGGCCTTGAAGCGAAGCAAAGAGAGCCGACTTAACTTCCCATTCCTGGTCTACAAGTTCTCCTCCCACTGTTCCTCTGGGGAGAGTCCCATCCTACGCATCTTTATTAGTTGCACACGTTCAGGTGAGAGCGAAGTGACAGTCATTAATTGAGCTACAGGGGCAAAACCTTTTGTAAGCGAGGGTGCCACCGGGGTTGCTATCATAGTCATCTTTGCAACAGTAGATTGTATTAAGCGTGTGATGCAGGGAATACAACAAGGAAGCATGATTATTCCAGCCAAAGCACATCCCACCAGGAGCAAGGCCTTTCTCCACCACCCTCCTCCGAATAGTGAATCCCACCATCCAGCATCCTAGGCAGACTTCCATGTTTGCACTGGCACATGGGCTATCTTGCGAATGTTAGAGGCTATGTCTGTGACGGCTTGTCCATTGTCATCAATATTAAGGCAACAATTGGTCAGGTTAAACTTCCCACATACACCTCCTTCTTCTGCCAACAAGTAATCCAAGGCCAATCTGTTCTGAGCACTAATTCTCCCAGCTGATAGGGGTCTCCAGTCACACCTTGCAAGGTAAGCGGGGGTCTGCCAAATACCAATTCAAAAGGGGATAATTTCGTCTGTTTGTTTGGTAGGCAACGTATCTGACAGAGTACTACCGGTAAGGCTTGTGGCCACTGCAATCCTGTTTCTTGACATACCTTTGCTAGTTGGGTTTTTAGGGTCCGGTTCATTCTTTCTGTTTTTCCGCTACTTTGAGGTCTATAAGCTGCATGCAGCTTCCACCGGATGCCTAAGAGTCGAGAGACCCCCTGGACCACCTTATCTATGAATGCAGGACCATTGTCACTCCCAATAACTGCTGGCAGACCCCACCTCCCTACAATTTCTTTTAAGAGACAACGAACTACCTCCCCAGCCTTCTCAGTCTTAGTGGGAAATGCTTCCACCCACCCAGAATACGAGTCAACAAACACTAGCAGGTATCAGAACACTTGGCACCGGGGTAATTCAGTAAAATCTTCAACTAGCAACTGAAATGGCAGAGACCTCGGGGGTTGGAACCCAGGAGGCGGACCTGGCCCTTGTCGGGGATTGTTTCTGGCACAAACAACACAACTTCTTGAAACGGCTGTATACAGTCCATGTAACTTAGCAACATACAGATCCTTGTTCAATTACTCGGCCAGTGCAGATTTTCCATAGTGGGTGGTCTCATGGGCAGTGCGCACTACTGCCTGAGCAATTGATTCTGGTACAAAGAGTCTTCCATCCGGAAGTTGGAGCCATCCATCGTACCTCTGAACATTTTGGGGTCCGGCCCATTCCTCCTCCTCTTGGGAATATTTAGGGGCCCAGTCAGAGATCCTAACTTGAAAAACAGGACACTGGAAATGGGATGGCTGCAAGTATTCTTCTCTGGCTGCTGCCTTAGCTGCCTCATCTGCCCAGCGGTTTCCCTTCGCTACAGGGCTCAGTGGTTTCTGGTGTGCACGGCAGTGCATAACAGCTACTTTCAAAGGGGCATGCACGGCTTGGAGCAATTGCAAAATCTCAGGTCCATTTTTGACTCCTTTCCCTGAAGCAGTGATGAGACCCTTTTCTTTATATAAAGCCCCATGAGCATGCAGAGTAAGAAATGCATATTTAGAATCAGTCCAGATGTTAACTTTCAGTCCTTCAGCCAGCTGAAGGGCTCTGGTCAAAGCGATAAGCTCAGCCTTCTGAGCAGAGGTATTGGGTGGCAGGGGTTTAGCTTCTATGTCCTTTGTCCAGGTTACTACTGCATACCCTGCCTTTCTAACTCCATTTTCAACAAAGCTACTGCCATCAGTAAAATAGTCAATGTCTGAATTTGGCATGGGGACATCAGTTAGGTCCCTTCGGCTAGAGTAGACTTCACCCATAGTTTGGAGACAATCATGGGTTGGGCTCTCCTCGTCTACTGGGAGTAAGGATGCTGGGTTGAGAGCACTGACCACTGTTAGCTCTACTTGTGGGTTTTCACCCAGCAGTCCCTGGTACCGGGTCATGCGTACATTTGTGAACCAATAGCTTCCCCTATAATCCATCAGGGCGAGTACAGAGTGGGGGACTTTAACACAGACCTTCTGTCCCAAAGTCAGCTTCTGTGAATCCTTGACTGGCTCTGCTGTGGCTGCTACTGCACGGAGACAGGCTGGCCAGCCCTTTGCTACAGCATCCAATTGCTTAGACAGGTATACTACGGGCCGCTCCCAATTGCCCAGATGCTGAGTTAATACTCCAGCTGCCATGCCATTCCTCTCGTGCACAAACAGGCAAAAGGGTTTCATAAGGTCTGGCAGACCCAAGGCTGGGGCTTCCAGCAACGGTCTTTTAAGAGTCTGGAATGCTTGCTTCTGCTCCTCCCCCCACAGGAAAGGATCCCGTTCTTCCCCCTTTGTAGCTTCATAGAGGGGCTTAGCTATCTCTGCAAAGTTGGGAATCCAAATTCGGTAGTACCCTGCAGACCCCAGGAATTCTCGCGCTCGCCTCCTGGAGGAGGGCTCTGGAATGGAGCAGACTGCTTCCTTACGTTCATGGCCCAGGGACCTGGTTCCCTCTGATATCTCAGATCCCAAATACTTCACTCGGGGCTGACAGAGCTGTGCTTTCTTCAGTGATACTTTGTAGGCAGCCTTGCATAGCACCTCTAGCAGCTTCTGGGTGGCTTCATAACAATCCCCCTGACTCACAGCTGCAATCATTAAATCATCTGAATATTGAATTAGCAGTCCTTGCTCAGGGTCAAGAGGAAAGTGGGTTAGATCCTGAGTCAATGCCTGGCCAAACAGAACAGGGCTGTTTTTGAACCCCTGAGGGAGCCTGGTCCAGGTGTACTGCAACTTGCGTCCCATATGTTGGTCTTCCCATTGGAAAGCAAAGAGGGGCTGGCTAACAGGGGCGAGTCTTATGCAAAAGTAAGCATCTTTTATGTCTAAAACGCTGAAGTAGCACGCCCTCTGGGGGACAAGTCCTAGGAGGGTATAGGGGTTAGGGATTGCAGAGTGAAGCGTTACTGTCATGGCCCAGTCTGAGAGTGAGGTCTCCTCTGGAGGAGAGGAGCCTCATGTAGCCAGCCAGGACTCCTCAGGAGAAGAGGAGCCCTGTGTAGCCAGCTCTAGCCTTGATTCAGCAGAAGCCAGCAATCAGGAGCAACAGCTGCTGGCTGATCAGAGCTTGCAGCCAGCAGCTGAGACACCAGCACCCTCTAGCTCCAATACTACAGGGGAAGCTCAGCCAGGGACTTCTACAGGTGCAGCGCAGCCAAGAGCCCCCCCCCCCAGGTTCACCCATGCCCAAGGAACGCCGCAGGCAGCGCCAGAGACTGGAACTGCAGGAGAGACGGCGCAGTGCTCGCCTCTCGAGCCAACGCCAGCTGCTGGAGAGTGACGATGAGTAATGTCAGGATGAAGCCCCAGCAGCTGGCTGAAAACCACGCCTGGCTATAAGAGCCAGTTTGGAGGAACTGCCGGGCGTGGAAGCAACGTGTCAATTACCTGCAACCACTTCCTGGCACCTTGCAGCTCACTCTTGCCTGCACCTTGTCTTGATACCCTCGTGCTCTGACCTACGGACTGGACTTGGCTTGGCTTTTTGGATCTTGGACACACCCCTGGCGTTTACCTTGGGCTCTGACTACAGACTGGACTCGGCTTGTGACTCTTCAACACTCCTTGGCTTCGTGTTAGTACCTGGGCTACCAGCAGGACACGTGGCAGGGGGAGCAATCTCTAACGTAACATCATCTGGCCCTTCAAAGGAGATGGTAGCTCGTAATTTGGGCAACAAATCTTGGTCTAGAAGTGGGACTGGGCACTGGGGCACATACAGGAATTGGTGGCGCACTACATGCAAATCTAGATTACAAGTCCGGGCGGCCAGGAAAGGCTGCTTCTGGCAAGCCCCTGTTGCTCCCCTTACAACAATTGTCTTATCTGTCACTGGGGCTACTGGTTATGTTACAACTGAATGTTCAGCCCCAGTGCCCACTAAGAAAGAAATATTTTGGCCCCCCACAGAAATTTCGACCATGGGCTCCTGGGGGTCAAGATTGAAGGTGCCCGGTCTGGCCTATGCCTCCCACTCTCCGTCCCATTCGGAGTCGATTTCCCATCCATATTCATCCTCTTTCAATGCTGCCTCCATGGCTGGTCCTCGTCTTTCATACATCCCATCTCGGACTTTCCCTTGGCTCTGGGGGCCCCTTCTCTTGCCGCCTCTATCATTTTGTCCTCTTCCACTGCCCCAGATACTCTGTAGCCTCTCTCTACATTCTCCCTTCCAATGGCCTCTTTTTAGGCACCACCCACATTGGTCAAATTCTAAGCCTGCCTCCTCTTCCACCCCTCAAGGTGCCCCCCATGTGCCCCCTTCCAGGGGGGTACTGTCCCTGTTGGGGCTGCTGGGCCAGTGCTACTGCCAGCAATTCTGCCTTCTTTTTCATCTTTTTCTCATTCTCTCTTTTTTCTTGCAGTTCACGGGTAATAAAAACCTTATGGGCAATTTCAAGCAGCTGCTCTATATTCATTCCCAGGAACCCTTCTTGCTTCTGTATTTTTCTTCTAATGTCCCCTGCTGCTTGGGTGACGAAAGTGTTCAAAACCATTCTCCTATTCTCTTCCGCTTCTGGGTCATAGGGAGTGTATTGACAGTAGGTCTGATAAACCCTTTCTAGGAAGGCACCAGGAGGCTCATTTGGTCCCTGTTGACACTCTTGTATCTTCCTCATATCAGTTGCCTTTTCCCCTGCGGCCTTTATCCCTTGCAACAGGGCCTGCTCGTACCCGACTAGTTTAGCCATGCCTTCCGTCTCATTTGCATTCCAATTTGGATCTGTCATAGGAAATGCCTCTTTTACCTTTGTTTCCACATCCTCCCCTTCCTTCACTAATGTTGACAGGTGTTTCTTAGCTCCCTGTATAATGCGCTTGCACTCCTCTGTGTTGAAGAACGTGATCAGGAGCTGGTTGGAGGCCTGCCAAGTCGGTTTATGGCTATTAATTATTGACTGAAACAAGGTAGTCACTGGCTCTGGCTGCTCTGAGAAAGGAGGGGTTTGTGTCTTCCAGTTGTACAGATCAGTGGTTGTAAATGGTATGTATATTAAGTGCATGGTCCCAAAGCTGGGGTCCACCGTCTCCCTTAGAGGACAATCCTTAGTTTCCTTCAAGGGATAGGCATTGCTCGCTTCCCCTTCTCCTTCTAGATTTGGAAAGTCTTTGAACTCATCCTCTGCCTCTGCACCTCCCTTCCTTGTCTGAGATCTGGTTTTGGCAGGGGTAGCATTGGAGGGATTTCTTGGTCCACCCCCAGCCCCCGCTGCTTGCTCTTCTCCTACAGGCCCTTCCTGTCTTTCTTCTCTAGGCTCTGAGAGAGCATATGGAGGTGGGGGTGCCTCTTCTTCTTGGGCTTGTTGGACAGGCTTTGCCTTCGGCTGGAGCCCGGCTTCCAGAGGGGCTGTTGGACATGCAGCAGTGCTCTGAATTGGCAAAACAGGATAGAGGCTTCCCTTTGGCTGCCGCCCCTTCAGCTGAGGGTTTATTTTCCTTCCTTTTCCTAGAGCCAGTTGCCACGCCTCCTTCTTCCTAGCCCTGTATCCTGGACACCTTTTAACCCAGGAAGGGGGGTTTAAACAGGTCTCAAACCATGACTGGGCATATATAATCTGATCCTCATGATACTTAAGAGTGAAACGATAGACATCTAAGGCAACTGATTCCTCAAATGTACCCTCTGGTGGCCAGCCTAGATCGAATGTAGGCCACTCTGAGGTACAGAAACTCTCCAACAGCTCAGAGGTTGGATTCTCCCCTGATTGAGCCCATCCTCCATACACCTCTTGGAAATGCCCCAGCATTAACTCCAGAGGAGTTGATTTGGAGGATGACCCACCCATTGTTACACAGAGACCAGACCAGACAATCTAGGGAGAGATAATGGCAAGGAGGCAGTGAGGGGTCTGCTCCTCAGGAGGCCCTACGCACTCGCTTCTCATCGTTGGCGACCTGACACAGTCGCCCAGCCAGGAACTGCGCCTCAGAGACTCACATTCCGATCACCTTGCGGCGTTCTACTCACTTCACACACACAACAAATTTCCAACCCAAAACCCTACAACAACAGCGGGTTCAGATGAGTCTCACCGACTCTCCTACTTGAGCTGTGCTAGGGGGTGATCAGGCCCCTTTTTGTTCCTAAAAGAGGAACGGTACCCCAACTTATTCCATACTCACGTACCCGGGACCACTTTGGCTCAGTCGTTCCTGATCTGTGTAGCGGCCGTTGACGCCTCAGACGGTGCCACCCGACTCCCAAGGAGAGCAGAACCTGTTCCTGAAAAAACACTCAGGGGGCGCCCACAGGTCCACCTGGTCTGGAACCAGGGCAGCACCGGACTGGGGGTCAAGAGGGGATCTCAAATGTCAAATCCCGGACGAGCCCCCAATTATGTAGCAGAACTAGGGGTACCAAGGATTGAGACCAGACAGTTATTCAGGAAGGAGAGGCGTTTATTAGCTGGTGAGGTCTCAGTGTGACTAATGCCACTGAGGACTGAGCCCATCGAGCAGAAGAACAGACTTGTCTTAAATAGGCAAAATGCATGGTTGCAACACTGGTTACAGTTACAAATTAACTGTTAGTTACATATTGCTAGCCGCATAGCTTGAACACGTGTACGTGCCTATTGCTCCACATAAGGTTACGTGCCTGTTAGTTCCTTATTGTTCCCGGAAAGAGTGCTTATCAGTTCCCCCCTTATTCCCGGAGAGGGTTGTGTACTACTCTGTTAATCTTAACTAACTGTCTTCTGGTAAATTTCCACTCTTCTTCTCTAGGGCAGAGGTCAGCTATTTCTCTAAGGCAGGGGTCGGCTACAATATTAAGTGTATCAAATGCAACAAACATTTTGCATCATTTTAAAAACTGTGCATGAATATATTTTGTTTTGTACTGTAGATAAAGGATGGATATCTGTACCAATAAGAATGCAAAAAAATATGGTTGTGATGAGAAGAATGGTGTATGCAACTAGCTTCTGAGCTCTATAATATATAGGGAGAGATAATACTAGGTGTTGCACATCTACTTACACAAACAGAACTATGTTAAGTCTAAGTATGTTTGTCACTGGATACAAGCCAATATGTGTAAACCTTAAGAGAAAATTGTGGAGCAAGTCTTCATTTGTCCTTGTGTTGTTGGCAGAAGATTGGAGTGAACTTGCTTGTCTTTCACAGAGATCTTCCTGCTGAAAAAATGGATGAAAAATTGGAAGGATATTGGGAGAAAATATCAAAAGAGCATTGTGGCATCGTTTGGTTTGTCACTCCATTTCCTCCGTGATCTGCAGGATGGATATTTGCTTAGTGTCTCCATATTCCTGGGTAATGGAAATGGTGTTGAAGCAAACTGAAGGAGAATCTGAGCATTTAAACTATAAATAAAAGAAAGTGAGTTAGCAGGCTAGAAGGCTAATTATTGATTTGTGCTACTGAAGGGACAGCAACATCACTCAGATCTTAAGATGTGTTGTGATTCTGGAATTCCAATTTGTGGTGGTGGCAGGAACTAAGGCTGGTTGTAACAAAAATTCCAAGCCAGAATAATCATGGAAAAAACTGTTTTTGAGCCTTGTTCGTATCTCTCCAGAATGGAAACACTGGTCCAGGCTGCTTGATCGTCAAGAAACCCCTCTCTCACGAAATCTGTTTCTTTCCGAGTCCAGCATTTACCAGCAATGTAGCATGAGCTTGCATTGAACCTGTCCGGAATTTCTCCCTTCCAATCAGATCATTGCAAGAGAGGAGCAACCAGCATTCCCAGCCAATCCTAAAAAAAGCTGCCATTCTCCATCCCCCTTCACCCCTCTGCCACAAACCCACGTCCAACTCAGGCTTAGGCTGACCTTCCCCTACCCTGAGGTAAAACTTCTCCTCTTTAAGCCTATGAAGCTATATACTGGGCTGGGAAGCCTCTGGTAGCGTGGTTGATGTTAAGCTTCGACTTTCCTTCTTGTCCCACCCTTAAGGATTATTAAAAATGGTTACCCAGCTAAGTCTTAGTAGGGGACAGATCAGGGGTTTGTGCTTCCCTTTAGCAGAAACTGACATACAAGACTTGGGGAGGTTCAAAACGTAACTGAAGGTTTATTTACAGAAGGTTAAAATCAAAAGGCAGGTAGGCAGATGTTTGAACTTAAGTATCAGAAAGGTTTTTATACAGCAACTTCACTGGTGTGAGGCACAGAACACTTGGTTTAACACTAGGTTGCTGGCTTCTTTCAGAGGTTGACACTGCTTCACAAATGTTTCCCTTTTAAAGCACAGCACGACTTTCCTTCCTCTCCAGACTTAAGGGTGCTCCACTGAGACAAACCCTTCCTAGATACTGGGCAGGCGTTATAATTATGAGCTATAACCCTGTTCCTCCTGGCACTGAAGGGGAGACTCCTATCTACCCACTTCCTTGGCCCACTATAATTCCCAGATCTCACAAGTTTAAGCAGGAGTTAGTGCTGGTTTTTCCCACTTTCGCCCGAGGACTGACACTGCTTCACAAACATTTATTTCCTCTCACAGAGGATTCTCTGGCTGACCCTCTCTGATCAAAAGCCAGGCTCCATCTCCCTCACTCTCTTGTTTACTTTCCAACTCCAACTGACTGCCTCCCCAACTGCGATTTCAGGCTAGCCACATGGGGGCGGGGAGGAAACATGTCAATCATATCTCACTGACTGGAAATCTCAGCATCTGAAGCTGAGTCCGTCACACCCTCCTTATGGGCTGCAGACTTTTCTTGTGAAAGTGGAAAAGCCTAATAGCGGGAGCAGGGGTTTGCTCAGGGGCCTGTAGAATTCGATCACTTTGCCCAATTTGTTTGAAACATGGGTTAATTGAAAGATGGGCAGGAGACACTCTGATGCAGTTTTGCTGACATTTGGCTGAAAAACAATGACTCCAACTCCCCCCCCCCGAAGTCCTCCATAGGAAACAATGAAAGTGTAATAATGGCTGTGGGGAGGGGCTGCAATGGAAGCCTTCCTCTCTTTCTGAAAGGAAACAAACAAGGAAGGAAGGAAGGCAAATGCAGAGTTTTCAGTGGAAAGGTTAAAAAAAATATTGTCAGTCACTGTAAGAGGAGGAAACTGAAATAAATGCAGACTGGGGAAGGGCTGTCTGGAGCTGTTGTGCAAGGCCGCCTCATGCTAGGCTGCCTGATATGGATGAGGTACTTGTTGAAGCAGGTAGACTTTCTGCTGTTCATGACTCCCATGGAACTGATGCAGGTAATTCTCCCCCTTCCTCCCATGACTGCCCTCGTTTGACAGTTGTTGGCCATCTTGAGTTGCTGCCCTTGAAGTTTTACACTGAATGGAATGTAGCATAAAAAGGATTCAGAGTGCTGCATGCCCATCTTCCCTGCTGAGCAGACACATGTACAGCTGCAGGTCAAGTGCAGGTTGAAGTGCCCTGCTCCTCCTAGCTGCTTCCTGCTTCAGTTGAGAAAAGCTAACGCCTCCCTCACAGCTCAGTGCATCAGATGGAAGAAAGTTTTGCCACTTTTTGGTGCCCTCTCTTATTTTGCTGACATCTATAAAGATAAATGTCCAAGTTCACTGGGGACTAAAATACACAAACTATGGGTTCATCTTTTGCACCTTGACAAAGAAGAAATAAAACCATTCAGTTGGGGGGGGGAATAACCTTCAGAAAGATGCTTCCTCAGACAGACAGACAGACAGACAGACACACACACACACACACACACACACACACACACACACACACACACACACAGAGGGATACGGGTGATGGCAGTTAGTGAAATGTTCCTCATTATTGCAAAGGCAGCTTTCACCATGAAAACCATTTCACCATTGCTAGTTGGTGGAACCCTAATTGTCAGGCCACATGCACACGAGGACGATGCTGTGTTCCTCCGGTTTCCTCTGGTGCACCTATGTCTACTTGTGCAAGAATTTAGGGCAGAAGCTAAAAGTTTAATCTCACTCTGCATTTTGGTTCGGAAGCAGCATTATATAAGCTTCCTCAGGATTTTCATTTTTATGTTTGGAAAACAAGCAAGAAAGGATTGATTTTGTGCTTCATATTAGTATTGGAGAGTAAAATGAAATAAATCAGTGATGATAATTAGGAACTGCATTATGCATAAGCTGTGTCAGGAAAGACACAGTGCCTGTAATGACAGAAAGGCAACTGGGAAATAGAAAAGCTAAAATAAAAGCTAGCATTCAATATTGCATTAACATTTTTTGACATGCTTCATCACTACTGGTTTAATTTATGGAGTAAAATCTGGTTTAATTCTAGTCAGTGTATATACTGAACTTATTTTTGGTTCATTTCATCATTTATTTGTCAATTAGAGATGAAATATTGATTAACAGTGTGGAATGAGAAATTTTAAATGGCTTAAATTTCCATTTACACATAAAAGGGGCACACTCATACCAGCTTCTTCCCAAAATGAAGAGGAGCTATGCATGTTGATTAGCACCAGGGCTGCTGTGCAGATGTGACTTAAGTATAGATATGTTGATGTCATTGGTGTTTGGTCTATGTATTTACATCTCTGTAGTGACAAAATGAATAGTCTGAACAGGTTAACATTATGCCGCCTTGTTATAGGGAGTCAAGTGAAGAATAACGTTGTTATTGGGAGTGGAATTTCTTTTTCCAAAATTCACTTTTTTTTAGGTATAGAGATTGATTCCGTTTGTATTCTTTCCCCTCTTTCTAAAGAAGTATTTCTCTTTGGTTTCACTTTGTAGTTTTCTTTTAGAACTCTATGTGCCCTTTTGTAATTTTAGCCCTTGCAGGCTTTCTTTTTTTCTTTTTTTTAATGTTACACTCCCCAGGTTGGTGCTCCAGCAGGAGGATAACAAAATTTTAGGAAGACATTGTCTGAGAGATTGTTGGATTTCAGGCAGAAACTGGGTAAAGAGGAATGTCAACAGTGGTAGTAGGGAACAGCCATTTATGTTAACTGCTAGGAATTCATGGAAGAATGTGTTGAAGGCCTTTTTATAGTCTTGCCCTTTCCATGTCAGCTGCTGCACCAGTGGCTGTGGTTGATGGGCTCCTAGTTCCAGTGAAAGCCATGACACACAGAGCCAGCTGTCATGCTTATCCAGCAGACAGATTTCTATTGCGGTGAACAAAGAAAGATGAGTGTTTTGTGTGTGTACTCTCTCAGCATCAAGCATATAAAATATATAAAATGATATGTGACTCCTGTGTTTAGAACCCATTAGCATATTCTTAAAGTTGGAATTTTTTTGTTCCAGTGTGCATCATTTTACACTTACCTACGTTGAACTTCATTTGCCACACTGTGACCTACTTACTCAATTTGTGGGGACCCTCCTGGAGCTATTCCCAGCTGGCTGGTTTTCACCATCCTGAATAAATGTGCAAAGTCTGCAAAATTGGGCATTATACTTATCACTCCCAGTTCCAGATATTTATGAACAAATTAAATAGCACTATCCACAATCCTTGTGGGGACCCCACTGCTTACTTCCCTCCATTGTGAGAAATGTGAATTTATTCTGACTCTCTGCATCCTATGGTTTAATGTAGTTTCAGTCCATAAGAGGACCCGCTTCTCCTGTGAATACTAAGTTTACTCAGGAGTTTTTGTTGAGGTACCTGGTCAAAAGTCTTTTGAAAATCCAAGTATATAATGTCTACCAGGTTGTCGTTATCTACATGCTTGTTCACTGTACACTATCATTACAAATTACACTGCATTAACAAAAAGCCATAACAAAAATACAAGAGAAAATTAAATGTCCATCAAGAGAAAATTTAAAAATAAAATAAAAATTTGGACATTTTCACAGGAAAGTTTGAAATACAGAAACACCATTTAAATATCTTATAATAAAACACCACATAATCCAAAGGCCAGTGACACAGAGTAGAGCAGTTACTGGTCAACCATGCTTGGGGTCAGCAGCACGACTCATTGTCTTTTTTACCTTTATGATGGTGGCAGCAGACCTTGCCATTTGGAGAGTAATGGATTTGTTGCTATCTGCCAATAATATAACTAATCTATTCTGGTCTGACCTTCCTGGGAGAGGAGATATAATGGTCCTCAAATATCTTCTGTGATCAGCCTCAGAGTTTGGACACTGGAATGTGAGTTGGGACAAATCTGCAATGAACCTATAATCACAGGAGCATAATCTTTCACCATATGGAATCCCACTGAAGTGGCCTTCCAAGACTGCAAGGGATAGAATATCTAGGCATGCCTTAGTGAAGGCCTTTTTGTGCTCATAATTTGTTATATTGGTAAAATATGCTGGAAGAGTTAGGGGAGAAAGATGTTATTGCTTATAAAGTAGGGTGCCTTCCAGTCCAGCCTTCCAGTCCAGCATCTGTTTGAGTGTTCTGCTCTAACAGTCTTTGCTTTGCTAAAAGTTTGGCTGCATAGAATCTAAGGATCCTCAAATATTCTTCTGAGAACCCAAAGGTAGACATTAATCTCAATACAAAGCTGTGCTGTGAGTTGTCCTTCTCTCCATACACCAAAGACGAAAGGCCTGGAGATGTGCCTCACCACCTTTTGATTGAAAATAATCTTTTGCACAACTTGCCTTGGCAGAAGCCATGCTGATTTCCCTTTGGCAGGCTTTGTTCCTTTATGTGCCTAATAATTCTGTCTTTGACTATAGTTTCTGCTAAGTTGCCTGGGACAGGTGTTAGGCTAACTGATCTGTGATTTCCTGGTTCCCCTCTTCTTTGAAACTGCCCTCCTAAAGAAAGTCACCTGTTTCTGAAGATTAGTAGGATGAATTGCATTTTTGAGAATTGTGTATGTACAGTTAATGATCAAAGTGGTGAACAGCTATCCATTTAGAACAGCATTGGAGGAGGATTGGTACCAGCACTTTTTCACTGGCCTTCAGTTTATGTAGGAGCTGTATTAGTGACCAACTCAAAAGATAATCAGACCATTATGCTGGATGCAGTGATTTTGGGATCCTAAACACCTGGTTCCATCAGCTTGTTATAGAAAAGGGGATTTGCTTGTCCTTGAAACCAGATGGCAGAGCAGAACTGCTGGAGTAAAGCCATCAGGAACTATCATCTTCTCCCACCGTCTCTGATACAAACATGCCCTGATGTTGTTTTTCAGTGTTTGTGACATCACACTTAGAGAAACTTTTTAGTTTCTTGTTCCTCAGTGCTTGTTGGACTCCTCTGGATTGCCTGTTTTTGACTTACTTGGATGTTCTTCATCGCTCCATCCAGTTCTGGTTTGCAGATACCTGACAAAACCTTGCTTTTTGCTTATCCAGCTAGCATCAACCTCAGTGATCTCCTAATTATCGTGCTAGTGGTAGAAAAAAACTAAAACCCTCAGGTGGTTTTCTGTAGGCATATTAAAATGTCACAGCTGTGCTGATCAGTTGTTGCTCGATTCTCTTCTTGATCACTTAATTTTAATTGCATGCCATCTTGGCTACTCCTTGAGAACAGTAAGAACACTCCTACTCAGACAGATCTTACTCTGGTTTATTTGGTAAGCTTATTATGGCTACAGTGGTCTGCATTAGCGCATGCCTGAAATGGGCTGGAAAAGTGATACAGTATATAAACACATGTTTTGAAGTAGATTAGAAGATTAATTAAATCAGTGATCATGGCTCGGGAGCCACATATGGCTTTTTGAAATACTATCTGTATCTCTTCTGAGCACTGTTGCCCAATGTGGTATCCACTCCATGTTCCAGCAAAGTTAGCTATGCTGTTATGATTGGCAGGTGAAACACCCATTATCTCAGAGGCTCAAGGACCGGTAAGCTGTGAGTCTTCCTCAGCTGTGGGTCTCATTTCAGGAATGCATTTAATGGACCCATTTTCACTAATACCCCCCCCCATCCTTTTGTGCACACTCAGCTCAGCACCCAGGTAGATGCTGGGAGGACAGAAGCTGGCCTCAGTTAAGAAAGAGTATGATCATCACCACTATGACAGGCACCCAGGAAAAGAGCAAGCAAAAGTGGTCTGAGATCTCTAATCTTGTGTAGAAGAGGGAATTTTGGCAATCATGCAATTTATCAGTGAATAAGCCATACGTCAGGGTCCAAGTCTGGTCTGGAAAACAGGTGAACTGTACTCATTATCATCATAGGGTGCATTTGTTAATTCAGAAATGGAGTATGAATCATGAAACCATACGGCCATGGACATGCATTACAGATTTGGACTGGGCCCACAGAAATGATGATTAGGCATTCAAAGGGTACAGACTGGCAACTGAAGCTCTGGGCAAAATCTGGGTTTCTTGAGGAATGTCACCTGAGTTTTCCAGTTGTTAACCCAAAGTGATAAAAAAGGGCAGGAAGGAATTTGGTCACTGGGGATCTCCACTGAGATACTTGGTGCAGTATAGTTGTGTAGTGGTGGTGTTATGGAGCAGGTAGAGCAGGTGATTGTAGGTAGGATCTATTTGTAGCAATACCAAGGATTCTTAGACTATTTCAAGAAGGTCTCAAGCAAGCAAATATTTTCTTAACTTATTTGAAGGTTTTGTGGACCTCTTTTAAAAAGATTCCCCTTGATCCAAGGGGAGTGCCTTTTCCTCAGCTATTTGATGTAGTTACAGTTGGACAGAGTTAAACAATGGATTATTTAATGTCTATGTTTTACAGTCTAGTACAGAATATTATGGAGTGGCTTTACTCATACAGCTCTAAAGAATGATTTGTAGCTAGTAATTTGTAGAGCATTAATACTGAAGTTTTTGTGGACAGAAAGCTTGACCTTGATAGTCTTAGGTCTCCCAAAGAGGCGGAAGAAGATTCAGTTTCTCAATAGTCTTGTCATATTCCTTTTTAAATGCAGCACATTTTTTATTGGGTTACTAATTTGGTAGTTGATGGAAACATTTGACTCCATAGTTGGGCTCTTAATCCTACTTCAGTGTTCGTTTTGTGGGTTCTTTGCTGATTCTTGAGATGCTGTTGCAGTGGAAACCAAAGGTATATACCTTATGAGAAAAAATTGTGTATGCAGCTGGATACAGATTATAGGTCTACTGTTAATGCCAAAGGTTTCAGGATTTAATGCTGCAAACGTCTTGATCTAACTATCCGAACAAGCTTGTTCAGAGAAAATAAAAGCTTATTTCCTTTTAAATATCTCCTTTTTGTTTGAAGAATTTCTTCTTTTTCTGTTGTCATATGGCTCTGAGAATGGAGAGCTTCTTGAAACAGATGAGATGTGTCTAGAGAACACTGCAGCCTCTTCCTTAAAAGTGGAAGGGGATGCCTTTGTAGCATGTACGATTGATATTTCTCTGGTGCTGCCTTTGGGTCTACACCTGTTCCAATGCAAAACTTGTTGGACGCTTATTATAATAAAGCTCTGTAGCGTAGTGGTTAAGTGGATGGATTGTGAATCAGCACTCTGCTGGTTCAAATCCCCCTACTGTCATGCACTCAGTAGGGGGGTTCTTGGGTAAGCCACTCCTCTCAGCCCCAACTCTCCAGCTGTAATGTGGGGATAACAACACTGACTTGTTCACTACTCTCAGTGTAGCACTAATCTGTCTAGAAGAGTAGTATGTAAGTCCATTGTTATTTGTTATGTTTTACATCCCAAAGTGGAAGACTATCCTAACCTGAAAGATTATAGAAAGGGAAATGTGCCATGTCTGCAAATTCCAGTTCTCATTGATACTGAGTAACAATCTACCCAAGACCAAGAAAGAAAAGGGGAGAGGGAACATGAAAGACCAAGAGGAGGTGGGTTAATGTGTAGTTAGATAAAGTCATGATGAGTGTTTCCTAAGACTGATTTTGTGGTCTCTACTCATATTTGTATGTTGGGGAGGTTTTCTTTATACATTCAGTCATAGTGTTGGGAGTCCAAATGTGGTTTCTTCTCAGGGTGTTTGCTAGCTGTCTGTGCATGCAACCCAAAGAGGCACTTTCTTAAAAGGGAAAACTCCTCTACTTACTGCAGCTAATAACAAATTGAGAAATTTCTTTCCCCCTTTTTGTCTGAATCCCATGAGACTTCTTCTACAACTCAGGAAATATTTCAGCACTTGCAATAAATCCTGTGAATGAGATGTTCCCTCTACAAAGGGAGCTTTGCTCTTGAGACAGATGATGAAATGTGTCTGCAGGCAGAGAACATGGAATACAACACTTTTTTCATTCTTTGTAGACATGCTTTGAATCAGCTCTGTTATCCCAGCATGAACCGAAAAGGTCATTGAAGAAATGAACTGTTAATTTTTTTGCGGCTTGGAAGAAGTTATCAATAGACAGTTTTCAGAACATATTTAGAAAGTGCTTGAATCATGTTTCAAAAGGAATACTGAAGTGGAATTTGAGTTTTTGATAAGTTACAAAAATGAGAAATCCCTGCATTGTCAATCAGTGGTTTGCATTGCTATATAAAGTCTACTTTTATTGATTTAACTGGATAGCCTGGTTGGTATATGGTTTTGTAGTTGTTTGCTTGTAATGTAATAGCTATTTCAAATATAGCAATTGGGAATGAAATTTGGTTTATAATATCTCATCTCAATTCTGTTTCGATTTCTAAAACAAACTCGATCCATATACCTGTCTCCTAGGGTAGAGAACTTTCAAAATATACTCTCATGGGGTTACTGCATTAAAGATTGAGAATCTGAAATGAAAGTTTATATTCTCTGAAAACCAGACCTAGAGGTGCTTATTATATATAAAAAAAATCACCTGTTCAGATTAAAATACCATGCAGACAATAAAAAATGAAGGAACCATCCCCTGAGAACCCAACATGTTATCTAGGCAAAGCACCTTTGGTGTCAAAAGTCAAACACTGTGACAGGTTTGTTTTTAAACAGCTCTGTTTTGTAGAATTAGAATTTGTTCCAGAATGCTGGAGCAGCAATAGAAAAGGCCTGGACTGAAGCAGATCTTACTCCTTTATGTAAAAGAATTTTAATAAAGTCTGGGAGCATGACCAAAGTTGCTGCATAGATGTACATAGGAAAAGGGGGTCCCTCAGGTATGAAGGTCTCAGAAGTCTCGAAAGATTGAAATTAGCACCTTGAATTGAATAAGGAACCTAATGGGCATCCTATGTAAAAAAAAAAAAGAATCACAGAATTGGAGTCACATAAGCAGAAATCCTTTCCCCTGCTTTTCCATACGTACACATTTCATTATATGCTATAGCTAGCCTTTCACTTTGATCTGGATGGCCCAGGCTACCTTGATCTCATCAAATCTCAAAAACTAAGCAAGGTTGGCCTTTGGTTACCGCTTGGATGGGAGACCTCCAAGGAAGCCCAGAGTCACAATGCAGAGCCAGGCAATTGCAAACGCTGTCTCTTGCATTGAAAACCCTAGAGGATTGCCATAAGTTGTCTGCGACTTGATGGCACATTACACACACAGATAGCCTCTTAGCTTTACATTAGAGTTAACAGTTGTGCAAATTGCTGCATGCTGAATCAGTTATATCTTCCACATGGTCCTCAGGGACAGTCCCACACAGAGGATGCTACGGTAAGCTTACCGTATCATATATTAGTGTGACTGTATTAGCTGGATCTATGAAGGCAGACAATTTTCATGCCAAATATCGAATCAAATACCTTTATTAGCATAACAGGACATACATATGCACAGTCAGCAAGGAGACAAAAAAAATCCCTTACTCCATCACTTAAACCATTCCTCTCCCCTTCGATGCACAACAAAGAAATTTAGCCACAGACTCCATGATCCCAGGGTTATGTGTGGATAGTAAAAGGCATGTCTTACTGTCATCCATTTGACCTTCATGATTTTGAAGCAATGGTTCTATATAAATGGCGCAAATATCACAATACAATAAGCAGTACAGGAGAACATGTTCAGTACTTTCTGTATCCCTCATGCCACAGGCACAATACCTTGTGGAGTAAGGAATTTTCTTAAACCTCCCATGGAGTACCGCAGAAGGAAGAACATTAAAGCGCGGTAATATAAATGCTCTCCGAAGGTGAGGGGAAGTCAAACCAGAAAAATACTTTGCCAATGAATCATTAGAGGAAATCCCCCCATCTCATAGGGGAACATCTACCAGAGGCGAGGCTCCTAAATTCTTGCATCTCAATATCTACCAGTCTTTGTTTAATCAAAGCAAATGCAGACCTCTCAGAAAGAAAAACTAATTCATCAAGGCAAAGCCTGATTGCAGAGATTTTTTTTCTATATCAGCTAACCATGCAGAAGACTGGGATTCAGTTAGTATGTATGCAATAAGACTATTGGGGCTGCTCCTGAAGTGCAAACGCAGCCAGAATTTAATTGTTAGAATCCAGGCTTTTGTCTCTAGGCGTCTTTGGTTGGTCTCCAAACAAATAGCTGCATAGGGCACACATCATAGCAGCCCTAAAATTTTCCTTAGAAAATTAGATTGTATTCGTTCGACTTCTTTATTAAAGGCTGTGACCCATATTGGAATGCCATAGAGCAGTTTAGCACTGATTTTATGATTAAACACTTTAAGGGCTGCTGGGATATATTGATTTCCCTTAGTGTAGAAAAAGCGAGTAATCGCTAATACGTTGCTGTTCACAGATTTTGTTACTTCTTTTTTTTGTGAGTTACCCAACTAGCTTTATGGTGGAAATAGACTCCTAGGTATCTAAAACTTTTGTCATGGAATATTGCTGGCTGGAATAACAAGTCCTGTGACCCGAACTTTAGCAGCTTCCTTAGAAAGTTTGATGTCATCTTACTCCAGGAAACCTGGGCACACTATGAGATTTTCTTAGTGGGTTTTAGGTCACTCTCCTTGCTAGCTTTCAAATCTAAGTGTTTGGGTAGATACCAAGCCGACCTTTCACTGTTATGACCTTGTAACTCCAATTTTGAGGTACTTCACCTATCGGATTGTGGTCACTTGGCGCAAGCCTGTCTCTTGAAATGTTCAGGAAAGTCCTTAATAATAATGAATGTTTATGTGCCACTTTGTGCTGCTAAAGAAACCCTGACATTATATTGGGATGGACTATTAGATTTTTTAGAGGGTCTAGAACAGAAATCCCCAGCCTTGGATATTATAATGGCTGGTGATTTTAATGCCAGAGTGGGACAGAATGCTTCAGACCTTGCAGGGAGATTAGGTTTCATTTCAGATAATGCCCTGCCTAGCTGCTTCCCTAAATTGACACTCCAAGGATTCACAAATTAATGAAGCTGGAATTTGCCTTGCCCAACTTTGCTTGAGGTTTAATTTGGTTAGTTTGAAAGGGTTGCTTCCCTACGACCTGGAGAATTTACCTATGCCTCAAGTTGTGGCTGCAGTGTTGTGGATTATATGCTGATTTCCTTGGCCCTGGTGGATGGTGTGAGAGACTTCTCAATCCTGGGACGGTTAGAAAGTGATCACTTTCCCCTGGCTTTAGCATTAAATCTCCCCTCACCCTCTCAAGTGCCGGAACATCTGAAAGATGACTCCAGAAGGGTGATAGATAGGATGCCCAGAATCCACTGGTCTAATAAGGCTGCTCAAATGGCAGCTTGTGTTCTGGACTCTCATTTTTAGAAGAATTCGTCTCATTAGCTAGGAATTTGAACCAGACATCTGAACTGCTTCAGGAGTATGACAAAATTACGTTCCAACTCTCTGAAGCGTTGAGGTCTCAGCCTGAGCAGCAACAGCGAGAAAGGGAGGTATCCATGAGAGGTTGGTTTGATAGGGAATGCCATTGTATGAAGGCCCAATTGTGTTCTGTCTATCATCAGTACAGAGAATTGAACCTAGAGTGTCTTCCAATTGAGTACTTTGATCTTTAAACTGTATTACACCAATTATACAAAGATAAGCAAAAAGCCTTTATGCAGAAATGCTGGGAACCCCTCCTCCAAGCCACAATAAATAATGATACGAGGAAATTTTGGGCATTGATCTCAAACTCTATGGGCAGGAATGCTTCTGTAAATAGTTCAATAACAGTAAATACCTGGTATGAATATTTCTTGAAGATATTTCAGGTGAATAGAGTTAACATCGTAGAAGAACCTGATTATAGCTTGGAGGATTGTGTAGAATGGCCGCCGGTACAGGCTGCAGAGGTTGAATCCTTGATCCTTAATTAAGACAGCCAAAGCCCCTAGGCCTGATGCAATCCCGCCTGAAGCTCTTACAGCATTACCAGAGTGGTAGGCACCCTTTTTAGCCACTTCATTCACTGCTATAGATAAGTCAGGTTTAATACCTGAAGCATGGATGAATACTATAGTGGTTCCTATATTTAAAAAAGGCGATTGTCAACTCCCAAGTAACTACTCCCAAGTTAGCCTTTTAGCCACTATTGGGAAGTTGTATGCAAGGTATTTGGCAAGCAAACTTAAGTTGTGGATATTAGAACAACAGATTTTAGGCCCAGACCAAGGTTCTTTTTGTCAGGGGAAGTCAACCCTAGATCACTGTATTGTGCTAAGCCATTTAGTGAATAAATATACAAAGAGAAGGGGCTTAAATTGTCTATTATATGTAGCTTTTGTAGATTTTAAGGGGGCCTTTGACTCTGTTGATAGAGATCTTCTGTGGAAGAAGCTAAGGGCCATGGGGATTGAGGTGAGATTACTTTTTTTGATTAAAAAGCTTTATTCCAAAACCACATGTCAAGTTAGATGCTCCAGGGACGGTGATCTAACTCCTAAGATTGCAATTAATATTGGAGTTAAGCAAGGATGCATCTTAGCCCCCTTTCTAATTAATCTTTTTTAAAATGACTTCGCCCCCTTTATGAAAGGAATTGATGGTCACAATCCAAAACTAGGAACAATGCAAGTACCGCTGCTTTTGTATGCAGATGATGCGGTACTCCTGTCTGTCTCGGAAATAGGAATGAAAAGAATGTTTTCTCGCTTTTTAGACTATTGTGAATTGAACAAATTGACTTTACATTTTGATAAATCCAAGATCATGGCTTTTGGGAAAACCTGGAAACCAGTTAAGTGGAATATAAGAGGGAGTGTGATTGAACACGCCAAATATAGCTTTAAAAAGACTGCCATTAAACTTGTTTGTTTCTTCAATAAAGGAGCCCGGTCCAGCAGAGCCCCATGACTCCTAACTGGATATTTTAAAGAGAGATTAACTCCATCCAAAGTAGGCAAAAGCGCCCCTTCCAGGGCTTCAACCTTCCCAATGGCCATCACTTCCATCTTCTCAAGATTAAACTTCAGCATTTTCTCCTTAGACTGCTTGACCACATGCTCTAGACACTGAACTATCACAGAGATGGCTGCTTCTGGAGCCTTATACAGCATAATACATAACTGAGTGGCCTTGGCATATGGATAACTCCAAGCTCCAATTCTCCCTACAGTGAAGCAGTATGATGTTGTTTTGGTTAATTAGTTTTGGTTGATTTGTCCTGTCCAGATCTTCAAGATTAGGTTCCTTGTCAATAACCTGTACAACTTCCACATTCTTATTATAATACATTTTGGTAATCTTTTAGTAATTTCCCCCTGGCTCTGATCTCAAAGGGCTTTATATACTGCTGTAATTTACCCAGTAATCTTATTGTTATTGGAGAGGGTGAAGAGAACTGACCTACTTCCCAAGAAATTGCTCTCTTGTTGCCAATGCTTGTTAAAGCTTGCTTGTTGCAATGTATTACTGAAGATGTTCTGATCTCAGTGGAAAGTCCCAGAGACCATTCCTTTCCTGCAGACTTAACTGTATGCTGTGTATTAGCTTTACACTAGTATCCTTCAGGTAAAAATAAGCCTGAATTGTTTTAGAAAAAAGGCAGGTGGATTTGTTTTGTTACTTCTCACGGTATCACTGACCACAAAGTATATTTATTTTTATTGTGCAGACTAAATTTGTTTCAGAGAGTAACCTATGTCATTTTCCTTACTTGGTGCATACGTGCATGCATGCATTTTCCTTACTTGGTGCATAATACGTCTTGGACAATGGCTGTTAGTTGAAAATTTGTCCCTGACTGTTAAACTTGCTCACAATTTATGCTGGTGTTTTGTGCTTGGTGATGGTGTCCTGCAGTACAAGAAGATCTTCTTCCTGAAGAATATCTTTTGTGGAAAGAAGCTTCTGTTCCTCACAGTGGACAAACATCTTGCTAGTAGTTGAGCTGAGTGGAAGGATACAGCACTGAGTAGCACATGTCCGTGTAACTAGGATTAATTAAAAGAGTGACTCCTGTGTATTTATAGGGATTTGGGGCCATACGGAATTTGAAGGGCACTTGCCAGGTTGTGGTCAGTTTCTGCAAATGACCCGATGTTGTAATATTTATTTGTTTTCTCTTCAGAAGAAAGCAGCATATGCTAATACGAGTTAAATCCTAAAATCAGAATTAAAATCAGAATAATAATCAGCATTAAGAAAACTCATCTCGTACTGCAAATGAGACCCGCACTAGTAATATGAAAATTACCAACTCAGGATAAAACAAAATCATATTTGAAAGCCAATCCCATCAATACTCCTTTTCAACCACCTTGTGAGTTTCACGATCCTGTTTTGTGAAATGTACAGAGCTCTATTTGTAAAGAATTTCCCATTTCCTGCACTCTGTGTGAGGATCTAATCTGTCAGACAGTGGTGGCTGGCTCACTAATAAATGTGCTACAAAGCTTAAAGCCATATTTTGAATAGACGGTCTGTTTAGTTCCCTATTATGATTGTTATTACTGTTATCAAAAACCAGTGACCTACTCCTTTCCCCCAAATACCAGGCTATTACAATGAATACAGAAATGGAGGGATCTTTTAATTAACTTTCTTAAAAAATTGGTTAGAAGAATGGAACATCAAGAATCTTGAATAGGCAAACTTTACTAATTTATGGTTATTAACAGTTACTGATTTTCTTCCTTTATATTCTCTCATTTCTCTCTAGCAGGGGCCCAAGGTAGCTTACATGATTCCCCTCTCCATTTTATCTTCACAGCAACCCTGTGAAAAGGTAGATTAAGCTGAGTATGAATGAATGGCTCAAGGTCACTCAGCGAGCCTCCGTAACAGAGTGGAGATTTGAATCTGTTTTTTCCAGATCTGAGACTGACAGTCTTAACTACTGTACCATATTGGTTGTAATCAGGAATGAGATGTGAAAACCCTGGGGGAGGTGGGAGAGAGAAATTTGGAAACTTATCCCTTGAACTATACAATACTGTACAATGTGGATAATATGTACCTGTTTGCTGTACATATTACCTTGTTCTTACTGTGTTGTTTTATACCTATGTAATATTGTTTTCTGCCTTGGGTCTAATACTTTGATTCGGATTTCTTTAATCCTAGTCCTATTACTAAATGTCTTATCTTACTGATTGCATTAGTTTTAACTGTGTAATCCATCTCAGTGAGAAAGGCAGACTATAAACAAAGTAACTAAAACAAATAAAATTTTGTTTTATTACAGAATTTGTTTTCTGATGTCAACCTTTTTTTTTTCTACTTCTGAGATGACAAAATTAATACACGCACTTTAAGATACAAGAAGGTGCAGCAGCAGTTTGCTGCTCTCTCTGACTTTAGTACCATATATTCTAATAGATAGGTGGCTTAGAACAGCAGACACTTAAATCCATTGACTGGGATCATTTAAAGGTATGATTTTTCTACAGACTTGAAGGTCTCCTAGGCTAGCAGAAAAAAAATCCAAAAACTCTAAAAAGCCGAAACACAGGAACTGTTTTCTGTGCATATGCAGCAACAGCACCTGTGTAGGAATGCAGCTCCTGGCATTACTCTTTGCCTCAGGGTGGGGGAGCTGCTCCCATTAATGTGGCAGTGCTGCGGGGAGGTGGGGGGAGCAGAATCATTGCTGTGGCATCAAAGTGTCAGGGGAGGGGGTTCTGCAGCGACTGTCAGTGGGGAGCGAGGAGGCACACAGACCATGCCGATGATGATGCGGGAGGTGGGGAGGTTCCCATGAAGCAGCAGGATGTCCAGCCAGCTTTTACCATGGGGTGGTGGGCGGGTGGGAGGATGGACTCCCCCTGAATTCTCATGTGCCTCTCTACCTGTTGAGCAGTTTTGCTTGGAGAAAAGTGACACGTTTAAATTCCATAAATATATCAGTTATGCTAAATTACAAATGATGCATTTTATGTTAAAGAGCAAAGTTAAAGTTGATAGAAAATAAAGTATTGCATATATTACAATCCTCCTCTCCCACCAAAAAAACTCTAGAAAAAGCTAAGTCCCCCCCCCCCCCCCGCATTTATTTAAAAGTTTCCAGAAATTTTAAATCTTTAACCAGGAATATCCAGTGTTCCTAAGGGGAGAGAAGACTCGGGTTTTTCAGTCAAGTTACAAATCTGTCTGTAGCATCTCAAACTGCTGTCTGCCATTGTTGAGATGTACGGTGTGGGTGGGACTTAAAACTAAAGGCTGGGAAGGCTGGTAACATTCAGGCTGGCTGAAATCTGCACAATAAATTTGCAATTTGTTTTCTTGATAGGTGATACTATGCATTTTTATGACAAATACAGAGCAAAAACTATGGTACTTCTGTTGTAACTTTAATGTAATTTCAAGAGCTACATACACTAATTCATCATGTTATAATGGCATCTACTTTTAATGCTGTTGCAAAACCAAAATGTGTGTGAGAGAAGAATAAAAAACCCTCCACTAAATTGCACTGTCTTGCAAATAAGTTTCATTTCATTTCAAATGATCAAAGCATTGCTCATGATGGATGTTCGATAGTGGAATGTTTTTGTTTCTAAAATTATGCATGCAAGTCAGAGGTTTTGCAAGATAACTAGAGATTCAACAGTATTTTTAAAGTTTAGGTCTTTATTTGTGGAGAGGAACATTTAATTACTTGAAGCAGATGGGCAGACTGAAGCATTGTGAATACTCTCTTATGCTACAGATAACATGGGACCAGATTATTCACTAATATATAATTTTTAAATCATTGACCTTTAAGAAGTGTTCTTTAAAAAAGCACCCCCATTAAAAAAAACTGATGGAGTAATGCTGCTTTAAAGATTGCTTTATTTGGCTTCAGCAAACTAGTTGCTGATAACTTCCCGAAATGATAGAGAAACATAGAGCTGGAAGGTATCTAAGGGGGTCATCTAGTCCAGCCCCCTGCACAATGTAGGAAATTCACAGCTGTCTCTCTCGCTCACCTCCCCCAGTGACCTCTGCTCTGTGCTCAGAGGAAGGCAAAAGACCTCCAGGAGCAGGGAGGAGTTGCGAGTAGGGTATAAAATACCTCTCCTCTAATGGCTGCCAGTGGCCCAGGTTATGAATTGCTGATCTACAGGGAAATTCTACCACCTTGTACAACCACTGTAGTATTGTAATCTTGCAAACCTAAGGGGTCTACTTGGACCTAGAAGCAGTGGCAGATGTCAACCTAGATTTTACATACTGATATGAATTAATCAGTCATTTCTTTGCCTTCAAGCTTCTAGATATTATCTGCTTAGAATTCAGCCAGAATTATAATTCTTTGTTCCCATCAGGACTTAATTTTTCCTCCAATTAAGCTTAAGAAATTATGTGAAGTGACCATTTTTAAGTGTTGTGTTTTTTCAGGATGATAGATATTTCCATGGCTTAAACTGAGGGGTCACTTTGCCTAGGTTATTTTACCAATGAGCTTTATTGACTGTGTTCTAGATTTGCTCAATCTTGACCGTTAATGGGATATGCAAGTATGAAGCCTTTCATTTGCAAACAAGTTTCAGGTAGGTAGCCATGTTAGCCTACTGCAGAACAGCAGGATTTGAGTCCAGTAGCACCTTAGAGACCAACAAGATTTTCAGGGTGTAAACTTTCAAGAGTCATCACTCCTTTCTTCACACGCAAGCAGAAGTGGACATTTGCAAACAAGATTACCCACTATTTCAATCATCCAGTTTAATCAAACTGCCCATGATTTGTATGTAGAAAATATGGCTCATTTGAAGCCTGTAAGTTGCTATGGTTTCCTTGTGCCTGAGTTGTAGAACAGATGGGTTATGGCCTTGGTATAAGTGTTGCAGGCTTTTGCTCAAAAGAAGAAATGGAAGTACTTGGGATTGGCAATGACAGGCCATGAGAACAAGCCCAGAGTAATGTTCTGTGACAGTATGTGGCATCTGTGTTTATGGTGGTATGCTACTGTTCTTTTCTGGGTTTAGGCAGATATCTTTTCTCTGGCCACAAATCCTTTACTTCCTCAGAAATGCCATTTTATAAGGTTTTAAAAGGTCGTGGAGCAATGTGTAGAACCAGTATCAGAGCAAAAGAGGGGAAGGTGTCGTCTTATTCTTTCTACAAAGCTTCTTTCTACAAAGCTCCTTTCTTTGGCTGATTGCTGGCTATTGTATATTTTAAGGTATGCTTGTTTTGTTTAAGGAACAGATTTTTAATGTCACATCTATAGCTCACTCACCTGCATACATAATAACTTTTTGTTAGCAGATTTTTAGTTAGCACATTTGGATTGAATTGGGCATACTAGGAACCAAAAGTAAACTTGATCCCAATCTCATAAGGCTTCTGGCTAGCCTAACAGGATATCTATTCTAGTGCATCTGGCATGGGTTTAAACTGCATACTTGCCCTTCACTTATCCCATATCCTGGCAACCTTCAAAGCTTTTTTTCCCCTCTCCCTTGGCTGGTATCCTATTGTAACTTGTTAAAGATTTTCTCACAAACTTGTGGACAGAAATCAGCACAAAGGTCAATACATATGTTTGCAGACCCATCTGTTTTCTCCCACTCTTCTGTGTGCAATTTAGAGTTGCCAACTTGTCTGACCAAGCCAAGCCTGGCAACTTGTGGAGAAAGGCTTGCAGGTGGAGACATGAAGGTGGCATTGTGGGTGTAATTATGTCACTTCCAGGGAAAACCTGGAAGTGATAGCATGCAGCTCTAGGAATTGACAGAAACTCTAATTTCTGGTAATTCCTAGACTTACCCATAATAGATGTAATAGCATGTGCCATGCAACTGGGTTTTTTTATTTTCCCCCTGCTACTCCTTGGAGCAGTGATGGGCAACAGGAACTCAGGGTGGGGGAATATCCTGCCCCAGCTGGGAGGGTGGCATCCCTGGTATGATTAGGGTGAGGTGTTATATCGGGATCAAGTGACTGGCAGAAGATACCATAAAATGTTGTAAGAAGGCAAATAAATGCAAGAATTTTATGTGGCAACAAATATGAAAACCATGGATGTTGTATTTATTTATTTCATTTATACCCCACTTTTTCTCCTCCCCCAAATAGGGAGGAGACCCAAAATGGGATTACAAAGTGTTTTATCCTCACAAACCTCTGTCAATTAGGTCAGGCTGTGTGTGTATGACTGGCAGTATCGAAGTTTCAGACAGGGTTTCTTCTAGAACAATGATCCCCAACCTGGCGTCTGTTGATATATTTCCTAGCACATACATTCTTAATCCTTCGAACGGCCAATTCTGGCTTTCTTCTGCCTCATTGGAGCACAGCCTTTATGTCAGTGGTGAATATTTGGAAACAGTTGCCTCAGTCATAGGAGGATACTTGGGTTGGAGCCTTCGACACTTTGCAATTGCCCCTCTCCCCCACAGCAGCCATTTTGTGATGGCACCCACTGATATTTTCAAAATTTCCATAGTGTCCACGGGATCAGCAAGCTACTGGACCCCTGCACTAGAACAACAACTTTAGAGGTATACATAGAGATTTACTATAGTAATGTCAACTAAGGCTAGTCTTACTATGTGTCAGTTTCTGTTCCATGGATCTTCCCCAAAATATCCACACCGATCAAATCAGGCAGAGACAGATTCAGTAGACAGATTTTTTAAATTCAGGAATCACAGTACAACCAACTAACGTAAGGCAGTTGCCAAGAATGACTATTTAACTGTAACAATACTGACTATATACTCCTTGCCCCTTCCTTTTCCTATGGAACTGAACTCTTGGCTTTCAATGCTAGAAAACAGCCTTTCAGTGCTAGAAAACTAAACTCCAACTATGTAACTTCCCTACCATAACTGACGGGCTAACTCCTGTCAGACATTAAACTGCAACTATGTACATTCTGCCTTCTGTGCCTGACAGGATAACCCTTGTCTGACACTATGGTTCACATGGCCTAACTAGGCCCCACATTTGTCCTTTCCAGAACTTAATGTAAGCAGCCAGCTTGCAAGCTAGAAACAGGCTGCTGCCTTGTTGGATGACGTTTCTCCTCAAGGAAGAACTGTGTTGTACTTGAAATATGAGACTTGAACCAAAAGTGTTGAATTCCACCCCCACTCCACATAATGTGCAGTCGACTCCTGACATCATTATGCTGTGTCCTTTCATACCTCCATTTCATGGTTCACAGGGAAACAGAAATGTGGTGACATCAGCACAAAGGCGACATTATCCTTTTTCTGGCAGAATCCTTGTGCCTCTTAGAATGTGCTCTTCTACCCTCAACTTCCTCAAACATTTCTTCATTGCACAAGGTGATTAGGAGAGCCAGTTTGGTGTAGTGGTTAAGAGCGCGGGACTCTAATCTGGAGAGCGAGTTTTGATTTCCCACTCCTCCACTTGAATCCAGCTGGGTGACCTTGGGTCAGTCACGGCTTCTAGCTCTCTCAGCCCCACCCAGGGGTCATTTCCTAGAAAAAGAACTGCAGGAACTCATTAGCATAACTCATTAGCATATGCCACACCCGCTGACATCACCGGAAGTGTGTCAGAAGGCAACATCCACCCCACCCCCCAGGCCCTTTCCACAAAAGTCTCCAGGTATTTCTTTAAAGGAAAATGAACTCAAAGCAGCTTACCCACATCTAGAGAGCCAGCCCTACTTGCAGCAGCTCACTCTCTCAAGTCACAAATGAAAATAAAGCAGTATGAATTCCAAGCACCCTGTGTTCCTTTGGAGCTCAGCACCACTCAGCTTGCACTCACTCACTCATTTACTCTCCCCCCTCCCAGCCACAAATGAAAGTAAAAGAGCAGAGCAGAATAAATGCAAGCAGCTTGCTTTTCTTTGGAGCCCAGCACCACTCGGCATTCACTTATTTTCTCTCCCCCCGCCCCAAGTCACAAACCAAAGTAAAAGAGCAGAGCAGAATGAATGCAATCACCATGCCTTCCTTTGGAGCCCAGCACCACTTGGCATTCACTTATTTTCTCTCCCCCCGCCCCAAGTCACAAACCAAAGTAAAAGAGCAGAGCAGAATGAATGCAATCACCATGCCTTGCTTTGGAGCCCAGCACCACTCGGCATTCACTTATTCCCCCCCCCCCAAGTCACAAACCAAAGTAAAAGAGCAGAGCAGAATAAATGCAATCACCATGCCTTCCTTTGGAGCCCAGCACCACTCGGCTTGCACACTGAGGAAAAGTAATCACGTGGGCGGGGACAAAACCCACGTGACCTCTTTTTAGAGGTACCAGAACGCCGTTCCTGTGCGTTCCAGCTCCAAATGAGCCCTGGCCCCACCTATGTCACAGGGTGTTTTGTTGCGGGGATAATGACATACTTTGTAAACCACTCTGAGTGGGTGTTAAGTCATCCTGAAGGGCGGTATATAAATCGAATGTTATTTATTGTTATTATTAATATAAATCCACAATGTTCATTCTTGCAAGCTGATATAAATGAATTAATGTATAAGGTATTTTGCTGAGAATGTTTGGATGCAGTCTAATCCTAGGAATATTATTTTACTGGACACAAAAACCACATGTTTAATTATGAAAAAGTGCTACCACATATAGCATGTATAGCAACAATGAAAAATGTATATCTTGTGAAATTATAAATGCAGCTTATGCACACACTGTGTGTGTGTATACAATATGCTGTGGTTTCTGTACCATTTTAGTTTGTATATGTTATGGCTTCAACAGAATGTGTTTGCCTTAATTATGTAAGAATGGATTGGTTTGTTGTACTTATGAGATTTGTCATAAGCATAGCTTTAGGAAGCTAGATTTGCGGGGTAAAATCCTAGTTTGAAATGAAAAAAAAAAACCACCATTGGACAAAGCAATATTTTTCTTTCATGCTATTGCTGTTGAAACCCTGGTTATTTTGAAGGCAGTGAGATGTTGCCAGAGGATTTGGTGGTTGTGCGTGTATTAAAGGCGTATGGGAAAATGTCAATAAGTAAGTGACAGAGTGCTATTACTTTGAAGAGAGATGCAGAAATTCTTTTGAGGGAGAAATAAATGGTAAATAACTAGTACTCTCCTATGCATATTTTGTCTGTACATAGTAGTGATAGCCCAGGCAAGCCCAGTCTTGCTTTATTCTTCTCCAAAATCGGGTGAAAGGACTATTCTTCCCAGGCAACAGAAAGATTTGTTTGAAAAAGTTAAGCATATATTTAGTAATGGCTTCCATTGCACGGAGTGTACATTTGAACAGAAGACATGGCTGACTCTAATATACACTATACAGTGAGCCTGTCATCTGGATAGTAATAAGAAATTACGGGTTAGACAAACTTTCAAACTTGTGGTGCTGATGCTCTGAAGAACCCATTTCCTTGATAATAGCTCCTTTTTATAGCTGTATTCACAGTGAATCAGAACATTTTTCTTTCTCTAATGAAGAATGCTGAGCATCTACATCCATTTTATTAGATGATGTGGACCCTGTAGATAATGTATTTACTATATCTATATTGGTACTTTGGAATCTGCATAGTTTTTGGGTTTTTGTCATATCACTTTCTTGTTTATCACACCATTTCTTCCTGTTTTGCTTCAATTAGTTTGGGTGAGAAACACATGTCCTGTTCTAACCTTTTTTCCTCCAGACCAATTCAGAAGAGATTCTCAGGGGTTTATGCCATTCAGCCCCAAGGATCCTCATTACTAAGTGATAGACAAAATCTATTACATATTCTCTAGTGAATTAAATCTCTGGATTGTAGAGCAACTGTGTGCCATCCAGTGATCACATGAAACAGGCAGAGCAGATGCCATTGTAACGGTAATGGTCTCTGGCCGCAAATAAATTCAATTCAGCCCCTCCTGCTTGAATTACTTTTAAGCTGGTTATTATAACTTAAGACGAGCTTTGACTTTTGAGCCTGTTTTGCATGTTTCATTTTTACCAGGTACATGGTAAACCCTGGTATGTGTCTGCTACATGCCTTTATTTCACTGCATAATCAATTTTAAGTGTCCTCTGTTGGGAGCCACAAAACCTTTTTATAACGAAAGAATGTAACAATTTCTGTTGTAGTCTGTCAATACCACTCCATAGTGGTCTTAGGAAAAATGATAGAGCTTTGTATTTCATTTACTCCAGTAATTTCATCTGGGTAATTCACAGCTCATTTAGATCATTAACAGGGAAATAACTTTGCTTCCCAGCTGTTATATTTCTTGCAAGCCCCTAAGTACCAGCAGACAAAAGGGTGTGCTCTCAGCTTTCAATATCAATCTGCATGAGTCTTTTAAATCTGACTATAACACTTTAAACCTGTGTTTTCTGCTTTAAAACATACAGATTATTTAACAGCCCAGTAAAACTTCGTCTATAGAGCATAACCGTCAAATGTATATTTCATGAGAGAAGCAGCCATGAGGAAAATCAGAAAGGTCAGGGAGGGGTTCCATTTCAGTTGCACTTCCCCTTCAAGAACAGGCTCACAGTGCTGTAGGGTCCTGCATTGCTTATTAGGTGTATTCATTTGGTATAAAAATGAGAGAGTATTGAAAAAATCTATTAAAATGGTGAATTAGGTAAAGACGGTAAATACAGCTGTAGCGATGAATGAACTGCTTCTTTCCTAGAGGCCTTAGAAGAGAAGCTGCAAAGAGTGGACAGGGTTTGCCTTGGGGTGGAGAAGTGGCGAGAAATGTTTTAAATAAAATAAATAGAATCCTCTTCCACCAGCCCTAGTGTTTGCATTGGTTTCCCCTGACGGAGAAGGCATTTTGAAGCTAGCCCCATTTGTTTTTTGTATTCTGACAGAACTTGGACTGAAAAACGATGATCTTGGCCAAATTGCTACAATTCTCATGCTAGGAATTGTTTCAGAGATCTCTTTCTAAATTAAGATAATGTTGGGGGGAGGGTTGTTAAAATTTACTAGCATCCTGATATCTTTTTGTGGGGGATAGTGCATCTAGAGTTTTTGTGGGGCTGTCTTCCTTGGGCATCCATGTATTTTTCCTTGAGCTTGTGGAGTATGCTAGGCTACATTTCTCAGCAGTCTCCAGCATCCTCTTTTTCTATCGAAGTGCAGACATTAAAAAAATCTTCTTTCCCTACTATTTTTCACATCCCCTCCCCAAGGCATCCTCTACTCCCTTGGGGGAAAAAAAAACCTAGCAAGGGTCCTCAACTTTTACATCACTCTTCTGCTCTTAAGAAGTGCTGCTTTAGAACTGGAAATGAAGTATAGCTGTCTTGTGGACACACTGACCTGAGTGAATGAACGGTTAACAAGATTATCTGTAGAAGAGATTTATTTATTTTTCCACAAGGCTGAAAAAATTATATTATTCTGAAACTACCATTGCTAGGAGGGAAGACCAGTTCCCAGTCCCCCTATAGAGATGTCTACAGATGCATTCTACATCAGCAGTGACTCTGAGACATTTTCCACTTGTCCTAAGGAGAAGTTATCCAGACCTTCCCTGAAGTTGCAAGTACAGGCCCTTTAAGACTAGAGCCCTACTTCTCATGTTATACTTGTGTTATTTTACTTGTTATATTTCAGTCTTGATAAATGCTTCCTGCTTAAAGTAACAGCTGTGGTATGTTGCTGTAAGATAAATAAATCTTTATATAAGCTGAGTGACAGTTGTTGCTTTAACACTAATGCTGCAATTCCATGCATGCTTGCTAGTAAATCTTGTTGAAATCTGTGGGTCTGGGGTCTGAATGAACATAAATAAGGTCATACTGTTAGTATTTATATAAAGCATTTCAAGTAATCAAAGTGCTAATAATTGTGTTATCTCAATCCTTTCAACCATTGTTTTTTTTAAAAAAAAATCACTGTCATCAATTGGACAAATGTCAAAGTTAGGTGCTTTTTTCTAGTTAATAAAGTTACATAATGCAGTTTGCATTTGAATTCAGAGGTACAGATGAACAGAGCTATAGTTTAGATGTTTTTATCTTTGAAGGAATTGCTTAAACTATAACGAAAAGACAATTGAAAACCTTATAATAAGACTTAGTAGGTGTATTTATTACAACTGTCCATACCTAATTTTAATACGGGCCAGGTGTTTTCTTTGCCAGTCCAACCCAAAAAAATTGTAGATGAAAGGATGTGAGCAGACTCTGTGGTTCAGACTGAGTCTGATGCCAATTACGATTGAATGTATGTAGTGAGTGTATGTATGCTCCTAGATGTATTTGCAAGATCATAAGCCGTGCATATAAAGAGGGTGATTTCCACAGCAATATGCTAGGCTCAAAGCACTTATTTTTTTCAAAGCACTTATTTCTTCTTGGAAAATCTGACTGGAATTGTTCATTTCTGAGCATTATGGACAATTCCCTTCTTGGGAAGCTGACTATGGGAATCGTTGTATATGCTGTCAAGAAAATGGGCCCTCATAGTTTTTTTTGGTTTTTTCAAATGTTTGGTTCAGGCTTTTGAGCCCAGTTAAGCAAGGCCCATCTCTGGAGAATTATGACTTGCAGTTGTCTGAGAAGAAATGTGATGGAACTGAGATACAAGTGCAGATGAGATCATGGGATTCCTCCTTGTATATCAATTAACAGTTTGATTGTAATCTTCTACTGAAGGCTCTTTTGGTCAGCCAAAAAAAAATTCAGAGATACTTAATAGTGAATAAGGAATGTGGCACTACTTTGTTGTTGGCTGATAATAAAATCCGTGGCTATTTTAGTCTACCACGTTTTTACACTACCACGTTTTTATGTGGCAGTTATTTTTTGTGTTGTTTCATTCATATACTGGATCTCTTCTGGTGTGCATAGTCTTCATGTATTTAAATGGCTATCACTGTATACACTGCCGGCGCCAGGGGTTCTGGCGCCTGCAGCAACCCTCCAACGTGCACGCGCACAGCGCGCGCGTGCCACAGACTGCATGATGATGTCATCATGCAATGACGTCATCACGCAGTGCGAGATGGGGGCATTGGCCGGAGATGACTGGGGTGGGGGGCGGAGGGCGCTCTGCGCTCTGCACGCTGCCCTGGCACGGGGCGGGCTGGCTGCAGCAGGTGCAGCCCAGCCATGCCAGCTCCGCGGCGCACGCCTCTGCCCCTGACACCGCCTCCGGTGCCCTCGCACCCTGAGGCCACCGCCTACCTGGCCTCAATGGGCGCACCGGCCCTGACTGTATAGAAGATTTGCCAGTGCTTCGCAGCATAAAGATGTTCTCATCGGTTCTTTGAAATCTCTCTTACAAGTTATTCACAATATACCTATGATTCTATACTGTGGTTACCTTTAAATACTGGGTGATAGCTTGTTTATGGGAAATAGCTTATGCAACATAGGTATCACAGATAGTTCACTTTGAATAAAGTTGCCTTATCATATACAAGATGTATCAGTCAGTAGGAGGAAAGCCTCTGACTAAATGAGTACCCCTGTGTAAGTAATTGTGCCTGTTGGCCTGACTCATTACAATAGCACAAGCAACATTCGTCTAGAGCTGGAGGAAGTATATGAAGAAGTTTAGAAATCTCTTGTATGTTTATGCCAGTTTTTTTTTACCAACTATGCTACTGACTAACTGAGCTCATAATTCTGTTTTCTATTACCATGTTATCTTTACAAGTAATGCAGTGTTGGATAGAAATGAGTAAAAAAAAATGAGCTGTTCAGTTTCTGGCTTGAATGTCATATGCAGTTTCCTCTGAGAATTTGAACTGGATAATGTTCTCAAATATTAATGAGATAATTGTTATGTTTTGGAAATAGATTTATGGCATGCATATGGTCAATTATATGCAGTGCAGAAATCTAACAGAAGAGAACTTTTTTTCTTAAATAGGAAGAGCCCATACATTTCAGTTTGGGTTTTTTTGTTCTTTGAGCCCATAAAAATGTTCAACTTTTTGTGTCTATGTGCTGGAGACAAAGCAGTGTTCACAGAACACTGCACAATATCCCTAACTGGTGTATAAGGATCACTATCGGGGAGCTTTCCTTGACTTAGCTGACCAAAGTTCAAGTAGCCTCCAGTGCATTTCCCATGTTACCAGATCTTATTGGTAGCTTGTTTCATACTGAGGGCTAAAATATATATCATATTCTGTTTTTTTGGCCAAAGTTGTCTCCCTAAGCTTCTTTTGTGTACACACAAGAAGCACGCACGCGCGCACACACACACATGAATAACATTGGAAATCAATACAAATGTTCCTTGCTGAGAGCATTTGTAGCTGAGCTGAATCTAGACAGATGGGGAGTTTCCTGCCTGTTCCCTGTACTCTCTCTGGTAGTCCTATTATCAGCAGCAGGACACAGCAGAGAAGGAATACTGAACTGGAGCAAACTGGATATGAACTAGAAAAAACAAAGCTAACGTGCACATGTTGGTTTTGTGTAACTGTGTGTGTGTGTTTGTGTGAAGTCACTTCTGACTTATGGTGACCCTATGAATGAATGACCTCTAAAACATCCTGTCATTAACAGATCTTGCAAACTGGAGAACATAGCCTCCTTTATTGAATCAAGCCATCTCATTTTGGGTCTTCCTCATTTCCTACTGCCTTTCACTTTTCCTAGCATTTGCTTAACTAGTATGCATATTTTTCATTGACTGTTCGCTCCCTGTTAACTTTCAATCAGTAAAGCTTCCTAGCCAGCTTTAGGTAAAGAATGGGTTTGGATGAGATTGTCTCCTTTCTGTTGTTGTATTGATACCTAAAGCAATCATTTCTGCAGCAACATGGAAAAGTCTTGCCGCTGCTGGGACATGCATACTCACTATTTTGAGGAATATTTTCTAAATGCTACCTAAGAGACTGTGTATAATTCAGTATATTATTGGGGAGGGAAAATGGCATAGCTGCATTACAAGATCATTTAATACTATTAGCCATTACAACATTTTGGCTTAACAGAGTGGTGAAAGCCCCTGTTCAGTCTTGAAGTTCACCTTGAGTCAGTCACTATTGCTAAGCCTAATTTACATCACAGGCTCTCAGTGAGGAAAAAATAGGAGAACATTCCTGAGCTCTTTGAAGACAAAGTGTGAATTATCAACCCATATGATCATTACAAACTGGAGGAAGTAAAGTGTGTCTTCCAACTTCTGATCCTAAAATAAATACCGAATCTGACTCTCATCTTGAGCATGAATGACCTGTATACTGAAAGCTATACAAAGGTAAAGTACAATTACTGCTTCTGAGCATCAGATACCAAAAACACAACAGAAATGAAGTTTGTACACAATGAGACTAGAACAGAATGAGTAAAATGTAATTTTTGGATGTCTTCTATTACAGCTGTAATCTCAAGAAGCCAAGAAGGACCTGGAGAGATGGGAAAGGCAGTCCTTATCCCCAAGGATGACCAGGAGAAAATGAAAGAGATGTTTAAAATCAACCAGTTTAATCTAATGGCCAGTGATTTGATTGCATTCAACAGGAGTTTACCTGATGTAAGGCTAGAAGGGTGAGTCTAAAAAAATTGTCTTGGCCTTGCTTTTTTGATTCTGAGGAATTTGTAACATATCACATTGAGATTCCCAATATTTGTGAACAACTAAATACTTGGCTATTTTGTGGGTTTGTGTGTCTTATCAGAGTAGCATCTTCCTTTGCAAGTTGATTGGATTTTATAAATAAAAATGCTTCACAGAATGGATTCTCACCTTGGAGAAGAGATGAAAAACATAGCATGTATTGTTTTCTTCAATTTATAGTTTATGTTGATGCCTCATGATGGGGGGAAAGAACTTGGCATTGAAGGGCTTGTGTTCAAGCTCATGATTCAGCAATCTGTGTGTTCTCTTCTTTGCCTAGGATAGTTGCCAACTTGACAATGGGTTACAGAATTCTTCCATAGAAAACATTTAAATGCCAGAAAACAAAGGTATTGTATGAAGGCAGCTAATTCATTGTCTAGGGTAGGTAGATCACAGATGTCGTACTGCTTTGGTGAGGTAGGTGAAGGGAGCAGAAATAAGTTGGAAATCAAATACCAGCTGAGAATCTGAGTAAGGGCTTCAGGAACGAAACAGAGGAGTGGTGCATGCTTAGGACACCCATCACCCAAGTACTAGGCTGCCAGATTTTGTATAGAAACACGGAGCTGGGTATTGGGTTCAAGGGTGAAGGACTCAGAAACATATGTGCTGATGTAATAATTGCCTAGTTAGGTTAAGAGTGTTGGTTGCTTCTTACAATGGTGAAAGTGGCAAAGCAGTGCAAGAATCTTGTTGGAGTTCTAACAAACAAGCAGAGTTTGTTCATTTAGAATAGTTTTTGGAGTTTGGTGGGAAAATGGAGATGAAAGTGGTAGTGAAAATTCTTGTTGGATATCCATTCCTTAATTTGGTCTATGTTTGTTCCATTGCTTTGCTTTCAGTAGTTGACTGGAACAGTTAATTGAAGGCTTTGGAGTGTGTATAATCATACGTAAATTGCTGGAGTAAATAGGCATGTATAGGGTTCTGAAACTTTTCTAAAACTCTAATTTTTTATGGTTGCAACATTCTGGTGTGATTCATACTAAAAAAAAATGAAAATGCCGTTATTTTCATGCTACCTGATCCTACTATTCCTTTAGCATTCCAGTTTCTTTCCTTCACCTCTGTTCCATCTGGCTATGTATAGAATGTGTTACTCCAATAATATGTGCAATTTTTTGTATTGTCCTTGGGTCAGGGGCCCATCGAATTGGACTTTGAGGTCCACTCTTCCTGAAATCTGGGACATCTTTAGTGGACAGGAAGGAGTAGGTTGCCTACAAACTTGATGGAATTTTCTTTAAAAATGACTGCCCCCCCCCAGCCCTTTGGATAGTTTTCTCCATAGGGAATAATGGTCAGATAACTTTGGGATTCTCTAAATGGATTAGAGAATCTGATGCAGATTTCAGTGATATTGAATTTTTATGGTATCCCTGAAACCCATGTCTGGATCAACCAGATTTTTTTTTTAGTGCAAACCACTGAGTAATGCTGACAACTACCACCCTATCTGTCAGGATCCCACCCCCCATATTCAGTCTTTGATAAGAGTAGTCCTAGATGAAGCATTAGTGGCAGGCTATATTGATGGTAAAATGCATAAAGCTCTCATCAACCCGTTTCCCAGGACGCCAGTATTTTACGTTATGCCTAAGATCCACAAGAATATCTTCCCTCCGCCTGGTCGCCCCATTATATCTCGGAGTAATTCCATTCTTGAAATCCTGGCGAGATATATTGATCAATTTTTATAGCCAGCCGTTATGCAGACCCGTTCCTATGTTAGAGATTCTGGGGATTTTATACAACAAACTGAGTGTCTAGTGGTCAGTGAGGATTCATTGTTGGTTACGATGGATGTTACTTCCCTGTACACTTCAATACTCTATGAGGGAGCGCGAAATGTTATTGAGGGCACTTTAAGCTCACATCCCAACTCTTTTCCACCCACTGAGTTCTTGATATAATTATATGATTTGGTTGTTGAAAAGAATTTTTTTCATTTCGCTGACCAATTTACAACAGAAAGGAGTAGCCATGGGCAGAGCCACGGCACCCAGCGTGGCTAATCTCTATATGGCGAACCTCGAAGAGACCTTGATTCTGAATAGACTTACCAACCCGTTCTTTGATAATATTCAGTTCTATTGTAGATTTATAGATGATTATTTTTTTATTGTTTCCCGGGTTGAAAATTTTGTTCCCATGGGTGACTGGTTCAATACCATAGATGGAAATACACAGTTTACATGGCAGGAGAGCAGAACTAATGTTAATTTCTTAGATGTTACGATTTATAGAACAGCAGAAAACACCTTGGGAGTTAAACCTTATAAGAAACTGACCGACCGTAATTCTTATTTATAATTCGGTTCTTACCATCCTCATCATCTTAAGATAAACATACCCTATGACCAGTTGCTCCGCCTTAAACATAATGCCACGGAACATTTAGAATATGAGAGGGAATCCAAGAATACCTTACAATCATTTTATAATAGGGGTTACCCCAGTGGAGTCCTATATGAAGCCCGTAATTGTGCAGAGGTTGTACCTAGAGGGGATTTGTTTGAAGTGAAGACCAGTCCTGTTTGTAATCGTATCAGGTGGGTGATAGATTTCATGCCCAAGGCTCAACAGGTACGGAGAATAGTCCATAAATATTGACCCCTATTGTGCGATATTAAAGGCTGTGAATCACCTCCCTACGTAGGCTTCAGGTGGACTAGAAATTTAAAGGATTTGATTGTCCATTCTGACTTCAAAGTAACCCCTAGAGGCTCCATCCCTCCACGTAGTCATTATAGATGCAGCCACTGTCGCCTGTGTCCTCTAGCCATAATGGGAGATCAGATTCTTGTTCCTTCATATAGTAAAACCATACATTTAAAAGCTCTGACTACTTGTCAGTCTATGGGCGTAGTTTATTTAATTATTTGCAAATGCAACAGGTTATATGTTGGAAGCACTACGAGGCATTTAAAAACTCGCTTATTAGAACACATGTCATGTATACTGTTAAAAGTAGCAGAGGCTCCACTGGTGGAGCACTTCGAGAGTTTTGGCCATAGGGAGGACGATTTTAAATTTATGGTTCTATTTTTGAACCCGAATATTCGTAGACGAGACTTACAGAGAACATTGCTGAGAAAAGAGGCACAGAGGATTTTCACATTAAATAGCCTTAAACCTAAGGGTCTAAATAGTGAACTAGACCTTTCATGCTTTTTATAATCTCCTTTACAATACTTGATGCAGTAGTTAAGATTTCTTGACAGGAGCATACCCAGCGGAGTGATGTAATTACTTCCAGTATATATTTCCACCCTGTTGTATTGGTCTGTGCATGAGGAAGCCAGTTGAGACTCATTGTGACTATTCATTGATTGACTGTACTGAATAATATGACTGAACACGTTTGATTAACTATTGGTAAGACTTTATTGATTTTGCACAACACCTTGGATACTGTTTTAGTGTTAAATAAGATGCAGTAGTTTTGTATAATTGCATGTTGTTTTTAGTTGTGGTGGATACTTCTTGCCCCTGAGGAGGTTGTCGACACGAAACAGCGGAATCAAGCCGGCGCTGCATGTCGGGAATCGTGGGTCTTGAGAACTGCATCCCACCGGTTACAGCTCCACCTGGAAAGAAAGAATATACTATTTATTGACTTTAATAAGAACACTTACCTGTTGGATGTCTTCCTTATTGGATCTTACAGTACTCCCAATTGTATGGAAATTTGTGTAGGTGCACTAGTTGTGATTTTGAGGTGCACCGAGCTTTGACTTTGATATTTGATTTATTGTGATTCTTTGACTGTACTGAGAGAGTTTTTTTACTACAATATACTGTTTTGATATTTTTTTGATTCATTACTGTTTCCTACTCGTGTGCTTTCACTCCCCTTGTTATTCTTTTGAGTAGGTTCCTCTCTTGTGGCTGTGTAGAATGTATTCTAAAGCATTTCTCAAATGAATAAGATTGCAGACTTAGTTCATGTTGGATGTTGCCACATCATCTTTAGGGCAGCATAGCTATGAAGCCCTGTGAGAAAACAGATTCGCCAGCAGATAAATTCAGAGTCACAATTTGCAATGGCAGGATCCATAGGGCTGAACAGGTCCCTGATTACTTACTTGGGAGGAAAATGCCTTGTTGCTGCTCCTTGCTGCTTCAAATTTAACAGTATGATTTTATAGCATTAGACTTTATCACAGTGGAAGATGGAGAACATTGTGGGGAAAAGCCTGATTGGTTGCCTAGTAACCACCTAAATGTCCCCTGTTGCTTTCTGGTTACAAAAGAAAGCGGTAGGTGGCACATAGGTAGTAGCCTAGCAACTATTCATGTTGTTTCTCTCTCCTATCCATGATTAAGATTCCTGAGTTCACTTGCCACAATGTCAGCTGTAAAAATTAGGGTGACACCTGGCAATGTGGAATGTGTGTGTGGGGGGGGGGGGGCGCGTTACTGTAGTTAGTGTGCCAGCTGGAAGGCTTTGGTAAGGTAGTTTTGACGTGAATGCAACTGCTTTTCAACTGTAACATTAGAATCTGGTTTCCTTGTTTGGTTATCATCAGTGTTTACCAGTTAACATGAATGTACAGCTCTGAGTTAACTGAAGTTAGTTCCCAGTCCCAAACCAGGATTCTAATCTAGAACTTAACCAAGTTTTAGAACCCAGTTTTGTACACACTCCATTTGTGCACTGGTTTGTACACAGCTCTACTTATTATCTGTTCAAAGTGATATCAGAATGCAGCCTATGGAGTGGCTAGACTTTTCGGTTTAGATATGACAGATTTAGATTCAAGTCCCTGCTGAGCTTATCCACAGGATCTGAGGGTGGCACACAAGTAATAGCATTCCTCACAGGCATCCCTCATGGGCTTATTGTAAGGGTCAGCTGCCTCTCAGAGTTTTTTAGATGTGTAGAGTGGGATACAAATGTAATAACTTTCATATTGGGTTGGGTAACCCAAGGAAACACTGTATTTGTGTCTTTTGAAAATCATTCATAACTGGGGTATTGTGACTGGAGTTCTCATGAGTAGATTCCATCTTCCCTGGCCACAAGGTCTCATATTGTTTGGCATCTTGCTGGGGCTTTCCTTGTCTCACAGGCTTCTATCTTGTTTACACAGTGTGCACTGGGTGAGATGGTACAGAGAAATGGAGAAGGATGTAATTGGTATCCTGATGCCACTCAACTCAGTATGGGGTCTGTGTATGTCTGTTTTTGAGAAATACCCCTCTCTCTGATATAATTATTGCTGTTTTGTAAACTGAGAGAAATAGAGTCTAGACCTGCCTTTCTCTCTTTCTCGCCATCCCTGTATTCAACTCCATACAGTGGGAATTTATCATAGCAGACAACCTGGTTCAGTGTATTGACTTTCAATGTTATTTCTGCTTGTTGGCAACTGAAATTTGAAACAAAATAGAATCACACTCAATATAAAGGTTCTGTTCTTCTGTCTTAGATTGTCAAATTTTGCAGTGCCAGGCTGCTGTTTGCCTTAGTTCATTGCTCAAATTGCAGGTGTACTTTATGTGAAGCTGTCTGTCACTTTCAGTATCTAGGAATACCTTCTGCTTTTTCAGTTTCCGCCCACAGGCTGTTAGATGCCTATTTTCATACTGAAAACAGTCAGTTTCCAGCAAATGGAGAATTAACAGCACAGCCCAGTGACAAATGAAGTAATCTTCTTGGTGTGCTTTTCCAAGGTGCACACCAAAGACATTTGAGTTTATAGAGGACTTTATCTGACCAGCTACAGACTATCAGACTTCCCAAAGAACTCTTGACAATGGAGGGCAGCCTGTCTCTGGAGGACAAACAGGCACCTAGATCATGGCAGTGATACCAGTGCTCCATATGTTGCTCGGTTTTTAAAAAGGTCTCTTTCTCTCATGTACCAAAGTTATTGCTTGCATACATACGTATTATAATACTACTCCCTAAAGCACTTTTTGCTTACCTCTTTCTAAAATCTTTTTGCTTTTACCTTGCTAAAATCTTTTACCCCTTAGCATTTTTTAAATCTACAAGAGTGAGGAATCTTTGAAACATTACCAGGAAGAAGGCAGACAGAGATACTAAAAGTCAGCAGTTCTGTGGCTCTGGTAATATCTAGTTCTATTCTGAAGTCATGTCAGTTAAATGGGTTTTCTTTCATTCCTTACACAATACCAAATTCTGTTTAGTGGCTAGTCACACTTGCATTCTGTCCTTTTTATTGTGCTGGAGAATTGAGCAATTATGATGGATAGCTTTAAGCACATTAGCATGGAAATAAAATTTTATAAAATGTGCCATGTTATGTTGGGCACACCTATACTGTATTGCCATGGAACTGGCTCCATATTGACCTGATGAGAGCTATTGTAGTGTAATGGCTAGGAGCTGTGAGCCAGGAAATCCTTGAATTAAATTTTGATACATCCAGGAACTCACTGAGTGGCCACAAGCATTCTGCACTCCTCTGGTTCAAAGGGGAAAAAACCTGACTACCAATACTAGTACTTTAACCAAGGCAGCAAAAAATTTCCTTTGGGGATGGGTGGGAAGGGGGAGAGAGAGAGAGAGAGAGAGAGAGAGAGAGTGCGCACACAATATGCACCTTTGAATTTATAATATCTTGAAAAAAAATGGACACCTAAACATGGGCAGTGCTGGGTACCAGCTAGAATCTTTAAACCTAGCCTTAGATTCTCCAAGAGCAACATCACCACAAAGAAACTTGAGTTTTAGGCAACACATCTGAATAACTCTGTTCTGTCCAGTTCTCTCCCCCAAATCCTGCTGTTCCATTCTATCCCCCATGAATCCTGGAGAGCACTGCTTTCAGACCCCACATCATTTGCTCCCATTAAAGAAATATCAGCCTATCATCTTTGACTTCTAGCTAGCAGTCAGCTTAACAAAAAGTAGTGGCTTAGCAATTAATATCTTCTTTCTCAATCACCCAGCTGCCTACATGCTTCCATCTGTAATATGAGGATAATAATACTGATGTACCTTACAGGATTATTATAAGGATTACAGAGGTAGTGCAGGTGAAACCCTTTAAATGTTACAAAAGTACTACGTAAATTTTATGCATCACTTCCAGCCTAGCTATGGTATTCTGATTGACGTTTATGGTCATGATCAATAATGTGAACTAGTCAGCTGTATTACTATTTGGGAGCTGTTCATAGTGGTTAAGTTGTTGGGATGTGAATCAGCACTCTGCTGGTTCGAATCCCACTGCTGCCATGAGCTTATTAGGTGGCCTTGGGTAAGCCACTCCTCTCAGGCCCAGCCCCCCAGTTGTATTGTGAGGTAAGTAATAACACTGTCTTCTTTCACTGCTCTGAGTGGGGCACTAATCTGTCTAGAAGAGTGCAGATTATTATTATGAAATGTATCTCCTGTAAAGCATCTTAACAGGGTTTTAAAAAAAAATTGGTTTGTTTTTCTTTATTTCCTCTGCATTTTTGCTCACTGAGAAAGTTGATAGTGATCCTTATTGGCATCATCCCTGTTTGCAGCAGAGTCCACCTTGTGAGTCAAGTAGAACTCGATTTTCCGACTTAATAGTGTAAGGCTATCCAGGCATGAAATTGCTTCCTTCATGTAGGGCAGTTCTTTTATTTGGCCTGGGCAGCCACAGCTTAGAAACTTGATAGTTACAAAGACTACAGCTGTTGGACAACCAGTTGCTACTTGGATCAGAGTTAAATTGTTACATGTGATGCCTTCCCTTACCTCCCATGTTAAATTGGATTAGAAAAGACATTAATTAGAGAGGGTCAGCTAATCAGCTAGGATTCAACCTGGGACCTTCTGTATGCCAAGCAAGTACATGCTACAGCCCCTTCTTCATCTTTCTTTTGGGATAAGAGCTTTTGTGCTCTGTTTGAAAAAGTTATACAGCTTCCATAGTGTAGCCCAGTTTTGGAATTGAAGGGAACACATTTTTGAATGCTGTTAGTAAAAGCTGCGGTACAGAAGACCCCACTAGTTTTCAGAATGAAGCAGCAGTTGTTTTGAAGCAATGGTAATGATAACTTAGGACCTGTCATAAGCATTTAGCAGCAGATACAGGGCCAGATACTGTGGCTACCACTTCTTTCACTTCAAACTAGGAGAGAGAGCTGAGGTTCTCACGTGAGCATTTGTAATATCAAATGAAGGGGGGAAAGCAAGTTGAAAAGGGCTATTGTGGGGAGATGAGTGAGGAAAGGGTTAAGCACATTACTTATTCACTGCTTAGGCACAGTATATGATGTCCATGTACATCCCTCACCACTTTATACTGCAGAACAATGAATGAGGGTTTCCAGCCCTGGTTTTTTTCCAGTAGATGTTGGGATCAGCCTCATTAGCATAATCTCCCCTACAGGTTTATGGTAATTATACTGCTGCTAAGATTTATGCTGTTATCATAATTTAATGTCTTTTTACTGCTTATCTTTTTGTATTTAATGATCGGTTTTAATTGAATAAGATTTGAAGCCACCTTGGGAGATTGTGTGCTGAGTGTTAAAAATACTTTCAGGGTAAAAATACTTAAAATAAATCAATAAGCCTAGTTGAAAGAGTGGGTTCCATTGTGAGTATGAATGTAGCAGACGAGAATGTTCTTTTAATATATGATCTTGCAGTTATACCATTATTACCTTTTTAGTATGTTTAGCAATAAAACTGAATTGTTGAAATTGTAACTGTTTATTAAATATATTTATGTTGTATATTTTTATCCTGTCCTTCATTCTAGGAGGAAGGGTAGTGTGTGGGTTCAAGGTTTCTGAGCTTCATAGCAGAACCGTGACTTGAACTTTTGTCTTCCCATTTCAAGGCACACTGCCTTCCATGAAGTTATGGCTCTCATAAAGTCCAGTTTCTAAGTATCTCTCCCCACACACACATTACTTCTTTTCTTTTTCCTTTTGTCTGCCTCCCATTTCATTTCAGAGTTATAGTACAAGTTTCTTTCTTTTTGGCACAAGTTACTGTATAAATATAATGCATACTAATTGCACTATATAATCATTAAAAACTGAAATATCTTAATACCCACCATCTAATTCTATGTCCAGTGTTATTTCTCATCTTTTGAGTAAATGCAAGCTACCTATTTTTAGGGGTTCTTGGATTCTATCTGAGATCAACTGGATACTTTAAATACTACAGATAAGATAATGGGACACTAACAGTGTCAATGTGCTTAGACTGGAGTAACTCTGCTTAGGATGGAACTGTAAGTGTCTGTAGAAAAATAGTCTAGGGCTATTTCTGACTCAGATTTAAGAACATTACAGCCACATATTTTTTTAGAACGTGTCATTAGTACCTTGAGAAGGCCTAGAGTTCTATCCTTTTTGGAATCTTAAAATGAAATTAATTTACTTATTGGACTATCTTCCTGCATTTCATGTTTCTAGTGGAACATAAGGCAACACAAATGTGAATTGTTAACTACTTTGTTTATAAGCATTATCAATTATGTCAACACAAGGTGTTCTAGTTAGCTAATGATTCCCCAACTGTCAGGTTATTTGGATCTGTGGCAGCAAAGCAACCATAGCATATGGTCGAAGGTTATCTGAATGGGAGACCTTGTCCATGCATTTCTAAAAGGTGTTCTGTAATTTCTATTAGTAGCTGGACATTTAATTTTGTTTGATTGAATGAGGGAGTGGAGCAGATAAAGCAAAAAAAAAAACCCTGAAAAAGCTCAAGGAAAACAGCCAGAGGGGTCAAAAGAGAAAATATGAGGGGGCTGGATCTTGGGTCCATTGGACTCAGTTGATTGCTTTGGGCTACTCTGTGTCTCTCAAGTTTTTACATTTTTTTTTGGCACTCAGGTACTGTTTCCCAAGTATACATCATGCTCCAGCTATTAAAACTGCATCCATTTCAAATCTATCTTTCCCATTCAACCTAAAACTAGGAGACAAAGAGGTAAAGGTCTTCAATTGCTTGGAGACACTAGGTTCCTTTCATAGAAGACAATGGGTTTTATGCTCCATCTGAATATTGGCCAAGATAGACCCATTGTCTGCCAACATACATTAAACATTCTGTATAGTTGTGCTTCTCAGAGTTGGAGAAAATACTCTCATATTAATAGTAAATTATTTTATAAAAGTAGTTAGTAGACAGTAAGTACAGTGGATAAGAACTTTAAATGAAAGCATATGTCCAGATGTGGAAGCATCAATTTCCTTTCTTCTAAGATTGGAATTCTCACTTGTCACAGGTTTTTTTTTTTTAATCGTTGCTTTTCCTCTCTTGACAGAAATCCAATTTAGGGGAGGAAGCTCTGAGACCAGCACATCTGTTACCTGCTTTATGAAGCACAGCACTGAAGGCTGCCTTATACCTATTAGTAAATTCTGAGCACCAAAAACAAGCAACAAATAAACCCACCCAAATGCATGTATTACAAAAATATATGCCACAATTCTTCTCCTTTTATAATAGTAGAGAATTTTGCCCCTTAGCTAATTGCTCTTAACCTAGCTTTTGAACATGATTAGAATATTAAAAAAGCATCTACGATTAAGCCATTAGTATGCAGAAAGAAATGGGAACCCAGTGAAATTTCATTAAATCACCTCTTCTAATAAAGTGAGGTGAGCATACAAGCTAATCTGAGTGAAGCTTGCATTTAATCGTTGGTACACAGAAAGAAGAAGACAAAGAGAGACGATTTTTACAAGGAGGTCACTGTACAAGTCATATGTGTCAGTTGTCATATCTGACTGTTCCATTATTTCCGTGTGAACATGGGGAAGGGCTATGGCAAGATAAGGAAGGCTATAAAGACAGCAGCATAACTTTCAATGGCACCCATTCACTTCTAAGTGAAAAAGATACTTTGTGGGAAGTGGGGACAGAACTGAGCATCACCAGTGGTGAGTAAGTGGAAAGAGGAAGGGAAACTTTTGTCCATGTATCCATAATTGCAGCCTTCCTGTTTTTTATCTTGTACAGACTGGCAAGTCTCATTCATTTCCATGGTACACAGTAAACAGGCTTCCACCAATGAGATGGGAAGGGAAATTGGTTGCTCACTCGTAAAGCTTTGAGAATTTTGAAGAATGGAGAGAGGATATTTTAGCTAGTATCTAATGGTGCATCAAGGAAAGGTGCAGAGAGAGGGTTGGTTTTTTTTTTACACCTTCCTAGGGTTGCATGAAGGAATAGCCTCCTGAGTCAGAGGGCTTTAGTGAAGAGGGAAAAGGGGGTGATGGAATTTATTTATTTATGTCATTTATAGTCTGCCTTTCTAACTGGGGCTCGAGGCATAATACACAGGGTGAGATTAGTACAGTCAATTTCAAGGACATTTCCATAAACAATGCAATAGGGTAAATAAAAACAATTTTAGCAAGACATAGCTTTAGTAAGAATCCAGTGCAGAGTTGAAGAAATGTTGAAACGGAACATAAGCTATTCTAGGGCTGACATTAGACCACATGAAGCACAAGTAGCTCATAGGAGCACATATTTAAGACAACAGGTAGTACGTAAGGCAACTTAGTGGTGAAGTCTATGGTCCTTAACTCATTAGCGAAGCATCTGAGAGCCCCTCCCTACAATAAAAAAGCCTTTTTGAATAATTTGATTTTGCATCGTTTGCAGAAAGCAAGGAGAGTAGGGACTCTCCTCACCTCCTCAAGCAGGCCATTCCACAGAGTTGGGAGCACCACAGAGAAAGCCCGTGTACGAGCTGCTGTTGATTTCACCCATGTGCAGAGTGGCGCCTGCAGGAGACCCTGTTCAGATAAGTGAAACTGCCATGGAGGAACATAGGGAGGGAGGTGGTCCTGTAGGTGTGCCGGGCCAAGGGCATGAAGAGCTTTGTATGTGATAACCAATGCCTTGAACTGAGCACAGTAGCTGATAGGTAGCCAATGGAGTGACTGCAGAATGGGGATGATGTTCATACTCCTGCTCGCTCCTGATAGCAGTCACACTGCAGCGTTTTGCACCAATTGCATCCCAGTGACATCTAGTTGATTACTAATCAATATATCCAACTAGAATATTTACAGCCTGCCCCTTTACATTTTCACTCTATCTTGGTTCCATGGTGCTTATTATTACTTTGAGCCTAAGGCTGGGTCCAGGTTTGGGGGAGCCCTGGCCAAAATCACAGGTGCTGAAGTTAACTGTGCTCCATCTCTTCTGTTGCCACTTCCATATCTCATTTTTCTGCTTGCAGTTTATGAATTCAGAGCTTAAATGAGCTAGAGGGTTGATCTTTCACTTCCTCCAGTGTATCTGTCGAGGAAATTCAAGATTGTCCTAGATGCTTCTTCAACATCCAGGGTTTTTTCAAGCAATCAGGTGGGAGAGGTATTAGAGCACAGCTCTCTTGTGCAAGTATGGCTCTTTTGTTGACTTCTGTCTGGCATCCTTTTCCAACAGATTGTCCCCTTTCCTGGTGAGACCAAATGAACTAAGCATCTCAGGTTGTTGGGGAGTCCAAGGCTGCGAACACTGAGAATGCTCCAGCACACTGAGTTTGGACACTAGCCCTTCTTGAACTTTTGAACTGTTAGGAAAACTGGAACACTAGAGAGAGCCTACAGAAACTTAGTTAAGTGGGTACCCTGATTGTGGTTATGAGTCTCCTCTTTTTCCTTTTTTAAAACTTGCAAGCATCTCATTCATTTTGACTTAATAAAATGATCTCTATCAGTTTCTGTATTTGTGAGATCAGGGGCTGTTTGTTATTTGATTAGACTGATGCAGTTGGGGAAAGCGTGGAAAGAATCTGTAAATTATCCACTTCAGTTACTTCAGAGATGCAGGAGAAGATTAGGTTTTAAAACTGCTTTTTGTATTTTTTTTCAACTTGAAGTACTCCTTCATCTGTAACGTTTTCTTACTCTGGCACAAAGCTTTTGGAGCTTTTAAGTAAATGAAATTGTTGCATAGAGTAACTTCTGAAAAATTAATGCTGTATTTAGAGTTCAAAATCCCCAAGGAAAGTTTGATATTCAAGCCCACATTCAAGGTATGTCATTGTTATGAATAGTGACAGCCGAAGGTGTGAGTGAAGTGTCTTTGTTCTTGCAAACTGCAAACCTATTTATACTGCATAATAGAACACGAGAGAGCCATTTTCATGACACTTTTCCTCATCTATCATCTGCTAGATGTAAGGATTGATTGGCTATGGAGATTTTTGGTTTAGCAAAACTCAACCAGGTAATGGTGATGGAATTGTTTTTAAGTGCTGCCTCACTAAGTGGAATAAAAATTGTAAATTATGTTACCTTTCATCAGCACAAATTATTGCTTAAGGTTGCAGTAACTTGTGGAATTTTTTTCTATTATACATGTTGCCACTGGAAAACTGTGGCAGTCTTCTGTTCTACTATATAAAATGCAAGCCATGTTGCCGACGACTCACTTTTTATCTGGCGCAGACATACTCCTCCCCATGCCTTCAGCACTCTCCCGCTCTCACTTTTTATCCTGGTACAGGCACACTCCTCCCTGCACCTCTCCTCAGCGCCCTCCTGCTCTGGCCTCTGGGCTGCTGCAAAGCTCCTGCTTCTTGACAAGAAGTGTGCTCAGTCCATCGGTTTGCCTGGCCCCCTCATGGCGGCAAGTGGGTGCTTTGCAGCGGCCCCCAGGCCAGAGTGTGAGGGCACTGGGGGGAAGATGAGCAGGCTGCTCTTTCCAGGAGGGGGTGGGGGTTGCCATCTCTAAGTTGGGAAATTCCTGGAAATGTGGAGGGCGGGGTGAAACCTGGAGATGGCAGGGTTCGGGGGAGGAAAGGACCTCAGCATGGTATAATTCCATAGAGTTCATCCTCTAAATCAGCCATTTTCTCCTGGTAAACTGATCTCTGTGGCCTAGAGATATGTTGTAATTCCAAGAGATCTCTAGCCACTACCTAAAGCTGGCAACCCTAGAGAGGGCCCGCCAAATCAGTTTTCTAGAGCCCATTGTATTTTTTCACACAACGGGCTTTGTTACTAATTATATAATAATTATGAGTCATTCTTGTCTTAGATACCTGCTTGAAATAGATGATGCTTCTAGATAGTTTTCACACGCAACATACTGCTGTACTCATAGTATCTGAATATTGTGTACAAGTAACAAAAGGCAGTGATAATTAACACAAAAAAATCAGATTTCAAAATGATATGCATTGTGAACCTCTTTGCGATGTATGGATTGGCATTGGTAACTCCTGTTGTCTCCAAATGTACTTGGAGGTGAAATACTTCAATGTGGCTGTTACCCAAATAGGAAGTCTTCTTAATTGGTTGAGGGAATTAGCATTAAAGAAGACAAGCAAGAGGGAGTAAGTGGGATTCTCCACCTATGCAAATGGGGATTATTCCCTTAGAGAACTCTCAAATAAAGAGGCAGATGTTCAACAAGAAAGGTTTTTTAATTAAAGAGAAATTAAAAGGCAAGCATTCAGAAAACCACATACAGAGCTAACTAAGAAAATAGTGCGGAAATGGGAAAATAGTTGGGGAGAAGGGCAATAATTACTGGTCTCAAATAGGAGGAAGTCTGCAGAAGAAGCAGTGTGAATGACCAGCATTTCATGGAGAGAGGAGAGGAAGCCTAAACAAATTTGGGGGTATGCAGATTGGTCCCAGAACAGGAAGCTCAGTTATAGGGCAAAATGTTCCCTGAGACAATGTTGATGTCTTACCCCCCCAAAACAATAGCTTAATGACTTGTCTGAAGGTAGGACAATAAATTGGGAGAGGTTTGTTATGAATATCTGGGATGGACTATAGGCAAAAATACTGTTTGATGACTTGGCAAAGTACTGGATGGGAAGGCTATCAGGTGTGCTGAATAGCTTTAATTAAGATAAGTGGGTAAGGGGAGGTAAATGAAGGTGTTGATGGGATTAGGTAGGGAGTTTTCTCATTATCTCTGCTGCTCTCTGGGGCAAGGGGACTGTCAATTAGTCATCCCTCCTCTCTGACTGTCCTGGTAACTTTCCAGTCTCAAGGTAAGCTGGCATCTGATCTTCCTGGCATCAGGCAGTGCCTAAACCTTATGGCAAGGGGTTTATGATATTCCATATCTATAAACTGTCCTTGGAGTGTGGGGAGGGGGTTGGACTGCTAACAGCTGGGTTTAAGAACACTGGATGTGATCTGGATGTGATAATGGATGTTCCTTAAAAATAGCTAGCTAATGAATCTCTCTACACGAGGCATCTTACACGAGGACACTCAAGTGTAGGGAGATGCAGTGTTAACTGGGAAACATAGTTCAATTTCACCTCTCTACAGGAACCAGGAGGGATCGCTACTCAGAGGGTTTGTTAATTTCATCTTGGCCTCCCCAGAGGCTCTGTCAGTTTCACCTCCCTGAACAAACCCATTGAGGAGTGATCTCTACTGGCTCAGTCTTTTTAAACTACTTTAAACTACTCTCCTGTAGAGAGGTGAAATTGACAGAGCCTCTGTCTTTTTAAACTACACTTCCCGGCTAACATTGCATCTCCCTACACTGAAGTGTCCTTGTATAAGAGGTCTCATGTAGAGAGACTCAATAAAACATGAAGCTCAGGGGTTTGCAGCCAAAGGTAAAAATAAACTAGCACCTAAATGTGTGTACAGGTTAGTCATATGCACATGACATCTCTTGGGATTCTAGCTTATAGATCTAATATAAATGTTTAATTGGTATGGGAAGGAGAGAAAGAATCTTTAAAAGCCGCAGGCTAATCTTGGGGTAACTGTTTACATTATTAAATACAAGCAAGGGACCTGCAAAGACTTGCAGGGACCATCTCATTTCCCCTTGTATCCTCTCCCTCACTATTTACTCTTTTCTTTCCCCAGTAGCCCCCATAGCCTCTTCCTTTTCCTTCTTTCTTCTCTTCTTTTCACCTGCTGTTATGACCCCTTTTGATTTAAAAAACTTAAATGGTACTAGAGACATTTTGAAATTCAAAAATAATAAAATATTTTATTTAACATAGATGGGGAAGGTCCGGTGAAATCAGAGTTTCTGCAAACCTCATCAGAAGCATCAAGTTTGCAGGATAATAGAAAGAAAGAGAAACCCTAATATGGTGGCCCCTCGGCCACCTTCACATGCACAGAGGGAAGAAGACTTCCCTGAAGATGCAGTTGCTCACTCATCCAACCCCTCACCTTCATCATTAGAACTGTCTTTCCTATACCAGGACATGAAGATTAAACTATAAATAGATAGCATTGTTATTTTTGTAAGACTTACAGGTCTTCATACCAAACCTCTAAAATAAACCTGTGATTTTGCCTTGATTCAGACAGATCACATTTTGTACTTTGCTGACTTGCTGATATAAAAGGGTAATTAACTCTTCCAGGGTCACAAGGGAAAGGAAGAGTCTCTGCATTTACAACTTCAGCTCTTGTAAACATACTAAACGGAAAGGTGTCAGCACAAACATGACAACATTGCAGTTCATAACAATCTGTATCAGTATTTTTCTTGTTCAAAGCTGTCAGGTTGCAAGCTGTCCGGCGCCTGCCCGCGGCCCCTGGACGAGCGGCCCCCCCAGTTCCCCCCGGCCCCTCTCACCTCGGCATGGCCAGGCCGGGGGTGGTCGAAGAGGAGGTGGCGGCGACGGCAGGGACGGCTGTGGCAGGAGCGAAGGCGGTGGCGGCAGGAGCAATGGAGGCGGCCACGGCGGCGGCCAAGCCCAGGACGGGCTCCACCCGGCACGCCTGGCTTCCAGGGCGGCGGTGGCCGTGGTGGCCCTGGGACGGGTGGCGGCACGGCGGTGCGGGCCGGTGGCACGGCATGGCCTCCGGGCGCCCCGGGGCGCGGCCAGTGTGGCCGGCGCCGCCTGCGGCCGTGCTGACCACACCCCAGCCCGGGAGGCTGAGGCCGTGGGCAGGCCCGCCCCCGCTGCACGGGAGGCGGGCTGTGATTGGGCCCGAGGAGAAAGAGGGTGGACGAGTGCATGGGAGAGGACGAAACATGGCACGGGAAGCATGGCACGGGGCGGCAGCATGCGGTGGGGTGGAGCCCTGGCCTCTGGCCCTACCTGTTCCAGGTGGTGGGCCTGGCCCTGGGGGCAGGCTCCTGGGAGCAGGGGTGGAGCTGGGAATAGGGGGAGGAATAAAGGAGGGCTCCAGGACCCAGGCCGAGGAGGAATGTATGAGAGCAAGTGGACCAGTCTGTAACTGCAGTGAAGAGACAGCTGTCCGAAGGCGGCAAGGGCAGCCAGGCCCGACGCCTGTCCAAGTTCTGAGGCCTATTGGGGAGGAGCCCTCGCCTACCTCCGGCAGGGAGAGCTCGGCCGACCCGGCAGCTGGCGTCAGGGAAGGAGGCGGACCTGTTCGGGGGAGGCCAGGACGGCTACCCCAACCTCACCGGTGCATGCGGCCCCGCCCGACCCTGACAACAGCTTTATAGTTCTGAGAGTTCCCTCATGATATTACCTCTTCTGCATACCGTAGTGCTAGGCCCTAAAGTTTTAGGGAAAGAGAAGGTTCAAACCCCAAACTCCAGGTACACACACTTCTGTCTCCCTGCCATTCTTATGGCTCTTCAGTCAGATTCTCCCCCTTTTCCCGCCACATACAGAAACACCCCAACTTCCAATCTTAGCCCCATTAATTCAGGACACCCTATTGACACAAAGACACTACCAAGTGTACATATAAAGTGACCTAATTTACATGGTATATGGATTACCCAGGTATAAAGGTAACCTCAAAAAAAGTAGTTTTTGCCTGCCCTCACTGGTAGCCTTATTCACTCTACGGGCAAGCTGCTATAATTGAAGATACTTTTTGAGATTGACAGGGGAAACTATCCTGACTGCCTCTCTTCAGGACAGGTCATAGGTTTTACCTTCACACCCACACTTAAACACGATGAGAAGACTTAAGATTCACAGCTTCATATCAACTTAGCCTCACTGGTGTAGGGTGGAAACAAGCCCCTTTATCTTATGAAATGTGTGCTGGTCAGCATTCCTCTTTTTACATTATATTTTTTCTAGTGTTTGCATTAGTAATTGTTTCTTTGCTTCTCTATGTAATTTTGAGCAAGCCTTATTGGTTAGAGATTGGCATTTTCATCTGCCTTACTGATGAGAAGTTGGAAGTCTATCTATTCCTGTTGCTATTCAGTAATTATGGTAATTTGGGCATTAATTGTAGTCTATCTGGTGATGTTGATTGCCCACCAGATTGGGGTGTAACATGGGTGTGTTAGGAGATCTCCATTCCCTAATAAGTTGATCTTCCTCAAGTAATTAGGGATGACACCCTTAGGAGGCCTTGATATAGATAGGAAGCAAGATTCCTGCATATACCTCAGTGGTATTGTTTGGTTTGTGCAATGGATGTGCTCAGATGGACACCTCTAGAGGCCAGGAAACAAACTTGGGTAGCCCTTTGGGTTATAGAGAGGGAGCAGGTACAACTGAGGCTGAAGGAGGAGATGTGTTGCAGGGAGCCGAGGAAATGGAGGGATGGGGCACACATGATTGGTGAGATGGAATGGGAAAATGGAGCTGCTAGGGAAGCTTCCTTCCCTTCAAGTTCTCACTGGATTCCCCTAGTTGTATATGTATCGTGTTTCATCAAGTTCAGTATTTTTTGCATCAGTGAATAGATACATATGATGATTACTTAGAAGAAATTTACTGGGTAGCAACTAAGAGTGGGCAGAGATAGAAATAGTCAGTTTTCCTACTTTGGAATTTCCAAAGCGGGAAAAAGAATTGGAAATAAGTGATTTTCGAAGTGGTAAGCTGCTTCGGAAACTGCTTATTGCCCTGCTTTGGTATGCTCTGTGAAGATTCAGAGCACAGTGAAATTTGCTGCCATACCACTTATTTCACCCAATGGGAGGGGTATGGGGAGGAGTGTAAAGAGCCCGCATTTCATCTGGCCGGTTGGAGGGAATCCCCCCACTGGCCAGCTGAAATTTAGAGAGCCCTTTCCGTGCCTCTTGGCCCTTTAAAACTTCAGCTGGCCGGCAGGGGGATCCCCTCCACCAGTCAGCTGGAGCCAGCCATGGGGTTTGAAAGCACCCCGAAGCTTCCCTAAGTGACCCAAATTGTTTCGGGAAGTTTTGATTTAACATTTTTGAATGAAGGCCAGCATACTGAAATCCTGAATCTTTACAAATCGGGTCTGTTTCGAGTATTTTTCCCGAATCAGAAACCCAAATTGCATACTCCTAGTAGCAACTACAATTACATTGATTGTGATAGTCCATAGATTGCAACCCAAATAATGAAGCTATATTGGTTTATGAAAATAGCTAAAAGATAAAGATTACTGCTTCCCCTGTTCTCCAGCAGTGGTGAATAATCATAATGGCTAACCTGTTATCTGTGCCCAGCCAGTATTATGCATCAGAAGGCTTTCAAGATTATGTGTATGAAGTTGGTTTGTGTGCACGTACACACACATAGGCATACTCTAATTGTTGCATTTGATAACCTAGCATGAGTGGAAGGACTCCTGATACTTTCTGATACGAGGTAGGAACTTCCGGATTGGCATAGGCATTTTTGTGCATGTATGAGCAAACAGTAAACTTGTAAATTTGTGTGCACAATAAGTCCCTGTTTCACTTGTTTTGATGCACCTATTATAATTGGATCTGATTGGTACTTTGTACATTTGACTTCACATAGTGTTCCAGACATTCTGTGAAGAATGTAAAGGCATTCTGTTGTGCACACTGTTGTGGTAGAGTTAAACCTGCCCATAATACATCAGTGGCAAGCAGCAGGTTTGAACTTATCCCATCCACCCATGGTCCAGTGAATTCACTTCACTTCACTGGAAAAATAATCCAGGATGTATTCAAGAATATTGTTGGGGCAGGAGTTGATCCCTCTTCCTACTCCTAAGAACAGAAAGTTTTACAGAAGAATCCCAATCAGGTCTACTCAGAATCTTACTCATGTTTGTTTAATGTGGCCTATTCTCAGGCAAGTGTTCTTGAGATCGCTCTGTTAATTTCTCCCATAGAATTATATGTAGCAACTCTGACCTCTTAGGGACGTGGAAAAAGGTGTAGCTGAGTTACAAGAACAGGCTGACCAGTGAAAGTAAAAGGTGAGTTACCTATCTTGTCCTTGGGTGGTTATTGTTGGTACTTAGTTATTTTGGTGGCTAAAATCAGTAGATATTGAACAAAAATGTATCTTAACATTGACCGTTGAGATTTCAAGTATCTCAGTAATGCAGTGTCCCATCTTGAGGAGCCTGTATTAAAATGTATTTTCGTATCAGTCACCCATTTCTGTGGTCTGACCTTTAGTTTAAATTTGATGTGAGTTATTGTATTGTTTACAAGATGAGCTTCAGCAGTGCCATTAAGAATCTGGCAAACCATTTTACATGTAAAATCTATCGCATGTTTTGGGAGAAAAAACCCTTTAACCTAATTTATATGCATATTAATAATGGATTCAATATTATATTCTGGGAATTCAGCAATAATGGAAGTTTTGATTGCTTGCTCGTAAATTTAATATTCTTCAAAGACGAGTGACTTCAGCAATGGAACTGCAGATGGATTTTTGTATTTCTCTTAACTGTGATGCTACCACCTGTGATAGACTTAGTAGGAATATTACAGATTTGAGATTAATCATTCGTATCCATTTTGCTATTGCCTTAATTTTTATAGCTTTTATCAGTGTAAAAGTAACAAAGAAATTTTCTGATCCTTTGATATTGGGTTGCACTTAAAATGTTCAAAGAAGATAGTATTTTCTGCTCCTAAATTACACCAGGGCCGATTCCAGATGGCCAGAAATTGCGGTTTTTCTGCGGAAATAATCGCTTACCGGCCACACGTTCACTTTCGTTTCCATCTGCTTTGTCTCGCAGCGTGCCGTGCCATCCCGCTTCCAGATGTTCGCACGGCCAACTGAGGTACCCGGGATTGGTTGTTTCCTCCCTGTCACAGTTGACGTCGGGGGCCTTCATTGGTTCGCATTTCAGTTTTTAAAAAAAAATTTTTTTACGTGTTTTGCGCAAATGCGCAAATGTGCAAGTATGCGAATACACAGCGTCAACTTTTGTGCATTTGTGCATTTGTGCGCATTTGCGCAGTTCGATGTGCGCAAACATGTGACTGCGCAAATGGCGCCTGGTTTAAAAAAAGAAATTAAGGGAATATTGTTGCCGGCCGGCCAGCAAAGGAAGGAGGGAAAGGGGAGGGCCTCTCCACGGCGACGAAGCGTCCAGAAGTGTGCAAACCCGCAATACGGCATTCACACCGTCCGCTTCTGGAGCGCAACACAGCGCCATGAACCGGAGGTAAGCAGGGACGGGACATTATGGGTTTTTACGAGTGAGGTCGCTGGAAAAGCGAAAGCACTCGCTTTATTTGTGCCTGTCTGGAATCGGCCCAGTATTCACCTTGCTCAATGCTAGTTTTGGAACTTTTGTAGGCAGTGCTTGTTGGATTAATGTTCCTCTCCTTCTCTATAGCTGAATACTTTGGGACCCACTTCAGAATGCTTGATAAATTGCCTAAAGTGTCAGGGTGTCTGTGTTTGTGTTGATGCAACCTTTCATTTAAAACATGAGGTTTGACCCTCCTTAATGTAGGTGGGCATGGAGTGGGAAAACCCCATGGACCACTGACCCATGGTCTGTCGATTTTCACAGACCACGGACCATGAACTTTCACAGACCAGCCCCATTCACGGACTGATTTGTCAGTCCATGGTCCATGACTTCTGGAAGCACTGGCTCCGCCCCTTCACACCCAGAGAGCCCAAACTCACAAGAAATCTTCATCAGCCTCTCCTCCAGCCACCCTCCAAGTTTGGTCAAGATTGCATTTCAGATGTCTGAGTTACAGACCACAAAGTGGTCACCCCCAGGAAACTTCCAGTAGATACTGGAATCGCAAATGCCAATAGAGTTGCATTAACTAGCAGCATCAAAAAGTTGCAATGAGGCAAAATCAAACAGAAAAGGGTGGGGAAAGAGCCTCCTCACTCACCACACAGACACCTTCCCAGCTGTGGCATAGGGAATTTTCTTGCTCCTTGCTCACATAGAGAAGAATGGGAGCTTTCTGGTTGTCAGGCAGAGTTGCCTATCAAGGTTTTGAGGGCTAAAATTGGTGTTGCCATGACTGCAGAACGTCCACCTCTCTGTTAATTCTTGCTCCTTGCTTGCATAGAGCAGAATGGGAGCTGTCTGTTTGGCAGGCAGAGCTGCCTATCTACATTTTGAGGGCTAAGATTGGTGTTGCCTTGGCTGGAGAATGTCCACCCCTCTGTTGCCTAAGGAATTCATTCTTGCTCCTTGCTCCATAGAGCAGAATGGGAGCTCTCTGGTTGGCAAGCAGAGTTGCCTATCAAGGTTTTGAGGGCTAAGATTGGCTGCAGAATGTCCACCCCTCCCTTGCAGAATGAGAGCTCTCTGGTTGACAGGCAGAGCTGCCTATCAAGGTTTTGAGGGCTAAGATTGGCTGCAGAATGTTCACCCCTCCGTTGGCTAGGGAATTAATTCTTCCTCCTTGCTCACTTAGATCAGAATGGGAGGTCTCTGCTCGCCCGGCAGAAATGCCTATTAATTTTTTAAGGTCTGCAAAAGGTCTGTGGACATCCTCTCCATTGCCTGGAGAATTGATAGATCAGTGCCAGGATGTCTGGATTCACAGACCACTGGACCAAAATTTGTGAAAAAGGTGAGTCTCACGAACTGTGTGTTTGTGAACCACAAACCGGGCTGAACCATGCAAAATCTTGATCCATTTTCCATACCATGCCCACCTCTACTCCTTAATATTGTTTTCAGACATGTTGCATGTAAGCAGAGGTTGCTAAATAGAACAAACCTCTACTCCCTAAAAGTTCCTCAGGCATTTTCATGTGCAAACCATATCCTAACTGGGCACCAGGCTGCAGATTAAGAATCTGTAAAATATGACCACAAAGGGATGGGGGAGAGGTTTCTGAAAATGTGAAAAATCTTAACAAAAATGGGATGGGGAGAAAATAAAGTATTTTGTGCCAAGTGCCCCAAGATCTCATAAGACAGACTCAGTGGGAGACCAGAGGGAGTGGCCATTGTTAAAAACGTGATATTACTTTTCGGAAAAACCCAGAAATGATGTCAAGCTTCTCTAGGAATCACCAGGAAGTATGTGGTAAAACCATAGAGTTTCCAGTGATTCCTAGATGGGCATTGCATCACTGCTGGGTTTCCCCCAGAAAGTGACATCAAGCTGTCAACCTGATGGGCATTTTAAATTTTTTCTCCTGCTGTCACTCAGAGCAGAGCTGGGAAAAAGGAGCTGGCGGTGGGGCATCCCCCATCCCCTTTGAGAAGCTGACGACCCTACCCCTGTGAGACCTTGGCAGCCATTTTTGGTTGTCTAGGAGAGCTCAAATAGCTGTCAGGGTCTCATCAGGCACTTTTGAGAAATTTTGATGGTAGTTATTCCACTATGAAACTGAGAGATAATTGGGGGTGGAGTGGGGGGGAGGAATGATGTAGTAACCAGCCATGAAGGCAGAGGGAGAAGCAGAACTATGAAGCAACTAAAATCAAACAGTAAGGATGAGAAATGGGTACCAGAAGGGGAGAAGGTAAGAGAAGGTCCCCTTGTTGTTCCTTCTAATAGCAAACTTAATGGTGCTCTTCCAAGTATTATATGGTAGAATAACTGGATCACCCATAAACAAGATAACTCTGAAAACTTAGGGGACTCCTCAGGTGTGGAGAAGGTCATTATGTTTTCTTTTTAAAAGAGACAACAAACAACCCATACATGAATCTTTCCCATAGGAACACAGATACAGGCAAACTACTAAAAGCCTTAACGATAAAAACAAGGAAGGCCATTCTCTTGCAGCAAGGAAAATTACTTTTTCTCAGACCATGGTAGTAGATCCAAGGAACTTCCTCCAACTTAAGTGTCTCTTCCTCCACAAGAAGAGCCATTTAAGTTGAGAAAGGATATTTAGGCTAGAAGACTTCAGACTTTGCTCAGTGGACTGGTAGTGTGGTAGGTTTAGGAGGGGAGCCAGCCATCTCTAAATTCTCTCTGTCTAAATTTAGAGGCTGGGAATGCAGTGTAGGCAAGTAGTTATTAGAAGTTATTTAAGTATTATAATTAAATGAGTAGAGTTAAATCTCTTTAAAAAAAAATCACTTAAATTTTTCCAGAGAATGTTTTTCTTGACCTGTGAAGTGAATTTGCCACTTTGATGTGAATCTCAAATTAGGATTTTATTTTAAAATTACAACTCCCCCCAAATCCCAAAACCTAACCCCTCCCCCCAAAAAACCAACAACCTGATAGTCAAAAAAATATTTCTTCCAGATCACAGGATCCAGGGCATTTTGGACTCTTTCTTTAACTAATCTTGATGGTCTTTTCCTACTTTTTAAAATACTTGACCTTTAAATTCAATGTATTCCTTAGGAATCACTTGTAGGTTTTGGCATAGAATTCTGACATTTAGGGCTTCTATATCACCAGATTCCCATAGAGATTGATCACAGAATACTGTCATACTTCCCTTAGAAATTTCATACTGCATGTTTCATATATGGAGTGTGTCCCATAGTTCTGTATGAAAATTTGCTTTTATTTGGTGAGATAGTGATAATCTTGCCTGGCAGTGAGACTTGTCATGTGTGTTTTTAAAAAGTCTTTATTGCAAAGGTTCATTTGTTCATGGTTAATAGCTTGGGGTGGGCCTTGGGTTCATGTATTCTATTGCCCTCTCTTTGGTGTGAAACTCCATTCCTTTTCCTTGATCATTTTAGATATAGGTTAATGTTGTGGCTTGAATCCAGTGCAAGGACCATGTGAAGTCAAAAATTCCTGACCTTTCTGTCTTTCTACCTCTACCAGCAGCCATTTCTGACACTATGAAAATTTATTTCCAGGGTTGCAGGCCCCACTGTTTCTTAGTCACACGTGTGTGAGGGGGCAAGTAGAAGGGGGTAGAATCACTCCTTTCTACCTTTTTCGTCAGCAGAGTTCTGCTCATGCTTGAGTCAGCAGAGAGTATTCTTGCTCCCTTCTCACTGCAGTATCCCAGTCTATGGTGTAAGCTATTACTCCTTGTCCTTGAAGGTCATTTGTCCAAAGGAATACACTTACTCAGGTTAAGAAATGGCTGCTGGTGAGGAGGGGAAAGCCAGACAGATTTATAAACATGATTGCCTTACACTGAAAGACCTCAAGATATAATTCTACATCCATGCTACTTCTAACCAGGGCTTTTTTTCAGCTGGAACGCGGTGGAACGGAGTTCCGGAACCTCTTGAAAATGGTCACATGGCTGGTGGCCCTGCCCCCTGATCTCCAGACAGAGGGGAGTATAGATTGCTCTCCGTGCCATGTGGTGTGGAGGGCAATCTAAACACCTCTCTGTCTGGAGATCAGGGAGCGGGGCCACCAGCCATGTGACCATTTTCTCCAAGGGCAACCCATTGAGTTCCACCACCTCTTTTCCCAGAAAAAAGCCCTGCTTCTAACCATGATTGCCTTCTTTGCCAGTGTTTTAAACAGGTTTGCAAACCATTTTAATGAAAGAACCTGGTTGGTATTAGGAGAGATCTACTGCCTTAAGCCATGCTTAAGGGAAGGTGAAAGAATTAGTGCCATAGAAAGGGGAGAGTGAAATGGATACCAGTTAACATCCATCACAGTAGGGACAGAACAGGTAGACTTGCCAACTCCTGACCAGAAAATTCCTGGAGATTTGGGACTGGAGCCTCAAGAAGGCAGAGTTTGGGGATGGGAGGGAGCTCAGCAGGGATAAGATGGGATGGAGTCCAACTTTCAAAGCTGTAACTGTTGTCTGTCTTCTGGAGATCAATTGTAATTCAAGGAGAAACCCAGGCCCCACCTGAAGGCTTGCAATTCTAGTTCGAAGCTTACACCAGATCTCTTAACTATAGTTAAAGATATAGCAGCATTATGTCTTCCCTGGACTTACATTGTACATAGAACAAGAATAGCCTCTCTTGTTGCTTTAATCAAAACAGGATACATTCCCATGTAGTTGTATGAATTCGAACAGTTGTAAAACCTGGGAAATAGCCACCATTTTGTAAGATTCATTAAATCCATGATTGAGTAAATAATCGATTTAGTAGTGGCAATGACATAAAAAAGAACAAATGCTTGAAGTCTTTTTATTTCAGGCCACATTTTTGATTTCTGCTATTAACTTCCATAATGTATAACAATAAATAACAACAACTATGTAGATTACTCTGTTACAATCCAAAAAGTTGTCTGAACTACTGTGTTTGCTTTTGGTCCTAAATGATAACTTTTCTGGCATAAATTGCCTATAGTCACTGCACTTTCTCATTTCTCACACTGGTTTACTTCTGTTCATGGGATGTGTTATCTACAAATCCATTGCTGAACACACTGATGCAATCCTAGAAGGGATAAAATCACAATAGGAACAGTTTATGGTCACATAATTGGTATGTAGCCAAAGGAAATGATAGCAAAATAAGTAGATAGTTGCAGTTTGTTTTCATGTTATTGATCTTGGGAAATGTGTGTTCCTTACATTTTAAACAGCTGTACTTAACTTTGTGGGGTTTTATAAACCTACATCCGACAAATAGATGATTTCCACAGGAAAGCATTTCAGTCACGAGAATATTGCTTGCAGTCACATAGATTGTATTGTCCTAAAGAAGACTTGGACAGAACGGTAGGCTGTTTACTGCTGCAGTTTATTTACGTTGTAATTGCAGCAATTGTTGTGGTTTAATATGGTATTGTTTGAATGGAGAAAAAATATTTTATGCAGTTCAGAATGTAAAAGTATTTTACATCTATGTTCATAAATCAATGTCATGAAATTGGTCCTGGAGAAACATTTAAAAATTCTAGGCAACAGCATCACGTTTCTAGCTGCCAGACCTGGACTGGATTGGAAAGGATGTACTCATATCAGGTGTTACGATGCTTGGTAATTTTGCAGCCCCAGTTGTCATTATAGACATCTAACTGTTACAGCATATAATTGTTCTGTGATGAAATTTTGTACCTTTTTGTTCTGTAAGGTTTATAGTGTACTGTTGGAGCCCAAGTCTGCTTTGCAGAACTTTTTGGTGTTTACATTTGTCCTTATGGTTGATTGATAGGACTTATATCCTTCCTTCCTACAAAATGTACTCAAGGTACTGAAGGATAGAGCTTAACTTTTTCAAGTTGCCTCTGTTGTCAGTATTCCATATTTCCCCCGTTTATACTAACATCTAAATTATTGTATGTTGTTTATATCATAGCCGCTTCTCTTTTTGCTCTCATAAAAGCCCAAGATTCCCATCATACCTTAACAACATATCAAGATATTGAAACCAGGGCAGGATATGCAGATGGCAGGCTAGCTTCAGCTCCACATTGGCATCTATTCGGGAAAAAAAACTATACAGTCTGCAATTTGGAACATAAACTGAGAGGAGGCACAACCTTTCTGTCATGCCAGGCATCCAGTTTTTATCATCCTTCCTAAATATCATTGTCACTTCCCTAGTTACTGTTACTTGAGCCAGGATGATATTTCTGTTTGGTGGAGCCTTTATGTGGAAGAAGTCCTATGCATTTTTCACAAGAGATTAAAATCCTAAGAACAGCCACCTAGATCAATGGCCTATCTAGTCCAGCATCCTGTTTACCATAGTGGGCAACCTGTCGATCCTGAAAGGTATATAAGCAAGACACAGAAGACAAAACCTCTCTCTGTTATTGCGTCCGAGCAGGTGATGTTTGGAAGTATACGGAGTCTGAACATGGAAGCTCTCTCTAGCTGCCATGGCAAATATTTATTATTTTATTTTTACGCTACCTTTTAATCTAGAATTCTCGGGAGTTGTTCCATCAGGCACTGATCAGCCACCTACCTGTGTAACTTTGCAAGGCATCTGCTTCATGCACTTGCCAGCCATACCTGGAAACTAACAGCCTATATGGAATCTCTACATTCAGAGACAGTGTTTGGAACTTATCCATAAATTAGAACTTGCCTTCCAGTTTAAGATAGGCTATTGTTTTGATTTTCCATCCTATGTCAACACATCAAGAAAGTCTAGTGCATCTTGAATGTGAGCTCTTACAGTCTTGCTTCACCTAAGATACCCCATTGGTTTGTTTGAACCACATTTTGTTTTCCAAAGTGTGAGTGTTACAGAGGTACGTTAAAAAAAAGGATATTAGTTTTCTTCCTCCTGATGCCATTCTGTATTCCCTCAACTGTGATAAACTTTTGGACTTTCATATTGAGGGATTTCTGCTGTTGTTTTTTAAGTTAGCCGTCATATTTTTTCACATTCTCCAGAACTACAGAATCCAGATTTGTCCATCAGCCAATGTAGATCATTCAGAAGTGCTTAAAGGAATTCTGGTTTAGTTTTCTGTTGTTGTGCCTGCTGTTGTTCCAGTCAATTGCCGAAGGTGATTAGACTGGTTTTTTTTTCTTATTGAGGTTCCTGCCTGTGAAAGTTAGAGCAGAATAGGTTCACAGCTAGGATCTAGTATTTTTGTAACTATTAGGGTAGGTCGATGAAAGCTAGTCAATCTAGGGAGGGCTCACTCTGTGGGTGGCTGGGGAATTATCCTATCCTACTGAAACAGAAATTAACAGACTGATTTTATACATGAGGAAGATACACAGGCTGGATTTTTCCCCACAGCGATGCTTTAACTATCTGGAGGTATTGATAATTGTACTGTCCCAATCATATCATTGTCCTCTGAGGTCCCAAACTTGTTTTCCATTTTTGTGGAATTGTATCCTGAGTAGTTTACCCTATTTTATAATGCTAGACTAAGAAGCATAATTGGTTTGTTTGGCTTAGATCTCTTGGGCCTGGTTCAAAGCCACTTCAATCAAACCTCTAGGAAGTTTAATCCTGCCTTCACTAGGAGGTTAGGAGGACAGTAATGCTAAAACCCTTTTTTGTGAGTAAGTGGGTCAGGTACACAATGTCTTCCCACAGGAAACTTACATCTCAATTTATTCTGTCACTTTTCCTTTGCACAATTTTGATGTTGTTGTCTTTTTTCATTTGGTATTGTAAAATATTGATTCTTATTATACTCAGAAGTAAAATAACTTAAGGAAGTACATTTTATGAGACTTAATACTAATATCCCTGTTAGCCACAGCACAGACCCATTCATTACCTCTGTGAATATCCCTTGCTTAATATTCTTCTCTCATTCCACTTTTAATGCAGCAACCTTGGGGCCTGCCTTCTAACCTGATTAACTTCTATGTCATTATTTAGTGCCACAGAATGAATTTCTGAATAAATTACCCTCCTTTTTTATCTTTGACAGATGCAAGACAAAAGTCTACCCTGATGAATTACCAAACACAAGTGTGGTTATAGTATTTCATAATGAAGCCTGGAGTACTTTACTTCGAACTATTTACAGTGTTATAAATCGGTCTCCACACTATCTGCTTTCTGAAATCATCTTAGTAGATGATGCCAGCGAAAGAGGTATGCATGAACAGGGTTGCCAAAATGACTAGAAAATAAGTAGTAATTTCAGAATAACATTGTGTTGTATTGATAGATTAAAGGATTCTTCTCCTGCTCCTATTTTGAAAATCTCATGGAAAATCTCATGGAACAAAACAGTATTCTGTTCAACAACTTTGCTTTGGCCAGAGTACTCTTGATTCCCCCCCCCTCTGTGTGTTTTCTTCTTCTTCATACTGTAGTCCTTTCCCCAAAAGATTTATTTATTTTTATTTATTTATTAAACTTCTGTCCCTCCCTGCAAGTGGGCTCAGGCGGGTTATACATTAAAAACCTCAATAAAACCACAGAATTAACACCACCTCCAGACAGCGACCTTACACCCCATCCCTGCCAATAATACACAACAGGGTGGGCAAAAGCATGGGGAACAGGCATTACAGTCAGCAGTAACTCATAAAAAGAGCACTTACTGTCCTAAACAATTATTGTATTTATTTGTTATTTATAGTCCACCTTTCTCAGTTGAACACAAGGCAGATTACACAGAGAAAGTCAATACAGTCAACCGGATGGGACATCCAATTAACAATGCAATAGGAGTTTGGATTGTAGAAATCTGGAATCAACCAGAAATCTGAAACAGAACTGTAGCAAAGCAATAAACAGTAAAAACTATACAGAGTGATATAGACAACAGTCCCTAATCTTTTACCTAAGTGACTTTCTTAACTGTTTTGTTACACTACACCCCTATTATCTGTTTTGTTATAGTACATCCCTATCATCTGTGTAGAAAAGCCCTCAGCCCTAATTCAGTTTTGCATAGTTTGTGGAAAGCCAGGATGGAATGCAACCCTTCCTGACCACATCAGGCAAGCCGTTCCATAAGGCGGGGGCCACAACAGAGAATGCGCATGTGTAGGCAGTTGTTAATTTTGCACAATTGAAGGTTGATACCTACAGAAGGCCCTGCTCAGATGAGTGAAGCTGTCATGGTTAAGCTTAGATGGAGAGATGGTAACAGATGGGCAGCCAGTAGAATGATTGCAGAATGCGACTAATATGCATGCTTTCTCCAGTTCCTGATAATAGCTGAGCTGCAGCATTCTGCACTGACTGGAATCTCTGAGTTGATCTTGAGGGGAGACCACTGTAAATTGCATTACAATAGTTTAGTCTCAGTGTTACAGTGGCATGGATCCAGGTGGCCAGATTAACCACATCCAGGTAGGGGACCATCTTCCAGGCGAGATTGAGTTGGAAGAAAGGGGGGGGGGTTGCAGTTGGATTAGCTTGCTTCTCTAGCAATTATATTGGATTTAGTATAACCCCCAAGGTTCTTAACTGAGTCAGCAAGTGTCCGCTGAATCCCATTGATAGCAGAGAGCACAATGTCCTCTAAGATACTCACCTTCCCAACCAGCATTACCTCTGTCTTTTCAAGGTTCAGTTCTAATTTGTTGCATCTTAGCCACAATTACCCACAGAAGCCAGGTTGCGACTTCTACCACATTACCAAGAGATTTGCATAAGAGTAGAGCTGGGTATCATCAGCATATTTATGACAGTGATCCCAAAACTACAAATGATTTGTCTTAAGGGCTTTATGTAGAGATTGAAAAGCAAAATTAAAAAAAGCAAAATAAAAAAGCGAAATAGATACTGTTTCTTTAGTGATGTAAAAAGAAATGCAAACAGTATTACTGGCTGCTGAAAGTTGATTCTTTAGAGAGTCTATTGCAGTAACTCAGGTGTTGCAAGCTTTCAGAACAATGAGAGATATGTGCTGCTTCAGGTGAGGGAGAAAAATGGTGAGGACTAGTATTTAAAGAGCTCTAGTTTGCCTGTGATTAACTATTCTGAGCCATCCAGAGGATGGTTCTTGTCTGCGGTGTTTGTGTCAGCAGGATTTGGCACTCCTCATTTTCTTCTTCTGTTGGACTTGAAATATTGTTTCATGCATTATAAATATCTTTTTATACTACAGATATTGAGAAAGAGAGGTCTAGGTACCTGCCTTCTATTTGGAGCACAAGGGGGCCTCTGTACATGTGTATATGCCTATTGTGTGTATGCCATCCATAAAGATTCTCTACTTCACTGTCATATTCAGAAAACTACTGTCTTTTGGCCGTGGTGCCATTTTTAGGAATATGTGAAACGAACAGATGCTGTCTTCATCTCAGCAGGTCAAAATGTGGCTCAGCACATGATTTCCTGCACTTTGGTTAATTAATTCGATGAATTTGAAAAACAGCTTATTATATTTCTTTTACGGTCTCCCAATTTAGAAGCTTTTGACCTTTTGTATATTTGTTTGTTAGAGCGTAGTAAAGAAGTTACCCTTTCATCAACCAGCATGGTATCCTAACTGCATGATTCTATTCTGTACTCCAGTTGGCTTCTGAATTTATCTCAAACAAATCTTTCATTGTATTTTCATTCTTAATTGCCTTTGGCAGATTTTCTGAAGGCCCCATTAGAGAATTATGTGAAAAATCTGCAAGTGCCAGTAAAAATTATTAGGATGGAGCAGCGGTCAGGTCTGATTCGAGCTCGGCTTAGAGGAGCAGCGGCTTCTAAGGGGCAGGTCATAACTTTCCTGGATGCACACTGTGAATGCACTTTAGGCTGGCTGGAGCCCCTGCTGGCAAGAATAAAGGATGACAGGTAAGAATTCAGAACTGATCTTGTGGTACACTTGTGCTATGGCAGCATCCACAAGCAGAACTTTAATTAGGAACTTGTTAATTAACTACTCTTTTCTAAGTGTTTATACCTTACCCATCAGGAAAATAAGGTATTTCAACCTGAGGTCATGTTATTTTCATTGGTGAGAACTGGAAGAAGATTCTATTCTGGAAAAAATATATTTCAGTTGTAATTTTGTAGGACTTCAAGATTTAGCTAATTAAATGGTTTGATTAAGCAGCAAAGTAATATTTTGATCCATTAAAAAGGTACCCAGTTTAACTGGTATTATAGGAAGGCTGATTTAGAGATAGCAGTATCACAGAATGGTCAGCATGAAGAGGTAGCTGTGAGGCAGAAAAGAGATCCTTCATTCCAGATTAATCGGGCATTTTGGTTAACTAAAAATAGCATTTATTTATAGGTACATATGTGTGATGGTTGCAGAGTATTGCTAAGCATTTTGATTTCAAAATCCGTTTCCATGTGCCCTCCAGTGGCAGGCAAACTCCCAGGGGTTTGCCACCTTGCCCACCGACCTGCCAGTGGTTGGCGGGAGGTGGCAAGTTCCCAGAGGTTGTCTGCCACTGGCAGGAACACCAGGAACACGCCTTGCACGCTCCCAAGGGGCGTGATGACGTCACCCCTGTAGGTGGCATCATCGTGCAGGCTGCAGGAGTGTTCCTGCACTTTGGACCCCAAACAGGCCGAATCAGCCCTACACGGAGCATGGGAGCTCTCCTATGGCCGGCATGACGACGTCACTTCTGGTGGTGACATCATCACGCAGGCGCTGGAGCGCACTCACGTGAAGAGAACCTCGCTGCTGGCATGAGATAAGTGCCAGGTACCCCCCTCCCAGCAGGAGAGCATAGGGACCTGGCAACCCTATTGATAATCGTTACATATTCTTAATGGTATATTCAAAGATCCAGTCACAAAGACTAATTTTCCACACACTTCTTCATTTTCCAAATAATTCATCCACCCAGACAACATACTCTCTCAGGATCCACACAGATTGCCTGACCTAGACAGAATCAATGAACTAGACAGAATAACTAGACAGATACGCTCAGACTGACTCAGTCTTTCACCCAGTTTGCTTGCTTTAGGCAGAATGAATACTTTCTCTCAGCACTCAGACTAAAAAAATACCATTCATTCTTCCCTCTAGTGTACAGCTATCATCCAGTCACAGCAAACCTCACTCACCCATCCAGCCTCCCTCCCTCTAACATTAGAGGCCTGCACTTCTAATCAGAGTAAGCATATATTCAAAAACCCTATTAATAAACAGAAATAAAACACACCCACTATTTAAATTGCAAAAATTTGCAGCGGTGCTTTTTACAATGCCTAAGAATCATGAATTTGTGTTACCATTCCAAGAAATTACAGTAATGACCCAAAACAGAGATTTTTCTGTATGTTTTCAGTTGGGAATTTGAGAATGCTCACCTCTAAAATTGCAGAACCCACCCTTTTCACGGGCAGAAGTGCCTTGTATTTGCTCAGGGAGTGGTGGGTTAGAATGCAGTCCATGGTTTTGTTCATAAATATATACAGATTTAATTGATTATAACTGATGTGATCCTTCAACTTTGTTCACTGGGTAAGAGTGCTAACATTTAGCTTTTGAAATGAAAACAAAGATTTTTAAAATAAGGCTGCTGCTATTAACTTGTTTCAAGCCAAAGATTCTTGTGTAGAATCCGATCTCCCCCCAGTTGGTTGCACTTGTTCCCATGCTATGTTGTCTGCTGCTCTGCTGTCTCTCTGAAGCTTTGGAATAAGCTTTTGGGGAGAGTGATGAGCTGTGCCAAAATGGAGTCCAAAAAGTCTTGTGAACATGCTTTCTGTTCATGCATAAGATATTTATGTCCAAACCACAATGATGTTTTATTGTTGCTTTTATGGCATGTAGCCATTAATTTTGTTGTCATGCTAATTTGTCATATTTGTTTTCATTTTTTAAAATATGAATTATACACAGTCAATTTCCCTAGTTTGTTCATTTCTCATTAGGTTACTTAGAGACAACTGAGATGCATGCATCTTCTTATTTTCTAGCAGAAAAATTATTACTATTTTTGTCCAAACCAATTCAGCTGAAATTAAAAACAAGATAAACAACAAAAAAAGGTGAATCTTGTGCAGCTTGTTCCATTATATGTCTGTGTCTGCCCACCAATATTAAGTTAATGAGAGCAAAATACATTTAAACCGAAGGGGGTAGGGAGAGCTGAGAAACTTGTTTGTTTAAATCTCGTTGAATTAAATGGAACATAGGTTTTAAAAATATTCATATTTGCTTAAATTTAGAAAAGGGCCATCTGCATGTGGAAGCAAGTTTCTGTATCCTGATCTGGGTGAGGAACTATATGTGCAAATGAGTACTGTCCTCTTTCTGTTTCAGTGTCAGAGTTGCATACATGGAAAAAATATTAATTTTGTTTGGAAAGAAAAGCAGGATGGACCTGATTGGATTTAGGCCCCTACCATTGTTTCTTTGAATAAGTGTGTTGAATCCCTGGACAAATGTATATCTGGACTGGGGCCAGAGTTTTACATGGGATGAAAACTTATATATGCATGTATACTTTTTCTTTTCTAGGAAGATTGTAGTTTGCCCAATCATTGATGTGATCAGTGATGACACTTTTGAGTATATGGCTGGGTCAGACATGACTTACGGAGGATTTAACTGGAAACTTAATTTTCGTTGGTATCCTGTTCCCCAGAGAGAGATGGACAGAAGGAAAGGAGATAGAACACTGCCTGTGAGGTAAGAGGTTTTTATGATCACTGGCTAGTTGCTAATATACTTGATATGTCAGTTTGTGTATTCATAATTCTGATTAGATTTATAACGTGCTGCATGGATTAGAATAAAAGATGAACTTCCAGAAGGCTGTAGAATAGAGTTGGTCATGAACCAAAATATGAACCAAAGTTCGGCACAAACTGGGCTGGTTCGTGGTTTGCGAACCAGCGGTTCGTCAGAGCCCATTTCTGACGAACTGCCACAAACTTTAAGCTGGTTTGTTTGGTTCGTTTTTTGGTTTGTCACTGCAGACAGCCTGGTGCTGATCAATTGGTTTCCTAGGCAACAGGGGATGGACTTCCTGCAGACCTTTTACTGACCTGGAAGTGACGATTTGCTGACTCGGATGTGACGTTTTCATGAACCAAACGAGCCGTCTCATGAACTGGAGCAAGTTCGTGAAAGTTTGTGGTTTGTGCGTCGTGAAATGGGACAAACCATGAACCACATGGTTTGGTTTTTTTCCGTTTCGTGCCCATTTCTACTGTAGAATGTATCAAAACAAGGAAGATATCTTGCATTCCTACATTCAGTATAGAAAAAAAATATTGCATATTCTTCTTGCTTTTTAAAAAAAAGTTTAATGTTAAGAACATTATGATAAAGACAAATTTTAACCATCACCTGAAAAGTGTTTGAGCCTATTCAATTACAGAAGATTCCTGAGAATTTTCAGTTCATATAGTTATTTGCACAAGGTACCCTTTTTGTGGAAGTGAGTTTGAAAAGCCTTTCCATACCCTTGCGGAGGCTGCTACAGCTTGTGGAATGATACAGAGAGATCATCTAAATGCAGAGCCTAGGTCTGCATTCCACATTCCACTTTGATCCAGGAATCAGTGTGTAGTGTTGTTAGCCACTGGACTCCTTCATCATTTCTGTATATTGGGTAGGAGACGTCAGTGCAGGTATTACATTTCTTCCTCATCAGTTTTGTGGGAAAGCTCTAGGAAAGCTTTTATACTCAGCTGTGCCTAGAATAGGAGCTTTTATCTTTAGTTGGTATGTTTAAATAATCCCTAAGGTGATCAACTTTCAATGTATGGGATTTTATAAATTCAATATATGACTGTCGACATCAGCTCTAAAAACCATGGCTTTCATTTTAAAAAGCAATATTTTAGTCCTTGCTTTTATAGAAATAATTTCCAAAATTATCTACATTTAAAAGCCAGCAACAAAACAATGAGGAAACTGAGCATTCATGATGTCCAATCACCGAAAGAGCACAAACTTGTGGGTTGTCTAATGATTCTGAGTTTTTTCAGTTGTCATCTGTGTATATCCGTTGCATATATTTAATGTTAAGATCTTTTGATAAACCTTTGGAAGTGTGTAACCTGTCACACAGACTGGATCATTCTGACGTGCACCGGACAAGCCTAATACACTTGTATGAGGAATTATAAGCTTCATATTTTTGTTGTGGTGGGTGTCTCTTGCCCTCCCTTCCCTGTCCAAATAGTTTATCTTGACTTTCAATGTATCAAATATGTCGGAAAATACAGTAAACCAATCCTCCACCCATTAAACATGAATTCCCAAAACATTTTACATACTTTTCTATTTTATCAAATGTATTTTAAAAAAAGGTAAACTACCTGCCTGAGCCTTCCAAAATATGAATAAAACAAAAAAAATTCACAGATAAAGATAGGCAGAAAAAATTAAAATGTTGATTCACTGAACACTATTTATAGAAGACAACACTTCAGGGAATTGAACTTCCAATGATAACAGGCATTTCCAAATGCATTCTGCGCTGCTCGTTAGGGTATGCAATCTAGATCCAGAATTTGAAAAAATTAAGGCCAGATTTTTGCTAATCTTGCTAAATCCAGCTTTCTCAAATCAAATCAGAGAATCCAGAATCTGATCCAGAAATGAGGATCTAGACCTAGAGATAAATCTGGTAAATCCAGGAAAAGTGACTTCAGCCTCTAGCTGGCTCCTTCCTGGGTTTCTTCCACTTTTTTCCAAGAGGGGAGGGGGGAATGAGGCAGGCAGTGGGGAGTGAGTGGCCAATACCATGCACGAACTCTCCTTGTCTGTCTGGCTTCTGTGAGTGACACTGGTTCAGTTGGCCTAAGTTGCAACAGTGTCCCTTGCTTCAGTTTGGTTTGGATGGAATTCTCTGTTCTGACATAATTCTATAATTTGATGTTGGCCCCCTTGATTCACTTGGGTTCTTGCTTCAGTTTGACTTGGGTGAAATTCTCTGTTTTGACATGATTCTCTGGTTTGGCTGTTTGTCCCCTTGATTCACTTGGGTTCTGGGGGCGGGATTCCATCTATTCCCTTGCTTCATTTTACTTTTGTTGGACTCCTTGCACTTGGCAGTGTGCCTTTGACCACTGGCAGTCTTGCCCCTGTGTGTTTCTGCCTGAGAGCCTTCTTGGAAGTGTTTCCCCCAGGAAACAATGGAGAGTGGTTGGGCATCTTGTCCAGGGGGTGAGTTTACTTGAAAAATGCTTGCCAGCCCTCCAAGAATGCCCCAGATTGTTTTCCCTATAGGAAATAATGGCTGAATAAATCTGGGATTCTCAGGTCTGTCTCAAACAAATCAGAGGATCTTTCCTGGATTTCGGGAAACCCAGATTTTTTTGAGATCCCAGAAATCTGAGTCCAGATTTCCCATTTTTTTCTTGGTACACACTCCTACTGCTGATGAAAAAATGTTTAGGAGTAGAGCACAGAAATATCCATGTTGTTTGGACGGATGGTATGGAGCACCTCAAGTAAGAGAGGCTTAATTATATTACGTTCAGCTCTATCAGACTGTCTGTTTCCAGTCAGGAAGTACCCTAATAAAGGTGGTTCTCCTTTAAGTTTGTCAGTTATTAAATTCAGTTTGCCTGTAAGACCTGCTCATGTGGGAGGTTTACCTTTCTGGTATCAGAGGCTCTTGCGGAAAATAACGAAAGAGGTGTGATTCCCCCTTGAGACACTTCTCCCATGTTGCACACTAGAATTTAGGCATTTATCTGCATGGGTAAGCTATCAGTCAGTACCAAGCATCTTTAGCAATACATATTTTAGGTATGCCCAGTCTATACTTCAAAATATAGGAATGATGAAAATGTGCTCAGTTTTGAGTGGTGTATTTTTGACTTTGCTCTCCTGTTACTGAAGACAATGAAATTCACTTCCATTTGAAATAAAAGTCAAGATAAGTGGCCATTGTGTGCCTTAGGAATAACAATCAGCTTTTTTCAGTTGTCATGTAATGTTGTTGGATTGTTAAGGAGTTGAAGCAATAGAAATATTAACCTTTTTAGAGTTAGCTCGAATTTATGGCAAAGGTTAATTAAATCAGTGACTTCCTTATAAAAGCCCTGTAGGTAATTGTCATCTAAGACAGCTGTACCTGTTCCTGAAAAAAGGGAATATAGGCAGTTCCTATATTATATCTGTAGTTAGCCAGAAGCTATAGAATGTCATTAAAAATATTTCCAGTCTCTAATTAATAATGCTTAAAGTTGCAAATAAAGATTCAGGATTTAGTTAAAGACTAATCAAATCATGCTATTTCAATTTCAGTTCAAGCCTTTTTCACCAATCACTATTTAATATCAAGTTTCTCTTTATTTTAAGCTAACACCGAATAATAGAATGTCTACAATATCCCCACTTTAAAAGCCTCACTAAAGCCACCAGACCTCTTTTAAAGCAATCCTCAAGAATTGCAGCCTGCTTATTCTTTTTCCGCATATTCCCTTATTTTTGTTGTGCATGAAATGAAAATGCAGAATGCTCTACAAAGTGGGTGGGAGTACTGAGTTTTCTCTCTCTGCTTAGTGACTGTTTATAGAAGTGATACTCCACTCTGTGGCTCAGGAGCCACCTGTGGCTCTTTAACACAACACATTGGAGTCCTGAGCATGGTTCCCCAATGTGACACCTACCTCTCGTTTCAGGAAAGTGGACAAGGCTCTTGCCTGATGGCTGGCAGGTGGTTCCTGTCTTGAAACAGCTACTGCCAGAGTAATGGATTTTGGACTGATAACAGGGATAGAAGTAAATGTAGCTCTTTTGGAAGATGTAATTATGAATGTTGCTCTCTATGAGCTGTTTAGTAAGGACTACTGGGTTATAGTAAGAGCCTAACAATTGATCCTTTGAGAAGAGCTTAGGACCAGAGATAATACCTAGCTAATACCTCTGCTGATAAATTCAGTAAACCAGGGTAGTACTTGACAATAGGGACTGTTAATAGATTGCAAGGTTTCTCAGATTCAGGGCTTGTCATTCTTAATGTAAACCTATATTATTTACACAAGTAAACACTGTAACTTCCTTTGTGGATCAAATACAGCACTAAGGAAATATAGTGACAAAAAATGAATTATCTGTTTTTTAAAATGTAAAATTAGTGCAATATAGGTCATGTACTATAGTAATCCTCTGTATTCATTAATTACTAAGCTTGAATGAAGGACAATATATTCTTGTGAATTTGGTTCTGGAAACTCAGCCTGCTAATCAACAAGATAAACTGGCAGAGTTTCTGCCAGTGCTATGCTGGTATGTTTAATATCCCAGGCACTTTCTGAATCAAATGGTTTAATGGCACCACTTCAAGTAGTTTATAAGTATGAGCTTTGGAAATCATTTGAAAAACGTGCTTTTAGCAGGGCAATGTTTTGTGATGCTCATCCCTTTTAACGTGTTAGGCTGCATACCCTAAGTGTGTTGTTGATGCCGCTTTGTTGTAGCAAAAAGATGAGTGGTTGTGAGGAAAAGGTGAGTGTTGGACTACCTTGTGTGCAGAGAGAACACAAAGGTATTTCTCTCATAATCATTCCGCTCCAAATTACATGGGTAATGGCTGTCATTAATAGTAGCACTTGGAAGTTGGTTCATGTGCTACATTCCATTTTCACAGTGAATAATAAATTGGCTGTTAAGTTTTATCTTATTGTAAAAATTCTTGAGGCATATTGTGATAAGAAGTAAGTGCTTAATTTAAGAATATATGTTTTGTCATCTGCAATAACTTCTTTTAAAAGCTGATTTAGTATCAGAAAGGGTCTAAGCTGCAGGACAGCTGTCTCAGGTTCCATGCTGGGTGGAGTACCATTGCTGCTCTTCTAATTGCCTTGTTTTCTCTGTGGGTTGGTTCATTGCGATTTAGTGATGGACTTCATATAGCAGAAGAATTATTGGATGGAAGAATCCATTTCACTGCACAGATATGCCAGTGGGAGAGTTAGGTGTTCCATGCCAGTACCTGATTTTGAATGGAAGTTTCTTTTGAATGGAAGTACCTTTTACTCAGAAGGGGAACACATACAGTTTCCTTGTGACTGGGCATTATTATGAAGCACTCCGCTCACAAGTGGCAAAGTCTGAATGTTGATTGACAGTGGAAGTTACCTACCTATAAACCAGGCCAGCGCCTCACTAATATCAGAAAACTAGCTCTCTCTGGTAGTCATCTCACACAAGCTACACAGATCAAAATCTGCCACTGAACCTGCCTTTTTTTCCTCTGTCCCAGGGCTCAAGAGGACACGTGCCCTCTTGCTCAGTCCTCTTCTGAGTGACACCTGACCCCTCTACAAAAACATCAGCATGAAGCGCCGCCCCGCCCCGCCCCTCCCATTCTTTTGTCTCAGGGACCTCCGTTGGAATAGAAAAGTTTGAAGGGACTGTGTTGAAGTCTGGGCTATTGAGAGTCAATGAGGAATAATGGTTCACATGTTAAACCCTGATTCAAATCATCATTCGTCCACAAAGCTCAGTGGATGACCTTGGGCCAGTCATTTCCTTTTATCCTTCCCTACATCACAGGGTTGTGGAGAAGGAAAAATGAGGGAAGGGAGAACTATATATGCCACTTTGACTTCCTGGTAGAAAGCGGGGGGAGGGGGGGAGTGGAATAGATGAATTAGGGAAATCATACAGAGACAGACAATCAGAGAAGGAACCTGCAAATGGAGGTGTCTTCTCCATAAAACCAAAGAATGGCCTACTCAAGAGACAATACTGAAGCATGTGACATAGTCAGAGCCCTGAGCTGCAAGAATATGTTTCCAGGCTATCTATACTTCTGTCAGAGCCACTACTATTAACATAGGTCAAAACATGTCTCTCTCAAAGCATGAGTTTTGGCATATTTTTTCCTACTTGAACAGCTAAACCCCTCCTAGGAATGCATTATTACAGGGAGCCACACTATTTTTTTTAATTTTTTTTTATTATTTTTTAATTAATGCATCACATATTATTACATTTCAATACAGTCACAGTTCTCCTATGATACATCTTTTACCCCTTTTGTAACCCTCCCCCCCACATGGTGGCCATCCTATAACTACAAATTAAATTTTTAGCCATGAGCACATTTTTTCCAATTTTCCAAATATAGTTGTATTGACAGGGAGCCACACTATTGAGAGGATGATGATCAGCAGAATTATATGTTCATATCATGTTGGACTAAAGTGTTTGCGCAGTGTTCATGACACAGCGATCACTGTAAAGCTTTTTTTACCGCAAACTGGCACTGTGAGCTGCTTTTGTCCAGTATCTGCCTTTGTTAAATCATTTCTTGGGTCCTGGATTACTGTAAGCTCTTGGTTGCGCTATCTTCTGTTATACCAACTTTTGTATATACTTAATATGGCTTTTCATCTGGATTTCTTTTCCTTCATTTCTAGTCTAGTATTTTGGATAGAATTGCCAACTTCCAGGTGGTGACTGGAGATCTCCTGGAATTACAACTCCAGGCCATGTAGCTCAATTTTCCGGGAGAAAAAGGCTGCTTTGGAGGGTGAACTGTATGACATTATACCCTGCTAAGGTCTTTCCCCTCCCCAAATCCTACCCTCTCCATGCTCCTCCCCCCAAATCTTGAGGAATTTCCCAACCCAGAATTAGCAACTCTAATGTTGGTTGCAATTAGAGATGTGAAGGCCTGGGGGGGGGGGGGCGGGGACTGAAACATTTGTAGAAAAAAGTAGTTTTTCCCATTTTTTTCTGAAGCCCCTTCTGGAAAATTGGAAATAAGAACTCCTATGAAATACTCTGTTTTAAATGAGTGAAATGCTTTTAAAGATGAGGTGGGTATGCTGTAAGACTGATACAGCTTTTAAATCCAAGATGCATCTCTGCATCTAGAAGATGTGAAAAAATAGAAAAGCTTGTTTCAGTGTATGCAAACCTCAAGCTTTTCAAAGAGCTGCATGAGGATAAAAATGAAGACTCATAATCAGAAGTTTCAGAGACTGGTTCTGATATTTTTATTTTTAAATGTGACTAATTTTGTACATTATTAAACTGCTATATGATCTATGCTGATAATACCCTACTGAATGGGTCAATTATTTCATTTTATGAAATTTAACTACATGTCAAAATGTGATACTGGTTTTACTGTGTATGTGTGACCCTTTTCCTGACCAAGTAATATATTTATGTTATATAACACAAAGCTTGTGTTTGCTGTTTAACTCCTCCCCCCGCCCCACTTTTCAGATAGCAAAAATTAAGATGAATGTGCTAAGGTAGCATAGGGTGCATCAGCTTGCAATTCTCTCTCAAGTATTGGTTATGTTTGCAATTTTGCTTGTAGAACACTAGGTCATTTATGAATTTTAAATTCCATAAATATCTCAAATATTGCTATTTTATATGCTAAGTAATTTATAAAAGATGCATTTTAAGTTGTTAAAGCAGTAAAATTAGTTTAGGACAGTAAGTATTGCTTATTCCCCCCCCCCCCCCGCCGCCCCCAAATTTCTGTTTTTTCCTATAGGGAAAAGGTTTTTTCCCCCTGTGGCTTCAAAATTTCCAGAAATTTTATATCTCTAGCTTCTTTTGAACTTGGTAGGTTGTTGTTTGTATAAACATAGGGTAGCAGTGTTAATTTTCTTCAACAGCTAGCTTATAAAGTGAGCAAGGCCTAAAATTTTATGAGTATGGGGAGGGGAGAAGAAAGTAATTACATTGTGTGCAAGACTATTGATATTGAACTTGAGCAGTCCAATAATAATATAGACAGCATCTACAAATCCTGGTTCAGGTTTTTTTGCTTCTTAATAACTGCTGGTGTGCATGTGTTTAGCAATTGATCAGATTTTGTTGGGATGGAAGGCTGCAGAAGGTGAACTGCAAAGTCACACTCATTAATGATTAAGGAAACAATTTTACGTTCATGATGAGAAGTGTTCAGGAAATGATGGTGCTAATTTAGAGTATTAAAACCTGCCAATTATGTGGCCATGTGATTTAAACAGCGCTCAGTTTGAGAAACCTCCAGTCAAATCTGGGACAGATTCATGTGACTCAGTTATAAGGAACTGAATTCATTCGGCTGGAACATAAGAAATAGTGTGTGGCTGTAGAAGATCTGGCATCTTTCCCTTTCTTCTGCAGCGTCCTTTGCCCCCTGAAAATCTGTTCCTGGAGGTTGTGAAGCCTAGGGGTTTGTAGCCAAAAGAGAAAAGCAGTAACTCCACAATATTTTTTGTGTTAGTCAAACAAGATGTGGAAGGTTCCCCCCCCCCCACTTCAAGCTGCAGTTTTCTGTGCTGTGTCACATGCCGTTACTGAGAGCCTGACCCTAAAGAATCACTTTTTATAAGCTCAGAGGGCTACAGTGGAAGGGGAAGATAGCAGAAATCCCTTTCATGAACTGTCTGTGTTTATAGTTCTTTAAGATCCAGTCCAGGGAAAAATATGCACCTGAAGTCTTTGTTAGAGAATAACAGTTTAAAATGGAACTGAATAATTCAGCAGAATTAACCTTGTGTGTGTGTTTCCATTGTTTTATAAGTGTGTGCATACTGCAAGTGAAGGCCTCTTAGGTAAAGAGAAAGAATGCACATTTCCTTTTTAATAATAAATAAAAATTAACAGTGCAATCCTATACAAAGTTATTATTCCAGTCTGGGTTTAGACTGGAGTAACTCCAGTAACATAGGATTGAACTGTCAATGTTTGGTTTCCGTTTCTACCCTATTTCTTAGTCAAGTAAAGTGCTACAAACATTCAGGAGTGTCTGAACTTAAATAACCATAGAGTGGAAAAAATCCAGTATGTATCAAATATATCATGTATACGCTTTGATAAATCAATGCAAAATAATCAATAAAAATTGCATTACTAAAGCAGGCTAGTGCTACCTCAGCTGTCTGCATGTGCACTCTTAAGTGAAGGTTTATGGGACCCCATAGAATTTACGTAATGAAATCACTGGGAAAAAACATCCGTTTCTCGTTCTAATGCCTCCTTTATGGAGGTTTTAAACATGAAACCAATACATTTATTGCTGCACATACTTCTCTAACCAGATTTTAAAGAAATTAAGCTAGATTTAATTTTTTTCAAGTAATGGATATTTTCAAGCAATGAAACATTGACATTTGTATAGAAATTCACAATAACTCAATTTGTTTTTTCCAAGGGTTTATAATTCTAACTGGTTGTACCTTGTAATTCTGTGAACACTGTTGAAGACGTTAAATTGTGAAAGACAATACTTCCCACTTGTATTGAGATTATTTTTCTAGATGTGGATGGCAGTATTCCATTAACTTAATGGTGTGAGGTATACTGCCTTAACAAAAAAAGAGAAGAAATGATAATTTTCAAAAAGAAATCTAGAGTGTATTCGTAATTTGGCCAGGTATGAAACAAATGCTCTGGACAAATGCAAGCAAAAACAATATACCCCTTTAAATTATCGTAAATAGACTGTGATTATGTCTGAAGTGTCTGCAAGATGTGTGCTATAGTATCACTTCTTAAATTCCACACAGTATCTTTCAAAAGGTTCTTTTCTTTGTTTTTGTGTTTGTTTTTTGTTTTTCTTTTTGTTTTCAACTAGGACCCCTACTATGGCTGGTGGCCTATTTTCTATTGACAGAAACTACTTTGAAGAGATAGGAACTTACGATGCAGGAATGGATATCTGGGGTGGAGAGAATCTTGAAATGTCTTTTAGGGTAATTCACCATTTTACTTCCTTTTCTGACAACTGGCTCAGTTACTGTGTAAAAATGTTGACGTTTATGATGGCTTCATTTTGCTTATTTATTGTAAATGCAAGTTTTAGTTGGTCATTTTTTCCCTCCTTCACTTTAATATTAACACTGTTTTAGCAGCTTTTGGAACTTGACAGTAGTATTGAGATATGCATAAATTGATATGCTGTGAGGTTTCACTCAAGTAATGAAAATGACAGTTGATATGAATGAACAATTAATGTACAGCACTGCAAACTATCATGCATTTTCAGCAGGAATTTCCAAATGTCTTTGTCATGAATTCAGAAACTGTTAATGGGATTTCTTTCATTGTGCTTCATTTGAGATTATGACAGGATTTGATTCATGTTCCAGTGCGTACCAACTTAATTCTGTCATTAGAGGGTTTTATGGTCCATGTCAAAATGGAAACAACTTTGGCTGGATTTCCTTTATTTAGAATAACTTCCAGACATATGAACCTCAGAAAACTGATTTTTTAAAAAATGTGCAATGGCAAATATGATCAATGACTGAACAGAGGTGTGTTAGAAAATCTGGGACTGGTTGACCTACTTGCCCACTGGCAGGGCAGCCAGCCCCATATTTGCTGTTCACTATGTGTACAACATCATAAGTGTGGACAAGCCTTACAATGCACATATCCATATGTACATGCCCAGCACTCATAAAAAGACATGGATAGATTACAGAGACTGAGTATACATATGGCATACATGATGAGGGAAAGTAACCAGTCTGCTCTCACATTGATGATACTGTACACACAAATGGGTGAGATTGTAAACCAGTCCATGTGGCTTGTTAAATAAAACTATATACCCACGGCAACAAGTCAGACTTTCAAAAGCTGAAACAAGAATTTCAAGAAGCAATCAGCTGATGATTTGATAGCATCTCTTAAACTTGATATTTTTGAAGCATATCCAATGGCGTGCTTGCCTAATGGAACAAAGTAAATAAGGAAACTTCCTTCTGCCAGAGCACATTGGAAGGAAGTAGTTGGGTGGGTCAACTCATAGTTTTTATCATAACTTTCTTTTGAGGAAAACACTGGCCGTTTTCACACAGCCATGCACCCGGAAGATCGCGCGAAACTCATGGCATAAAAGTGTCTTCCTAGCACGATTTCCTGGCACAATCCCATTTAATGTCCCTTTTTCTGACTTCATTGGGGCCATTAAAGGGGATCATGCCAGGAGACTGTGCTAGGAAGATGCTTCATGTGAGTTTGCATGATCTTCTGGGGAGTGTGTGAAAACAGCCACTATTAATGTGTCTTTTTCTCACTGTTTTGAAGATTAGAATTCAGTAGTATTCCCAGCGAACTGACATGACCCCAATCTAGAGAAAGTTAACAATTACTAGCTTTTTCCTAGTGAATTTTCATATTGTTGACAAATGGAGTAGTCAAAGATATTTAGCTTGTTTACTTATTTAGTACATTTTTATCTCAACCTTTATCCAGAGAGCTCAATATGTCATTCTCCCCTTCTTGAATTTATCCTCACTATACCCTGTTAGGTGGGTGACTGGCTGAAAGTAATCCAGGCTGTTTCCTGGCAGGGTGGGAATTTAATCCAGATCCTACTCCCTATCCGCTACACCACACTGTCTTCCAATTTTCTTTTTGTGTCCTGCAATCTATAGGGTATGTGTCTTTGTGCTTTGACCTCTCTGACTGCCCTTATAGCACTCCTTTATAACCTGTGACAGAATATTATCCAAGCAACTCATAACTGACATATTTGCATCTGGGCACAAGGGAGTATATTTCAGCATTGTCTCAATTTCCAGGAGTCTGTAAGCCATGTATTGTGTAAATAAGTAATATTTTATAGTGTTTCTTGGTGATGGAGAGTGCCCTCAAGTCATAGCTGACTTATGGCAACCCGTAGTGGGGTTTTCATGGCAAGAGACTAAGAGAGGTGGTTTGCCGTTGCCTGCCTCTGCATCCCTGGTCTTCATTGGAGGTCTCCCATCCAATTGCTAAAAAAGACTGACTGTGCTTAGCTTCTGAGATCTGATGAAAGCAGGCTCACCTGGGCTATCCAGGTCAAGGTATAGTGTCCCTTATCATCTCCAAATACACCTTGTAATAATAAATTCACTTATTAGCTTGACACTGGTTTTCTCTCCATCTTTAAACTTGGAGGAAGAGAGATCTCATTTTCTACCTCTATCAATAGAGACAGATTTCCCCATCCTCTGGCACATGTAGAAGAATTACAGGTCAGAGTAGCGGTCACCTTCCAGTTCTGGGTTTCCTAGATTTAAGCTCAAAAATAGAATGAGAAAATGTGCATCTCAAAATTGTAGAGACACTAGACAGGCTGATTCTATTCCTTAAGGAATGAGCAGGAGACTTTACTCGTTTCATGATCTTTCTGGTCACTTCTTTCTGGCCTCCCAGTCCAGAGTAAGATGGGAGACTGATCCTGGCCTTTACGCTGGCCCTTGGAAGGATAAGGTCCTTCATTCACCACAGGCTAGTTGGGGCACTCAGTGATAAGATAAAATCTCATTGCTTCTAAGTGTGTCCCAGCATAACTCAATTTGAGTTTGAGTTTCCCAGCATAACTCAATTTGGGTTTCCATGTAAACCTTCTAATTGGGTTGAGATATTACGTGGGTGTTGAAATCAAAAGCACTAAGACACAATCCTGCCAAAGTTGAATACATTTTTGGCCTCATAGATCTCAGTGGGGAAATGAAGCACATGCTGAGGCTTATCTGATTTGAAAGCAGTGGGGCTTAAGTGATTAACTTTGGCTTTGAAGTTTATAATTCTGTCTTGCATCTTAAGATTGGCCCATGCTTCTAGAAAAGTTTGGTGTCTTGTACTAAATCTGAGTAGGGAATTATATAGGGTTTAGCTCTACTCCAGAAAGTGGCACAGGAAATCTTTGCATGTAGCTTTGTGTTTTTTTCTCCTTTTTGCCACTTACTAGAATAGCAGGTTGTCATGACCTCCTTTCTGTCCTTAGATTTTGCCTTTAACCCTCTTCTTCTTACACCCTCTGGGTAGATAGCTGCCACCAGGAATTATATTCCAAAATAGTTCATTCCCCTTTGATAATGAGCACAAGTGTGAAGCTCCTTCGTGGGACTATGTGGCTCTGAGGATAGGAATGGGATATATAGGAATGACAGATACTCTGGGATGAACAAAAAACAAACAAAAAACCCTTTTATTTTTGCAAGAAGCATATCGGTTTCACACTTAAGCTTGATGGTTTCAAAGATAGTTAATGGTTCTTAAAGTTTCTTTTCATAGGCTCATTCTCACAGATATATATATATATATTTCTCTCTCAGGAGCATTCACAGTTTGCCTATTTCAGATAGATGTACATCTCACTCAGATGTACATAGACTTTCTCAGCCGCACACACAGTTTGCCTGCTTTAAACAGCATGTTAACTCTCAGACACACAGAGTTCAGGCTTCTACACAGGTTGCCTGTCTAAACCAGAATGCCTTTTCCTCTTTGCTCAGTAAAAACTGCAATTCTCTCCACCCCTAGAGCACTGCTACTGTCCAATCAGATTTCACTCGTCACACTTCTCAACTCCACTCACACTGTCAGTCATCAACCAATCATCTCACTCACCCCTCTCTTTTACCCCCACTCTTCATCTGTATCACACCAAGCATTTAAAGAAACACACACTTAAAATCATTACACAGCTCAATAGAGACATTCTACCAAATTGCATTGCAAGTGATTTCTAGAACACGCTTTTTTTCAATGGTTTTGTAATGCCAAAGCTCACATTCCTAGCTCTGGAAAGGCTGTAGATAAGTGCATGTTGGAATTTATTGAGATTATTCATCTAAAACCCAGTTAATCAGTTGATTGGAAGATTCTCTAGCTTTAGAGGAAGTATGCTGTTTGTGGGAGGGAGTGAGGAAGGAGTGTGTTTTGTGCACCACATGATAGGCTTCCAAGATCATTTTCTAGAACTAAGAATTACGAGTGGCTAATTTGCTCTTTAACGTGACAAGCTTTCTCCTCTCAGAAAATTTATCTAATCCTGTGTCTTATTTATAGTTTATCCTGTACTGAAATGCTTCAGTGATTTGAGTTTATAAATTGTTACTGACTTTTTGTTGAGTACGGCATACTTGCTACATTTAGGAAGGATTGGAAAACAGTTTTATTCCAGGCACCATTTGGTGAAGGGTAAATTGTTTCAGCAGATTTGGCTGTGTTTGTTTTAATTCTCTGCGCTTTTTAATTTGCAATTTCTGCATTTTAATCTATGTTTTAATCTTGCTAATTGGACTGATACGTTTTGAGTCTGAGTCAATGAGGCAGGATATAAATGTTTTAAATTAATATATAATTTTGCATACTTTACTCTTAAATACACCTAGTTAATTGGCATTTTAAAATAATTTTAACAACGTAGAAAACTAAATTGGAGTTAATGGGGGAAATATAGGTCATGTTTTTATGCATTCATAAGGTAACATTAGAAATTATTTTTAACAATAAAAGAATAAAAGATTAGTAGTAGAAGATAAGCCCTGACCTGGATGGCCTAGGCTAGCTCAGTCTTGTTAGAGCTTGGAAGCTAAGCAGGGTCAACACCGATTAGTACTTGGATAGGAGATCATAAAAGAAGATCAGGGTTGCTATGCAGAGGCATGCAATGGCAAACCACTTCTGTTAGTATTTTGCCTTGAAAATCCCAGTAGGAGCCGCCATAAGTTGACTACAACTTGATAGCAGTTCACACACACAGCAGATGAAGCAACCACAAAATATCTTAATTATCCTAGATTATTTTACTAATTCTGTAATAGGCCAGGCACTAAAGAAGTCTTGTTCGCTCCAAACCTAATGTGCCATACTAAAGGTAGAACTTGATATGTGAGTCTTCCCATTGGATAGTTTAACAGGTGGTATGAAATTTGGAGCACCCTACCATTGAACTTAAAACTTTACAGATGTTACTGTTCTGTGAATGTCTGGCTGAATTTCATAAGATAAATATATATTACTTCCCTTAAGAACATGATGAGAGTATGTTGGGGGTTTTCCGGGCTGTATTGCCGTGGTCTTGGCATTGTAGTTCCTGACGTTTCGCCAGCAGCTGTGGCTGGCATCTTCAGAGGTGTAGCACCAAAAGACAGAGATCTCTCAGTGTCACAGTGTGGAAAAGATGTAGGTCATTTGTATCTACTCAGGAGGGGTGGGGTTGAGCTGAGTCATTCTGTAAGAGTTTCCCAGGGTGTGGAATGCTAATGGCGGGAGGCTTCACTGTCTCCTGAGGAGGTTCTTTTGCATATGGATTGGTGCTTGATGTGCTAATCTTCTCTGCAGGGCTATTGTCGGGTGTGGAGTGTTTTGTTGGCCTGGTGTTTTTCAGAACCGGAGCCCATGCTCTGTTCATTCTTAAGGTTTCTTCTTTCCTGTTGAAGTTTTGCTTATGCTTGTGAATTTCAATGGCTTCCCTGTGCAGTCTGACAAAGTAGTTGGAAGTGTTGTCCAGTATTTTGGTGTCCTGGAATAAGATACTGTGCCCTGTTTGAGTTAGGCTATGTTCAGCCACAGCTGATTTTTCAGGCTGTCCAAGTCTGCAGTGTCTTTCATGTTCTTTTATTCTTGTCTGGATGCTACGCTTTGTGGTCCCGATGTAAACTTGTCCACAGCTGCAGGGTATACGGTATACTCCTGCAGAGGTGAGGGGATCTCTGCTGTCTTTTGCTGATCGTAGCATCTGTTGTATTTTTCGGGTGGGTCTGAATACTGCTTGAAGGTTATGCTTTTCCATAAGCTTTCCCATCTGATCAGTAATTCCTTTGATATATGGCAAAAACACTTTTCCTGTAGGTGACTGTTTTTCCTTGGTTGTTTGATTCATCCTGGGTTTGATTGCTCTTCGGATTTCATTTCTGGAGTAGCCATTTGCCTGAAGTGCGTGGTTTAGATGATTAATTTCCTCATTGAGAAAGCGCGGCTCACATATCCGTCTTGCACGATCCACTAATGTTTTCATTATGCCTCTTTTCTGTCGGGGGTGGTGATTGGAGTTTTTGTGTAAGTACCGATCAGTGTGAGTTGGTTTCCTGTAGACCTTGTGACCTAACTGAAAGTTTGCTTTGCGGATGACCAAGGTATCCAGGAATGAGAGTTTTCCCTCACTTTCTTTCTCCATTGTGAATTGTATGTTCAGGTGGATGTTGTTGAGATGATTCAAAAACTCCCTCAATTCTTCCTCCCCATGGCTCCAAATGATGAATGTATCATCCACAAACCGGAACCATACACTGGGTTTGTGGGGTGCTGATTCTAGAGCTGTTTTTTCAAAATGTTCCATGTAGAAGTTTGCTATAACTGGGCTGAGTGGGCTCCCCATGGCCACCCCATCCATCTGTTCATAGAATTCGTTGTCCCATTGGAAGTAACTGGTTGTCAGACAATGATGGAATAAGGCTGTTACATCCTCTGGGAAAATCTGATTAATCAGTGCAATAGTGTCTTTTACTGGAACCTTGGTAAACAGGGATACAACATCAAAACTGACAAGTATGTCTTGTGGATTGAGTTTCAGAGAACTGACTTTGTTGATGAAATCTGCTGAATCTTTGATGTAAGACGAGGTTTTCCCGATGTGGTCCTGCAGGAGATCTGCCAGATGTCTAGCTAATTCATATGTCGGTGAACCAATGGCACTCACAATGGGTCGGAGTGGGACTGAATCTTTATGTATTTTGGGGAGTCCATATAGTCTAGGTGGCTGTGCTTCAGTCTTGCATAGTTTTCTGTGCGTGTCGGGATGTAGTGAGGAATTCTTGATCAGCGCATTTGTTAGCCTGGTGATTTTGCAAGTGGGATCTCGTTTTAGTTTTTTGTAGGTGGAGGGGTCCAGGAGTTCCTTAATCTTCTTTTTGTATTCCTCCGTTTTCATGATCACTGTAGCATTGCCTTTATCAGCTGGTAGAATGATGATGTCTGGATCTGCATTGAGGGTCTTGATGGCATTTCTCTCCTTGCGTGTTATATTGCTGGTGGGAAGCTTTGCCTTTCGTAGAATCCTGGCTGTCTCTCCTCTTATTTCCTCAGCTTCCTCTTCAGGTAGATGACGGATGGCAGCTTCTACATTTGCAATGATGTCTTCCACAGGAATTCTGGTGGGGGTGACTGCAAAGTTTCCTCCCTTTGCCAAGATGGAGGTTTCTTCTGGTGAGAGTTGACGGTCTGTCAGATTGATGACAATGCGTGCATTGTCGAGCATTGGGCTTGTCTTTCTTTTTTCCTGTAGTTTGTTAAACTTCTGCTTCTGTCTGGATGTGTGGTTGGTAAACACTTGTTCCATCTTCCTGTAGGTGAGATTATCGACCTTGTCCCAATCCTGACTTCTCATTTTATGGCTGGTGTTGATATGCAAGCAAAATAGCTCCTTGTCTGTGGCAGCAAGTTCTCTGCGGGTAGTATGGATTCTCTCACGTAAGAGGGCCTGTTCTAGACGGTCATAAATGCGGTTCGCCTGTGTGGTTTTGAAGATTCTTTTAGTTGTGAGAAAAGATGGAATGGTTCTTGTGTCCCTGCAGCGTAGAAGAAAGGTCAAAGAACAGAGTAGATGTGCTTTCTTGTTCCGAAGTGTTTCCAATCTTCGGGTCTGTTGGAATGTTTCCTCCCCGTAGAGGTGTTCGATGTATTGTCGAAGGCTTTCACGGCCGGAGAACGATGGTTGTTGGGGGTTTTCCGGGCTGTATTGCCGTGGTCTTGGCATTGTAGTTCCTGACGTTTCGCCAGCAGCTGTGGCTGGCATCTTCAGAGGTGTAGCACCAAAAGACAGAGATCTCTCAGTGTCACAGTGTGGAAAAGATGTAGGTCATTTGTATCTACTCAGGAGGGGTGGGGTTGAGCTGAGTCATTCTGTAAGAGTTTCCCAGGGTGTGGAATGCTAATCTTATTCCAGGACACCAAAATACTGGACAACACTTCCAACTACTTTGTCAGACTGCACAGGGAAGCCATTGAAATTCACAAGCATAAGCAACACTTCAACAGGAAAGAAGAAACCTTAAGAATGAACAGAGCATGGGCTCCGGTTCTGAAAAACACCAGGCCAACAAAACACTCCACACCCGACAATAGCCCTGCAGAGAAGATTAGCACATCAAGCACCAATCCATATGCAAAAGAACCTCCTCAGGAGACAGTGAAGCCTCCCGCCATTAGCATTCCACACCCTGGGAAACTCTTACAGAATGACTCAGCTCAACCCCACCCCTCCTGAGTAGATACAAATGACCTACATCTTTTCCACACTGTGACACTGAGAGATCTCTGTCTTTTGGTGCTACACCTCTGAAGATGCCAGCCACAGCTGCTGGCGAAACGTCAGGAACTACAATGCCAAGACCACGGCAATACAGCCCGGAAAACCCCCAACAACCATCGTTCTCCGGCCGTGAAAGCCTTCGACAATACATGATGAGAGTATGCTGTCATCTTTCTAGCATATGTGGAAAATCATTAGAATATTTATCTACATATAGTCACAAATAAGTAAAAATCAGTTGTGTAAGGGGAAGTGTATGTTTGTGCAGATTTTAGCCTTTGTATCTGATCAAGTGATCTGCAGATGCAAGGATTGTGAATCTTTCCCAAGTTGCCCTTCCTTTCCACCACGAGTTGTGGAACCCATGTGGATTAATACCTAGTGGGTCTGTAGTAGAAAGGAGGAAGAGAACAAAATTACCCTTTTCTCCCTTTTCTGTCAACAGACCTGTACTGATGGAAGAGGTAGAAAGTTCAATTGCTTCCCTACTGCAGCCTTCTGATTATGTCAGACAAGTGGCTGTCCTGTCCTTCATCAAGTCATGTATCATCAAGTTTTGAATGTTCAGAGACGTAGCAACATCTAGTCAGGAGAGAACGTTGAATGCTGAGGGAGAGGGAGAAATTGGGAATGAACTGACAACTCCAAAGGTTCTTCATAGGAGAAAGTGTCTGACCACTGAAGGGTCTGATTGCTGAGGGGTTTAGTGGGGTAGAGAGTCTGGCTAAGGTAGAGCAATCTGGTTATTTGATTAAGGTTTCTGAGGGAAAGTAATCTTAATTAAGAATGAGCCTATTTTCTGAGGGAAGTAGACTGGAGACCTCTGTATTTCTGTGACTATGCAGTCTGGTTGATTTGAAGAACATCAGAAATTGGAGTTGTCATACAGTGGTTGACTGAAACCGTTGTTAGTCAGAGTTGACAGTACATTTAAGATCTGAAGGGATTTGAGTTATTTTGTATTTAAGCTCATGCGTAACAGAAATTATCTGAAAAAGAAAATATTTCCCTCAGCTGAAAGTTGTGATGCTGTGTTGTTGCAATACATTTGTACAGCAGCTGTTTTTAAATATAGTGTTAAACCCTACTAAGAAAGTAAATAAACAAATGTATTTCTTTTGTAATCCTGACTCCTGTGCCTCAGTAACATTTACAAATAATTTGCCATTCCTCCCAATACCAAACTGTGAAACTGTGTCATGTTGCTTTAAAATACATCAAGGGAGATTTGTCATGAATAAAGATAAAGGTTTATCACACCAACCCACAACCAGGGCTTTTTTTCTGGGAAAAGAGGTGATGGAACTCAGTGGTGGAACTCAGGACCACACAATGACGTCACTTTGGGTCAGTGGGAACAAGGGGGGAGTTTTCAAAAGTTTAAATCACCTTCGGCAAAAATGGTCATATGGCCAGTGGTCCCGCCCCCTGATCTCCAGACAGAGGGGAGTTTAGATTTCCCTCCGCACCACTGGAGCGCGTGGAGGGCAATCTAAACTCCCCTCTGTCTGGAGATCAGGGGGCGGGGCCACCGGCCATGTGACCATTTTCAGGAGGTGCCGGAATTCCATTTCACCGCGTTCCATCTGAAAAAAAGCCCTGCCCACAACTATGAAATCATGTAGGTCTCATGACTACACTAATAAATCTTCCCAGAGTCATAAACAACTGCTGGGGGAGGGGGCGCACCGGAAAGTTCTGTGATCTTCACCACTTTCCACTGATAGATTGCTGGACCCAAATTATGGATAGATTTTATTAATGGCAGAGCTTTCTGCTGGCACAGGGTTTCTTCTGTTGGGAAGCTCTGCCACACTCAGAATGGATCCAGAGATTTTAACCCACGTGCATTACTATTTCATATATTTATATGAAATGTAAACCGGTGTGGAGAGTATATCATCCCTGTAATCTTATGTTGTTGAATAGTGGTATATGATGCCTCTGTGGGATGTGTGGAAGCAGATAGAATGAATAAGGAAAGGGGATGGACTGAGTTGAGTTTTGTGGGGTTGTATTAATAAATTCCATAGTGGAGCAACTGCAGCAAATTTGAATTCTCATATGTTGCTAACTAAAAGTCCTTAGCGGGATTTATGAAAAATCAAGTATTTTCTTAAAGATTCATATTAACTAGTATTCAATTGCCACTCTTGTATAAATTACATTATTTGCACATCCCTTTAAAATAGTGCTCTGAGGATGGGAAGCTTCGGTCATAAAAATTTTTAGAGCATGATTTGTGTTTAGTAGCACCTTAAAGACTAACTAGATTTCTAGAGTATGAACTTTCAAGAGTCAGAGCTGCCTTCGTCATATATGAGGAACGAAAAAAGGAAGGAGTTCTTATAATCAGGCAAAGGGTGGGAGGAATATTATAAATTAGAGTGTCGGGAAGCTAGCTATAATACATGTTGTAGTTTGCTTGATATAGCCTGGTTGCAAAGTATAGAAAATTAAAATCTGAAATGTGAGAAAAATTTTATGTCCTGCTTCAACCATGGCGGATCCATTGTTCCAAATTTGCAAATAAACTCAGTTTCAGCAATTTCTTGTTGTAATTTTCCTTTGACGTTTCTCTGCTTGAGAACTGCTACTTTTAGGTCAGCGTTCCCATCACTTTTTGAATGTTATGGGGTTTGATACTGGATATATACCCATTCTTTCTTTTGCAAAGGGACTGACCTGTTTGTCCAATATAGAGAGTTGAAAGGCATTGCTGACACTTGATGGCATATATAATGTTGGAAGATGAACAAGTGAATGAGCCTGAAATGGTATGGCTGGTGCTGTTAGATCCACTGATAGTGCTATTCGAGTGAATTGTGCTGTTGAGCAGAGTTGGCATCTTGATTTATTGCAGGCCCAGCTCCAGAGTTTGTGTCCATGTTGGGAAGTGCATTGTTGTGAATGAGGAGTTGTTTAATGTTGGGTAAATGTTTGCGAGCAAGAAAAGGTTTGCCTCCCAATTGTTACCAGAACTGCTCTTTATTGTAATGGGGAATTAGCTGTAGCAGTCTGTAACTTAAAATTAAGCGCGGATCATAACCTATGTATACGGAGGTCCCGATCCCAGACACTCTAGTGAAAAAGAGGCAGACAACAAATAAGTTCCAAACACGTGTATTTAGTGTGGCGTAAGCCTAACTTGCACAATCATACAAGGAACACACAAGATCTAGGAAAATACAGAGTAGGAAATACAGAGACGTTCGCATTAGCTGGTTCCCAATGATGATAGGGGGAATACTCACTTATCCTGGAGCGAAGCAGAGACACAGCAGCGGGGGTGGTGGTCCAATGCCAGCACTGGAACCACAGACGGACAGCAAGGAAGTCTGGATAGGATGGCACGCGCCTGGACAGGACGGGAATGGCACGAGCACCATGCGGTCTGAGAGGCCGGCTTAAATACCCCAAAACGTACCCTGGGGCTGGTGCTGTACTTGGTGGTTCTCACAGATTAAAACAAAGGGTCTAATGGGCTACTGAATGGCTTGGATGGGCCACTTTAGTAATCAGATTGTGATAAGTGACACCTCAGGAAGAGGGGACAAAAGAGGGAGGGGGAAATCCAAGTGGGCTGAAAGGATGTTCCAGCGGACAGGGCTTGTCCTGATGTCATCAGCTTCTGGAATGCGGAGGTTTCTTTGAGATGCATTCTCTAAGTGCTTGGGATGGTCGGCACTTAGCTCTTCTCCGGGGCGGCTCCTAAGATATGCAGAGCGGGGCGAGGTGCTCTCGCTGCGGACGTGGTGTGCCCGCTTCGCCGAAATGGCTTCCCAAAGCAGTCTTCTTCCCAGGGTCTTCGGGCTGCCTGAGAACATGGATGCCGGCTGGGCATAGCTGAGGCTGGTTTGCAGGTTGCCCGGTAGCGAGGGCAAGCTCGGCGACCGGTCCGCGGGAGGCTCCAGGCGGGAACTGACCAGGGAGCGCCTAGCCAGGCTCGCTGGAGGTTTCCCCGGCGGGCGCCCGGCTGCTAGCAGCGGCTTGGGCCCATATGAGGCAGGCTTCCATGGAGGCAGGGGGAACAACACTTTAAAACACAGTCCAAAGCAGGGAACAGGCACGGTTCGTGGCAGATGGTAATGCAGGCACGGGGCACACTTGTAACAGAGTCCAAACACACACTGGGAATTCCAGATACAGGTCAGGGCAGGGCTGCCCAGAAAGAGAGTCCTTTGTGCAGTTATCCAAACATGGAGTCAGTAAACTACACAGTCTATTGCAGCAGCAAGATAATTGACACGCAGGCAGGAAACTGACACGTGTATCAGAGCACACGTGCAAAGCAATCTTTGTGCAGCAGTGAAACAGTAACGCAGGAGACTTTAACACAGTTCATGGCAGGCCTTAAAGCAGGGGAGGGGGCCTACTTGGCAACACAATGCCTGTGTGAGAGAGGTATCATTGTCCAGCATAGGTTGCAGGTTATTAATGATGTATTGAACTGGTTTAAACTGGGAGCCGTATGTGACTACCAGTGGAGTTCTGTAGCAGGTCATCCTTTAGTATCATTCTGGCTTTATTGATTTTTTTTCTTACTATATCTGGTGGATTTAAAGATTTTATGGATTGGGGAAAGCTTTCTAGCTTTTTCATTGGCAAATTAAACATTCTGTATTCAGATATCTATAACAGGGACTCGTTATGAGTTATATAATACAACTCTGTTCCCAACATGCCACTTCTATTTCATTTCTATTTCTTGGAATACTGCTTTCTTCACACCAAAGCTTACCTCCTCCTCCACAACAAATTTTGCAGTCTCTTTTCTGCCTGCTTACGTTGAATGATTGCACTCTACAGTGGTCATTCATAGAAAACGAGTCTCAGTGAGAAAGGCCAATGTCTGAGTCCAAAATGAGTGTTGCTACCTGCAACATGAAAAAAGGCTGTGCGCTAAAAGACACAGAAACCACCAGGTGCATTGTGTACACATTTACAAGCATGTGCATTATCATCAGCCCTGTTCAGAAACTTTATTTATTGATACCCCCAATGGGGCTGGAGGCAGGGGTGCTAGAGTAGTACAGTTCTAAACCCATTAGCATGAAAACACTTATAGTTTTAAAGGCACCCCCCAAGCTCTGCTGTTATGGCCCTGTATCCCTGTAGACTTAAAGGGGTGTTTAAGCCTAACTTCTCAAAGGGAGCAATCTAGTCTCCTTCCTGAGTTAGCTGATCATGAATCAACTGTTCTCCTGTACCTGAGTCTCGACACATCTACAAGTCAGTATCCATTGTGTTTGAGTTACTCAGGGGACCATCTCTTGTCACAATTAGCTTTTGCCACAAACAGATACTAATAAAGAAAATAATTTTCTATGAAACCTGAAACCAGATAACTGACAGTGCAATTCTAAACAGAGTTACTCCAACGGGCTTAGACTAGAGTAACTCTGTTTATGATTACACTGCTAATTTGTCTCCAGTAATTACCACCTGGCACACACACCATGGGAAATTAGATATATTAGGTCTGGGATTTAACTGTACTCTTTGGGTCAGATTTTTCCATCTACTTTCAGCACTAAGGAGATGGCTTCAAGACTAGAAGATATGATCTAACTTTTTTCTTAATATCTCCCTCTTTCTCTTACTATGGCCTATGCTCCCCATGTTCTTCCTCCCCCATTACTCTGACACAGCTCCTAGTTCCTGCTATGGACGCTCCATTTGTCTCTCCCAAAGCCCATCTCTAGATCCTCTGGTTCTCTAGTCCTGTCAGCCCTACCCCACCACCAATTTGTCCATGTCTCCAGCACAACTGTCCTTCTCAGTGGAGGGTACAACCCTCCTTGCATTATCTGTAATTCTCTCTGCCATTTAGTTCTTCTTCCCATTCTCTTCAGAGGTATGCAAATATCCACACAAGTCCCTCATAGACTAACTATGAGTCAGTCATAATTTGGCATTTATCAGAGATTTTACTAATTGTTTGATTAGTATTTCAGTAGAATTTTTAAAGTATTTTACTTTGACCTGCCAAATATGTTGATTTCCACTGCTTTTCAGATTTCCTTTCTGTCTTGCATCCAATCTGACTATCTGTGTTTGTTTGTTTGTTTATAGTCCACCTTTCTCACTGAGATTCAAGGCGGATTACATAGTGTGAGATTAGTACAGTCAATATCAAAGGTATTTCAATAAACAATGACAGGGTAAATAAATGCAAGTTTACAAATAACATTAGCAAAAATCTGATACAGAGTTGAAGAAATGCTGAAACGGTATAAGCAATTCTAGGACTGACATTAGACAGCATAGAACTACCCAGTAGGGTTAAACTTAAAGCAACAGGTAGTAGAGAGGAGCACATACTTAAAGCAAGATAGCAGTGAAATCTATGATCCCTAACTCATTAGTGAAACATCTCTTTAAGACCACCTCCCTACAATATAGTCCTCCTATCTGTGTAAAAAATCCTTTTGAATAATTCAGTTATGTGCCATTTGCGAAAAGCCAGGAGAGTTAGGGCTCTCCACTTGACTTTCTCAGGCAGGCCATTCCACAGGGAATGGTCACCACAGAGAATGCATGTGGATGGATGGATGTTGATTTCACTCATGTGCAGGGTGGCACCTGTTGGAGCGTCTGTTCAGATGAGCAAACATAGGAAGAGTGGTGGTCCTGTAAGTATGTTGGACCAAGGCTGTGAAGAGCCTTGTATGTGATAGCCAATACCTTGAATTGAGCCCGATAACTGAAAGGTAGCCAATGGAGTGACTGCAGGATGGGAGTGATATTCATGCTTCTGCTCACTCCCCTTAACAGCCGAGACGCAGCATTTGCAGTCTCCTAGTTAACTTAGATGGTAACAATAACAACAACATTCAATTTATATACCACCCTTCAGGACAACTTAATGCCCAATCAGAGTGGTTTACAAAGTAAATCATTATTATCCCCACAACAAAATACCCTGTGAGGTGGGTGGGGCTGAGAGAGCTCCAGAGAGCTGTGACTAGCCCAAGGTCATCCAGCTGGCTTCAAGTGGAGGAGTGGGGAATCAAACTCGGCTCTCCAGATTAGAGTCCCACGCTCTTAACCACTACACTAAACTGGTAGATGGTTAACTTATATCATAGTCTTGATGTTACCATAGCATGGATCCAGGTGGCCAGTTCGGCCATGTCAAGGTACGAAACCATCTTCCAGGCAAGAGTGAGGTTGTAGAAAACATTTTTTGCACTGCCTTAACTTGCTTTTCTAGCAGTAGTGCTAGATTCAATGTAAAACCTAGGCTCTTAACCAAGTCTTCAAGGGTCAGACGAACTCTGTCGAAAGTGGGGAGTACAATATCCTTCAAGATCCCTGCGTCCCAACGAAGACCTGGAGTTGGTCAGCTACTGGTCTCTCAATCTCTAATCTGCCCAGAAAGGGCAGATTAGAGACTGAACAATAATTGGCTGCATCATTTTTGTCTAAAGATGAGTTTTTTTTAATTAGCAGGCAGATAACCGCCTGTTTGAGGGGCCAGGGGAAGATTCTCTGAGTGAGCGATTGATTTACAATAGACCTCAGTGGTTCACTTATGTGGTCCTTTCTTGATTTTAACTGCCAAGATGGGCAAGGATCCAACACACAAGTAGCAGCTTTCATAGATGTTAAGATCCTGTCAAAGTCTATCATTTCAACCTTTTAAAAACAATGGCCTCATTCTTTTATGGGAAAATACCGTATCAGTTTGCATACACAAAGACTCAGATTGCAAAAGGCCCAGAGTTGGGGATGCATGTATGAATGGCACACATATTTATTCCTCCCAGTCCCCAGGTAACACTATCCCTAAACCAAAAGTGGGGACGATTAAGGAGAGTAATTTACCTCAGAGTCAGCTACTGTAAAATAGGGAATGTCTTACTTTATTTATAAATTAGTATAGTTAAAGAGTATAGTGATCTTCTCATCCCGATTATTCAGTGAATTACACTGAGGATTTTTTTCAACTATAACCGTAATCAGCTTCCTCATAGGTATGATGTGTAGTGTATGGTTTGTTCTACAAATACAGCTGGTCACATTCAGGATCATTTAAGAAATTGCTTATTTTCTGTATTTCTTTCTACACTGCATAAAAACGAAGTGAAACACTTAACAATTCAGAAGCAAATAATCTAGTAGTAAAAAATATGTTTTATAACCAAAAAGATGGGTATAATTTAAACACCAGAAGATTGTAATTGGGTGAAGTACATAATCTGAGCCCCTCTGGGAAAGGCTAAATAATATTAAAGGGTTGAAAACAGTGGAATTCTGTTCTAATAAAAAAATGAAAACATAATAGGTCTTACATGTTCTAAATATATTCTGTGTGGGTTTAATGGTGGCAAATTATATAGCATGGTTTATGTTTTTTCCTTTTAGACCTTCCCCCTTTGCGTTGTATAGTCTTGTGTAACGGAGTGAACTCACAGCAGGAGCTGAATGTATGAAACCTAGCTGTGCTTTTGGATGACTAGGGAATCTAAGTAATAAATTGGCCGGAGAGGAAATGCTCTTTTTTTCCTTGCACAGTTGCCAGTTTTAAAAAAAAAACAGCAATGAATTATACCTGAAACACAAAAAGCACATTTGCCCAGTTCTTGGTTAGAGGAAAACAGTTCAATCAAACAAAAGGGGGAAAAGAGACACAGCAAATTATCTATGGGAATAATAAAGCTTGTCTCGGAGAAGAAAAAAAATCTGTGCAAAGTGCATGATTTTAGAGACTGCTATGGTCGCTGAGAAGAGAATAAGCAGCACTGATAAAAAGATGATAGTGGTCTGTTGTTTAAAGAGCTTGAAAACCTAGAACTGTAAGAATAATTAGATACATTCTCCAAGTAATTCTGGGGTTAATGGGAAAGCCTGACTGGTGCATTTTCTTATGGTAGTATACCCTGTGGTGGCAACCAAAAATGTAATGCAACATGATGGTATTTCATGTAGCAACTGTACAATGTGAAAGCTGCTTTTCACTTGGTTTGATCTAATTTTACAGAAACTGCCCATCATACAGCCAGTCCTCCACTAGGCCTATGTAGCACTGGTAATTAAGGCATCCACGCAATTAGATCCCGGACTACTGGGAAAACCAACTTTTAAATGGTGATCTGAAAGCAGTGTTTTGTGGCCTCTGTCCTGGGGCTATAATGCTTCAAAGTCAGGATTGTTTTTGTTATCTAAACCACCATTTCTTTGACAGAATAATGTTGGGTGTGGGTACCAGCAACCACACAAAGATTGGAGGCGATTGATGATGCTGTCCCTTCCACAGCACCAACAATTTGTTTTAGAAGTGTGTTGACAGAAGAGACAGAGTTTGGATCCAAAGAACCATGAGTGGAAGGCAAGTAGTTGTTTTACAGATGCTTGCCCAAGATGGAGTGTGACTCTTAAATGCTTATACTCTGGAAATCTTGTTGATTTTTAAGGTGCTACTGGACTCAAATTTTGCTCTTCTGCTGCAGACTAACACAGCTACCCACCTGAAACTAGCTTGGACAAGAGATTATTACAAGGAAATGTAATGCTATAATAGGTTCTATATTTGTTCTCATACTTTACCCATTGATTCATGGTGGGGTTTTTTTCCTTGTGTAGTGTTTATTGTATGCTGTATAAAAAAATCCTTCCCTAACAAGAAGTTCAGGATGACTCTGGTCAGGCCTGATTCAGATACAGGCATGCACTTAAGAAACGCTAAGTATCTAGTTAACTCTCCTATATCTAATCACTTAACTCCTGATGAGAAGTACACCTCAAGTAATGTTTTAGGTTTATTAACAGATATTATCCCCAAGCAAATACAGTTCTAGAATCTGCTTCCATTCTAAGCCTTAATTAAATCATGGTTTTTCAATTTCTCAATATTCTCTCAATCAACAGAAAATCATACCATCCATTATAAATATGTAGATTGTTAAAGGAGAGCAATTACATAAGTCCAAGGAAGTCTCTTACCCAAAGATAAGCAGGTCACAGTCAAAGAGCCCCTTCTAAGAAGCAGCTCCCAATCAATCCAACCTCATATTTATAGGGCTTCAGAATCATCTGCTGACAGTAATGAACTGTCCCACTTGAAAAGGGCGCACATTCTTGGCTAATTAATTATTTTATAACTTCAAATACCAGATGAGGTTATTTACATTTTAAACGTCTTCTTAAAGTATATAAAACTTGTTCATTCTTGCTCCATTTTATTTTAACAAAGTCTGTAAAGTTAATTATTACGTTTCTCATACGTAGGAATATCTTTTGACCTTCAACCAGTTCGACCACAACTCCTGTGAAGTTAGACATTCCTATTCATCTCAAATGCTCTCTGTACCTGGGCCTCAACACATAGTATCTATTACTATGCTTAGATGATCCTGGTATATTTTCTTTTAATTATCTTTCTCTTTTGGAGTTAGGAATGTTGGAACCTGCTTTCTAGTATCCCAATCTTCTGTCCACACACCAGTGCTTTCCTTTAGTCCTTAACTGAATCTGAAGGTTTCTACAGACAGTTTCCAACCACACCCAACTAGGGATCTCTTCACTCTCCATCATGACCTCCCTGTTTAACTGGGTAGGGAAGTTCTCCTGTCCTCAGAAGATCTATCCCCTTTTCCTTGGCCCATTTGGGAGTCTGTACTCACTTTCCAAACCTCCTTGTCAACTTTTCCCAGTTCTGCTGTTGATGTTAAAACTGCTCTCTCCATTAAGACTCCGTCTCTCCATCCTCACACTGGATTTCACTCTCTGCCAGCATAGGTGGGATGAGACAAAGCTGAAGTAAGTCTTGCTTTTCATTCTGTGTTAACTATGTAGCATGCAGCTCCTGGGGGATGAAAACAAGGGAACTCATGCCATCTGTATTTCATGGACTCCACCCTATGAAAAAGTTGTTTGCATCCCTGAATATCTTTGTTAATAAATAGACAGTGCTTTGAACACACCAACCTCTGTTGTATGAACCTGAGAGCTGGAACCTGAACAAGTATCCAAATTGTGACCTACAAGTAATAGAGAACATTACATTAGGAGCAAGCAAAACAAAACTCCTGAGCCAAAGATATACGTGGAAATAACTGTTTCGAATCATTACCTTGATTCTCCAGAATGGTAACACAAATTTAAGATAGTTGGAACAAAGAAAACTCCTCCTCAAAAAATCCATTGTATTTTTTTTCAGTTTCTGATGCTTACCAGCCATGCAGCATGAGCACACGTTTTTGTTTGATTGTCTTGATTTCCCGGAAATGGCACCTGTCTCTTCCAATCAGACCCTTTCAAGGGAAAAGCAAGAGCACTCCAATCCCAATCTGCAGAGAGCTGCCATTCTCCTTCTTTCCTCCTTTGTGGGTTGGAGAGAGAGTTTTCTTTCCCTCTGAAAGTAGAAAGCCTGGGCTTGTTCAGGGGCTTGTAGAATTCAGTTTGCTTGAAACTTGGGTGTTCTGTGCTGGACAGTCAGAAGACTCTCCACTGCAATGTTGGTGACATGTGGTTGAAAAAGAACTATGCCCCCCCCCCCGAAAAAGTCCCCCATAGGGAAAAATGGGCATACAAATATGATGGCTTGGGGGAGGGGCTTGTTCAGGGACCTGTAGAATTAAACCCTTTTCCGGATTTGCTTGAAATTTGGGAGTTATTTAAAGGACAGGCAGAAGACAGTCTGCTGTAATTTTGGTGATATTTGGTTGAAAAACAATACAACCACCCAGAAAAATGTCCCCCATAGGGAATAATGGAAAAACGGCCTATCTCATTCCTTTCTTTGTTAAACAGACCATAACAAGGAAGCACGGCAAATGGATAGTTTTCAGTGGATTTTTATTGTAAGGGTTAAATGTCTGCTTTTCTCCCTCCCTTGTGTTCTGCCAGTGTTGCAAATCAAAGCAGCAGCAAGCTAAAGAAGCAGCATTTTAACCCTTTTGTGGCTTGGCTTTTTAAAAAAATAAATGACAGTGGTACATGTTTTACCCCAGAACTCTGCCACCAATTGCCTCTCCAATGGGCAGGGGACAGCCCAATCAGCAAAAGGAGGGGGGAATTGGTTCCAACATTGCAATGTTGAAAAAAAAAAGTGTGACATCTATTGCAGAGCCCTGAAATCCCAAAACTGCACTGAAGCTTCAAAGCCAGTCTAAAATGAAAAACAAAGATGCCAAATCAAAACTTCTGCGGACAGTGTGAAAAGAGCGGGTGCCAAGCTGAAGCCATTGCGATTGTGGTGACTGCTCAGAAATGGCGCTTTAAACCGCAAGTGCAAAAGGGTCCAAGTTCAGCACAGGAGGGGCCTCCCATAGGTCTTGTACTCTCTGTGTGTGTTGGTTGCAGTCTTCCAGTGTGTGTCTTAGTATTTTCCATATGTGAGTGTTCTCTCCCAGTTGGAAGCAGTAAAGAGACCTGTTACTGAAGCTTCTAGAGAGTCCTGTGTGTTGGCTATTTATCAGGACTGAGGGTGATCTAATAGGTAAATTTACTCTTATCTTCCATGCTTCAGAGGATACTACAACTTTAATCTGTTGGAGATGAATGATATATAAGATGTCAAAGACTGTTTTTTATACGTTGTTGCAGATCCCAGTTTTGTTCTCAATTACTTTAGGTCTAATTAAATAAACTCTGCAATCAGTTACTATAGCAACATTTCCTTTAATGTAAATCAACTTTAAATGTTCCTATGTTTTCTTTACCTTCAATCTCTAAATGGCTAAGGGTACTTAAAAGACCTGTTTAGTTCTTCCCAACCACTAGCTAAGGTCTTCATTCCAATCTCTGTTCTATGAGTGGACGAGGGACAGGATTATTTTACCAGTGGCACCTGCATGAGGGACATTTTCCCTCTGGAAACCTGCCTGGTGCCTACCCTTTTGGCTTTCGGGTGCCAGATTCAGATTTTTTTTTTCTTTGGCCCAGGCTGTAAACTGAATTACTAATTTTTCTTGGCCTTCTTTAAAAATTCTTTTGGCCATGTTAATATTTTATCATCTATTTTATGATTTCTATTATATGCTGCTGGATTATACAGTTTACTTTTATACTGTCGTTGTGTGCATTTTCATTCATCCTTCACTGTTGGTTTGTTGCTTTTCTGTTTAATTTGCCCATTGATTATTCTAATTATACTGTTTGTTTGTTTGTGATTGGTTGCTATTTAGTAATTTGTGGTACATTTTTCTGTTTCTTTGTTTTTATATTGTTGTGTTGTAAGCCATATTGGGCAGCTTCGTTCTGGAAGGGTGGAGTAGAAATGTTCTAAATAAAGAAAAGCAGAGCAGTGCTTAATAATAATAACTGCACTTATATACTGCTCTTCTAGACAGATTAGTGCCTCACCCAGCGGTGAACAAGTTAGTGCTATTATTATCCCCACAATACAGCTGGGGAACTGGGGCTGAGAGGAGTGGCTTGCCCATGGCACCTACTAAGCTCATGGCAGTAGTGGGATTCGAACCATTAGAGTGCTGATTCACAGCTGAACCACTTAATTGGGATCCCAGAGGCATTCAGATTATTTTGTTTAGAACAATTTTTTTCCACATTTACTGTTTAGTGATTGCTTGGAGGGTAGTCTGTTAGGAGAAAGGGAAATGTTTCAAAGCATATTTTAAATTTGTACCTTCAATTTCTATACTATTATAACAATATAATACTAGCCATTTTCATGTGCATTTATTTTGTTGAATGTCAACCAAATATATAGAAATTATTCAAGGTCATGGAACGTATTTGATATGGACTAATCTTGAGCTAGATCAATCGTGAAAATTTATATTTCCTTATTTTAAAGGTTTTATGCCTTCTATCTGCCACTATGGACATTCAAGGTGGCTCACAATAAAAAGAATTACAATTGTGTGATAACTTAAACAATCATTTTTATAATGTAACAGTAGTAATTAACAACGTTTGGCATGTTCTGAATTAATTAAAGTTTCTGAAGACTCTTCAAAGGCAGCTCCGCATATATTATAGTAGTCTATCTTGAGCAAGTATAAGTAACTGTGACAAGATCATCCTTTGCAAGGAAGGGCAGTAGCTGGTATGAAGCTGAGAAAAGTTGGTAAACAGCTATGGATATTACATGGGTATTCATAAGGAGTGCAGAATCTAACTACTGATTAATTTATTAAGGGTTTAATTAATGCATACCCGTTAAACGGGTATGCAACATCAGTCAGTGGTCATGAATGCTACTGCCATAATCTGACAAAATGCCTATCGATCGTGACTCTGCCTTTGTGCGTGTTCAGTTTAAATTTTTACATTCCATCCATCTCTTGACCCACTGAAGGTACCCACTGAACATTCAATAGCTCACCTATATTAGATGAAAAGGAGAAATAGTTGGGTATGACTATTGATACCTAGTTTAAACCTCTGAAGCATTGGTTGATATTAGATAGATATTAGATAGTGATGCTTGGACTCCTGCCATGTCAGCTAATTTCCTGTTTCCAAGAGGTGATAAGGCAACCTGTTAATTGAGCTGTTTAGCTGTTCATGACCTGTTTGATTTTGTTTGCATGAAGGAGCCGAGGCTGGGATCAGCTGAGTCTAGCTTCTGGTCTCCTGCTGGGAAAATTTTTCTGTACACAGCAAAGGTTTTTGTGGGGGGACGGGGTGGTTCGGAGCCAGGTCCAGGGAAAAGGTTCTTCTGATCGTCCATCTTGGAAACTTTTGTGCCTCTATGATTGGCTGAAATGTAACAAATTTGGGGGGCAGGGTGATCAGAAGTTCAGCTCATTTTTCGCAATGCAGACATTAAAAGTATTGCTTCTGTCTCTGTCCAGCTTGGAGGGGAGGGAAGACAAATGTACACTTTCTTCTCTGAAGATAGATCAAGATAGGTAGCCATGTTAGTCTGCCTGTAGCAGTAGAAAAGAGCAAGAGTCCAGTAGCATCTATAAGACTAACAAAATTTATGATAGGGTATGAGCTTTTGTGAGCCAGAGCTCACTTCTTGCTCTTTTCTGCTTTCTTCTCTCTCTTTTACAGTTTCTGCTCCCTTTTGCTGAGTGGGCAATATCATTATCTGACTTTCAGCTGATCCCCAGATCAGCTATGAGTTGGCTTTTAACCAGTAGGCAGCTGTTCCATTTGTTCAATGTAGTCTGTGTGTATCCATGATTGGCTCATACTCTGATTATGAGTGTCTAATAAGGCAAGTTTGTCTGCCAAACAAGATTGATGAAAAATTGGGAGCATCCCTAATACTAAATTCAATGGCGGACCAAACTGAGGCTTGGGGAACTCAGTACCATAAATATCATGGCACTTGGCACCACTGTCCAGGCATGAGCTGTCCTCACCCCCCTGACTTTTCACAGCCACAGCACCTGGTGCCTGCAAAAGATGTATCACCGCCACAGCAGGCAGAGAGCTGGGGGACACCAGGGCCTGTGGAAGCCACAGACGGGCAAGAAGGCAGCCTGCGGATGCCAGGAGACCCAGGAGCAACCATAGACAAGCCCCAGGCCTCTCCCCAGGTGCAAGGCACCAAAGGGCAAACCACATGCCCAAACAACCTAGACAGGAAATCCCCCCGCCCAGGCACACAGAAATACCACCTACCCAGGGGACCTATCTAGCCACACAGATGCCCCCTGAGAGGCGGCTACCTGGCCACCTTGCCTGGAAAGGCCCTGCCAGCCCCCTCCTCCAAGAAGGGAATAAGGGAAAAGGGAGAGGATGTAGCTGGAGAGAGACACCTAGGAGCTTCCCCAACTGGCCCAGATCAGAAGCAATCAGCCCAGGAGAAGGGTGGCGATCAGAGCAGGGAGGGACACCTGGAGGCCTCCCCAGCTGGCCAAGATCAGGAACAATCAGCCCAGGAAGGAAGGGAAGAGAGCATAGCAGGAAGCCCTATATAAGCAGGCTTAGTTGGGAGCCAAGTGGTGGAGAGTTGAGGGGTAGATAGAGAGAGAGGTGAGTGTGTGGTGTTGAGAGGGAGGGGGAGAACAGGGCTGCATATAGAAGGGAGTGAGAAAGGAGGCAGCAGGCAGTCAAGGTGATGTGTGGGTGATGTATACCCCCCTACGGCCATGAACTCAACACCGGTGATGCGCCTCAAGGCAGCCTCCCTGAAGCTCCCACTAGGCACAAGAGTGCCTTGTGTGGCGGCGCCTAAGCCGAAGCGCCACTTACCTAAAGCCCCAGCAAGACACCAAGGGGCCAAGTGCAGCTATGCCCCAGCCGAGGTGAGGTGAATCTGCTTACCTGAAGCCTCCGACAGGCAGAAGGGCGCCAGGCATAGCCATGCCCAGATATGGGCCTGACAACCACTTTTAGAATTCAGATACCAGATAGAACAGAACCAGAGGATGACAATTTGTCCATTTCCCAACCCTTCCAGTTAATTCAGAAAGTTGCTGTCACAAACCCTCGTCTAACTCAGGCGTGTGCTGACCTTCCTTTACCCTGAGGTAAAACTTCTCCTCACCAAGCATATGAAGTTGAATACTGGGCTAGGAAGCCTTTAGTAGCACGGTTGAGGTTTAGCTTCAACCTTCTTTCTTGTCCCACCCTTAAGAACCATATAAGTGGTATGGTTACCCAGCCAAGTCTAAGTAGGGGAAAGATCAGGGGTTTGCACTTCCCTTAGAAAGGAACTGGCACATGAGGCTTAGGGAGATTCAAAATGAAACAGAGGGTTTATTTACAAGTAGGTAAAATAAGAAGACATGTAGGGAGGTATTTAAAACTGAAATAACTTAGAGGTTTTTAAACTGAATATTTCACTGGTGTAAGGCACAAAACATTTGGTGTGATTCTTAAGTTGCTTGATTCTATGAGAGAAGTTGGTGTTATCAGACTTAAAGATGTTAAAGTGAATTCTTTCTGAGATTGGCACTCTTTCACAAGATAGGTGCTCCAAGTTTAACACCTACACAGCACAGCCTCCCCTTTTCTGCAGACTTCAGGATCAGGATACTCCACTGAGTCAAAACCCTTTTAAGATACTGGGCAGGATTTATAGTTATGCCCCAGCTATAACACTGTTCCTTATGCCGAAGGGAGACTCCTTTCTACCCACTTCCTCGGCCCACTACAATTCCCAGATCCCTTTTGTCTATGTAGACGTTAGTGCTGTCTTTCCCACTTTAGTCCAAGGACTACAAGTGCTTCATGAACATTATGATTTCTCTTATAAGGGTACACCTTCCCTTCCTTCCTCCCACAGAGGATTCTCTGGCTGACCCTCTCTGGTTAGAAGCCAGACTCCAACTCCCCTCACTCTTCAGTTTACTCCAACTGTCAACCCTTCCCTCTGGTAGCACCGTCACCTCAACATTCCATCTTCAACTGCCATTTCAGGCTAGCCACAAGGGTGGGGGACATGTTAATCATCCTCCCCTCTTTACTGCCTGGCAGTCTTAGCATTTGAAGCTGCGTCTGTCACAGATGCCAGTGTTGTTTGTGTTGAAAAGCTGCTGAAGTGCACAGAATAATCAACAGTCTCATATTTCCCCTGTCTCCCAGTGCAGGTCATCCACCTGGGCATCCAAGGCTATTGCAATCCCATAAACTTGTCCTTGACTGATAATTACAAAGGTTACAGGCTTACTTAATTTTTTTATTGAAGAAAAGGGGAAAATACTGGACTGTCTGGTTCAAAATGGGACACCTGGCAACCCTACCCAGGAAGGCAGCACCATCATCTGCTGCCTCTCAAAAGGAAGGCAGAAGTGCCTCCTTAAAGGCAGTCAGGAACACCTCCTCTCTGAACAAGCCATCTCTGAACAAACCAGAGATTATACCAGCCAAGAAGGGCAAAGGTCAAAAAATATGCATGGCAAGCTATATTTCTCCAAATGCTGTCAACATACTCAGGCTGCCATTAAAAGGGATATAAGTAAAAATGGAGGAAGAAGTGTGAAAGGAATACATCATAGAAATGCAGTATATTTAAGCTAGAGTCCAAGTTAGCCAAAAAACACAAATGAGCACTGATGCAGTGAACTAAATTCTTCACACAATGTTCACAAAAATAATTTAGTGAATTTGAAAGTAATATACAAGAGTGAATACAACATGTGAAATTCTAAAACATCATAATCACTATAATATCATCACAATCAATCACACACAGCAAGGTGTTACAACACCGAGTAGCATGTGTATCCTCAGAAAAGGGAAGAATCCCAAGAGTTCTCTTATGAGCTGTCTTCAGTCAGTACACTGAGGATTCCCGCTGAAACCGCGGGGGCAGATGGCGGGGAGGTCCCCCTCGGGGGCTCCCGGTTGCTGTTCTCCACCTGCACATTCCATTCTCCTCCCAGTCTTCCAGCTCCTTTCCACTTTGTCCGGAGGGACTTTTCATCTGCCCCCGCGGTTTCAGCGGGAATCCTCAGTGTACTGACTGAAGACAGCTCATAAGAGAACTCTTGGGATTCTTCCCTTTTCTGAGGATACACATGCTACTCGGTGTTGTAACACCTTGCTGTGTGTGATTGATTGTGATGATATTATAGTGATTATGATGTTTTAGAATTTCACATGTTGTATTCACTCTTGTATATTACTTTCAAATTCACTAAATTATTTTTGTGAACATTGTGTGAAGAATTTAGTTCACTGCATCAGTGCTCATTTGTGTTTTTTGGCAAGTTTGGGTGGGTGAGCATCTTTGATAGCCTCTTTTGGTTAGAGTCCAAGTTAGGGCACAAAAGAGCAATTTTATCCACAATGGCAACAGAGAATGTTAATGGCCTTGGGTCTTAAAAGACCCTTTATCAGCTGGAAAAGCTTCCCTGGACAGCACACCAAAAAATTAATATATAAAAGCACACAAAACATTAATATTTTTTGTTTGTTGTTGCCTGTGTTTGATGAGATTTTCCCCACATTTTTCTTCATGAGTGGTGTCATCTCAGCTGCTTTCTTGTTCTGTGCTCTCTGATATACTGGGGAGCTGATCCTAAAGGGCAAGACATCTACAAGTCATTGTATCTACAGCCAAAGGCAACTTGACAGCATTGCCTGACCTGCATCTCATATCCATCACAAATTTCCTCTGAGCTCTCTGAAAACTATCCAGAATTTTCAGGCTCTGAGCCAGATAAACAGATCTCTCCTGGAAAATTTCAGAATCCCTCATAGGCTAACAGGGCAATCCTAAACCTATTGACTCAAGTGGGCTTAGGCTTGAGTAACTCTGTTTTGGATTGCACTGTAAATCAGTAATCTACAGTGTAGTGCCTGTAGGCACCATTATACATTCCAGTGAAATTGTAGGGCTAGTGTGGTGTAATGGTTAGAGCATTGGATTAAGAGCTGTGAAAAAATGGAGGAAAGCAGAATTATGTAAACTGCTTTGGGGCCCTATTGGGAAGACAAGATGGGGTATAAATAAAGTAGATAAATAAATAAGTAAATAATTTTCTTTTAATAATTCTGAGGACCACCAAAGTAAAGAGTCAGTCCTGACTTCATTGGAAGAGAAGGTGTTTCAGAGAGCTCAGGGGGTAATACCGTTGATTTCTGATGCAGCACCTCTTCTGAAACAGTTGCTTCCATCTTCAGAGGCTGCTTGGCTTGGAACCTCTCACCATTCTGTGGAATCTTCCAACATTTTCTGATTGGCCCAGCCCCCATGGCACCCATTTCCTGATTGGCCCTTCCTCCAAGTCATTTTGTAGTGTACCCTTTCTCAAAATTCCCAAAACATCAACTGGTTAAAGAAGGTTCAGGATTTTTTGGTCTAAATCTTGCCAGTTTTGTGTAGTGGTTAATAATGACGGGACTCTAATCTGGAGAACTGGGTTTGATTCCCCACTCCTCCACTTGAAGCCAGCTGGATGACCTTAAGTCAGTCACAGCACTCCAGAGCTCTCTCAGCCCCACTCACCTCACAGGGGGATTGTTGTGGGGATAATAATGGCATACTTTGTAAACCATTCTGAGTGGGTGTTAAGTTATCCTAAAGGGCGGTATATACATTGGTGGTGGTTGTTACAGGTAGTAATCTGACCAGGACATGGTCATTGTTGACACTTTTCCTATTTCTGGATCACCATCCAGCATAGAATACCAAATTGTGAGGACAGAAAGTTCAGACGGGTATGCACCTTCTTTATGTAAATGTCCAAGCTAATTATTCACCCGAGCTTCAAAATACTTTTAGATACTAGATTGTATATATTGAACTGATACTCTCTTTTGTGTATTTTAAAGTTTTGCTTTCCCTTACTCAATTTTACACTGCCCCACTGAGTGGAACTAAATAAATATTTTGGCCCTGGCCTCTCTATTCTTGTAGCAGAAATTATAATAAAGAGGGACAGGTGTTTTGTCGCATTGGAAATGGTGACATAATAAATATATGTTGTTCTGGTATGAATGATCATTGAGATGAAAGGCTAATTGTATATCTCCTAAAACTTTCAACATTTAGTCTCTCTTAGAGCCCAAATTTGACATAAATTGAATGTTGTTGTTGTTGTTGTTGTTGTTAAAAATTGATGGGATAATATAATTTTATTTACAGACCAATACGCTACCTCTCCAGACCTGGGCCATTTCCACACATCCTTAAAGGGACGGCCCACTCACTAAACACTGGCGGCTTTTCTCCTTCACTCCACATGTCTCCAGTTTCAAAGCGGAAGCAGGCCGTTTGGCTTCTGCTTTTCTGTGCCTTTTTGGGGTCACAGGAAAGTGCAGGAAATTGTGTTCTCATAAAAAGTGCCAAAAAGCCTGCTACCACGATGAAATTGAAGACGTGTGGAGTGAAGAAGAAAGCTGCCAGCATTCGGTGAGTGGGGTGCCCCTTTAAGGATGTGAGAAAACGGTCCTGCTCTAGGTGGCTCAGATCAATAATATAAAACCAAGCAAAAAGACAATTAAAACAACATCAAATGACAGCAATGAAATATATCAATAAATCAATCCAAGTCCATAAGAACATGCCAATAAAAGCAAGCCAGGGCATAAAAGCATGTAAAACAGAACAAAGTGCGACTTATTAAAAAGGTCCTCAAGTTAGAGCAGACCATAAAACAGTTTTAAAAGGCTGGATACAGAGAAATATTTTGGCTTGGCATCTAAGAGAAGGTGAAGTAGGCACCAAGCAAGCTTCAAGGGAGAGGGCATTCCAAAGGCAAGGTATCACTGCCATAAAAGTAATACACTTTCCTTAACTTTAGTATAAGGATCAACCGTTATCATAGGGACAGATTCTATAGAATCTGTAGTATTTGGTAGAAAAGAATCAAGCCTCAATGAAGTTACAGCTGTCTGAAGGCTAGTAATATGGTGCAATGTAATGGGAAATATACAAGTGGCTTTCACATTGCAGCCTTGTAAAAAATTTAACTCACGGTTCTAACATGCAAGATACACAAGCCCCATCCTTACAAATTTGAGATCCATGGGTCCTGGGATTCTTGGATCACTGTCTGTGATCCTGCAAGTTAAAGTTCTTTCAGAAATGAACTTGTGTTATTTTATCCAGCGTGCTTGGATATTTCACTACTTTGTGTTTTTTGTTTGGAAAAATCTGGTTAGCAATATCCACTCAAATAATCACTGTAAGTGTAAGGTTCTATTTGTAAGACTTCCAAATAAATATGTTCAGGAAAGGGCTAGGGGACCTAAAGAATGGTATATATTCAAGGATAACATAGTGAACCATGCTCCCAGGATAGCACATTTTTGAGCTCCACTTTTTTACTTTCATATCCTTTCTTGTATAATAAGTAACACCAACACTTAGTTTTTTGTCTGATTGCAAACAAGCTACTTACTTTTTATTTATGTTTAACATTTCAGATCTGGCAATGTGGAGGCTCATTGGAGATTGTAACATGCTCACATGTTGGCCATGTCTTTCGGAAAGCTACGCCTTATACCTTTCCTGGTGGTACTGGTCATGTAATTAACAAGAACAATAGACGACTGGCGGAGGTGTGGATGGATGAATTTAAAGATTTCTTCTATATAATATCTCCTGGTAAGGAATCCTTTTGTGGGAAGTATGAAATAAAAGCAGTGCTGTCCTCTTTATCAATCTGTCTATTGAGACAGGGATAGGAGGATGCCTGTATTTAATATTAGTATTAAATACAGTTCTTAATCATATATTTTTGAAAGAGTAATGTTTTGTTTCAAAATATAAACCTTTCTGTTGCAGCCATCCAAGGCCCAATAATACTTTTGGTGAAGAGTGTGCAATTTGAAACTTTGTGGGTTTTTATTTTGTATATGGCAGCAACTGCCCTTACCAACCTTATAGCATGTATCACCTTCATTCTGAACATTCCATTGTAAGGCAGGGAAGCTTGGAGGGGACCCTGATGTACTTAAGCAAAACCGCAGTGAAGAGACTTCGTTGGCATAATGTCAGAGCAGGGATTGCCGATTTGTTGCCTATCCACGCCTAGGGGTATGTGATCAGGGATTTGTGATCTGGCTAAATAGCCAGACTTGTGCCCAATCCAGCATAATCCAGCCATGCCAGATCAAATTGGAGAATCTCATGTCAGATCTGGGGAGCCAAACTCTCTTGGGCTTGATTTATTCAGCAGCAGATAGTTGCAGCAGAGGTGGAGCAGCAGCAAGTGAGAGGGCAGTGGTGTGAAGGAGAGGCAAGCTCTGCACCATGGTAGGAAAGCTGTGCAAGGGTTGTGGTGACAGGAGGCAGCAGGCAGAGTAGATTCCCATCCTACCCTTCACCCCTGCCTATGCTCCAGAATGGCCCTTCAAGCTGCTACCAGCCACCTTTTAAACTCCATGGCTCCAGTGAGCTTCACCTGCTCTTGCTTCTCTACTTTTACATTGGAGTTTTCTGGTTGGTGTATTGGGATTCTCTGATTTGACATTGGTTCCCTTCCTTTGGTTCCATTGGGCTTAGTTGGTTCAGCTTGAATGGGAGTGGAACTTACACTTAGGACTGGTTTTGGCCAAAGGTTGCCTTTGCTTAACTTTTCCCTTAGCCTGGAAAGCCTTGTAAATGTTTCCCACATAGGAAAAAATGGACAGTGGCTGGGGGCAGCTTATACAGGGGCCAACAGAATTGGATCCCAGGGCCCAATCTTCCTGAAACTTGGGGAGGGGGGTCTTCTGTTGACAGGAAGGACTAAGTTCCTTGCAAATTTGGTAGAGTTTGCTTTAAAAATGTCCCCGTCCCCCAATATTTTCCCCATAGGGAATAATGGCTGGATACTTTTGAGATTCTCTAACCAGATTAGAGAATCTGACCTGAATTATCCAGATGTCAGATTTTTTTGGTATCCCTGAAACCTAGATCCAGATTCACCCATTTTTTTTAGTTCACACCCTTATTCACGCTATAGCAGTCATTAACGCTTTTTTTAAATGTCTACCAAGTGTTTTTTAAAAGTGGGTAGGGCTGAGTGGGTCTTTGGCTCAGCAAGGCTTCTGACTGGCCATTGGAGATTTCATTGGCTGCACAGATTTTTAAAATCTTTGCTTTGGCAGCACTGCCACCACAGCACAAGGTTAATGAAGATAACATGTAGCAACCATTGTGTGTCTGGCTCTGCCTCCTGCAGCAGCCATGTTGTGGCTACTCCCACCTTGCTGTTTCAGAACTTGCAGGCCGGCAGGCTCAGAAAGATTGGAGACCCCTGTTCTAGGGCTTTGAAGCAGAAGCTTCAACAGCAGAGACTTTGAATGAAAAAACCCTGGATCTCACCTGCTCAGCTATTGGTGGTGCCTTCCTACAGTACGTGGAACCTGGTTCTGTGCATTGGGAAAGATGCTGCTGTTAACCAACTAAAACAAAAGGAAATACTTTTTTAACACAACGAGTTATTAGAATGTGAAATTCACTGTCAGATGATGTAGTGATGGCCACAAGCATAAATGTCTAAAGCATAAAAGTAGACAAATTCATGAAGGCTATTAGCCAAGGTGACCAAAGGGAGTCAGGATGCAACATCAAGGAAAGACCTCTGCCTCTGTACTGTTGTTGGCCCTCCAGAGTAGCTGGTAAGCCACTGTGTGAGACATGATGCTGGACTAGATGAGCCACTGTTCTGATCCAGCAGGGATCTTTTTATGTTCTTATGTAACCCATTTCCCAAACAGTCACCTTTAGAAAAATCCTGTTCAGTGATACTGTTTTCCCTGGCGGCTGTTATACTGTAATTTCTTTCATGGTTACTTCTGTCTCCTTCCTGACTTAGTCGCATAAATGACTTAATTGTATCTCATGATGACATCAAAGTACTATAGAATGTCAGATTAGCCTATGTGAAAGCATCATTGAGGGAAAGGTAAAAAGGGGGATGCATTTTGCGCACAGCTGAGTGTTAAAAACTTGTGAGTAATTTTGCTTGGTTGTAATTTAAAATCCATTTAATATCATGCTTGCATTCCTATTCAGCTGCTGTTCAATTCATTTTATGTTACTGTTAAACTAGTAAGGATTAAACACCTAGGATTCCCTTTAAAAACTCTTAAGGCAATTTTAGGTTCCTGGTAAAATGGTTCTTTTGGCTTCAAGCTACCTAACGCAGCAGGTAATTTGAAGAAAAGTGACTCAAGGTTGAAATCATTCTCTAGTGAATTCACAGGATTTCAAATGGAAAGGGCACTTGCTAAGATCAAAGACAAGAATTGAAAACTTCAAATTGTAGCTTTGATCAGAAATAACTGTATTTATCTGAAATGCCAGCTTTCCAGTAATGACTACTTTCACCCCTGCATTTCAAGAAGTATCTTGATTGGTGGAAACTAGTCATTTGTAAGCTATCAAAAGCATTATGAGCTAAGACTTTAAAAAAACAAGGGGGCAAGATGTGTGACTATACTACTTTTGTCCAGAGTCATCCATGATCTGCTACAGGTAAACATTAACGAGGCTACAAGATTCTTCCATAAAATTTAAAATCCTCTCAAATATTTTGAATAGCTTTCATTGTACACTGAAGCTTAAAATGTCAAGTGCAAGCAAGCCCAATGTAGTAAGAATGACCTATGTATGGAAATAGGCCCTAAAAGTGGGGGACCCGCAAAGACTTGTGGGGGGTATTTCATTTCCCCCCTCCACTATTTCCTCTTTCCCCTCCTGAAAACCCACCTAGCCTCTTACCATTCCTTGCTTCCTTCTTTCTTTCCTTCCCACCCACCACTGCTACCTACCTTTAACTCCCCCCACCCTAACCTCACTTGTTTCTCCCTCGCTACCCCTGGCAACCTTTCCCTATGGCCAGTTGCATGATGCCAGTCACCAAGTCGGGCTCAGTGTCATATTGGCCAAGCTGGGTGGGCCCACTTGCATGGTGCTGGCCAGGCAAGGCCAAGTTGCACAATGAGGAAGCTGCAAGGACAACTAATCTTCCCCTGTATCTTCCTCCCCACACTATTTCTTCTTTCCAGCCCTCATATGTTCACCTTTTCCTGCTTGCTTCTCTCCTTTTCACCCACTAACCAACCTGCCTTTTCTCTGCCCCCTCAACCAGCTATATTTATTATTTATTCATTTCTATCTTGCCTTTCTCCACAATACAACTTACATCATTCTCCTCTCCTCCATATTATCTGCTGAAGAACCCTTTGAGGTAGGTTAGGTTGAGAGTGAATGACTGAGCCATGAACACCATAGTGGTGCTGCAAACCTGGCTCTCCCAGATCCTAGTATAAAACTAACCACTATACCACACTGGTATCTGTGGGGTGGCTGCTGTTGAACATCAGCAAGCAGCCAATCATGGGCAAGTCATGCAAATCAGATGATGATGAGTCACACAGTGATTGCTGCCAGCCATTGTCCCAATGAGTCCTCACTTAATCAACCCTGGAAAGGGCCTTTCCCCACCTCCATGCCTTTTACTGAGAGAAACCAAGTTTTAAAGGCTCACAGTACTGTTGTGGTTGCCTAGCAACTGCCACAAGTGCATTAGTCTCTTAAAGTTACAAGCGCTGCTTCTGTTTTTGGAAGGTTTTAACTCCTCAGTGCAGGGGTGGTTTTTTCAGTTTTTTCTGCAAACCTGGGGCATTTTTCAGGTTTGTAGAAAGATCTATCTTGTCTATTCATGGCTCCAGTCTCTGGATTTAAATATCCACAGATTTGGCCATGTTGAGAATTAGATATATTCATGGTGCTCACAAAATTGTGCTTGAGGTCAAACTCTAAACCCAATAATGAAGATGGCCCTCTAGTTTCCCCTGTCAGCAGCACCATTGCATCGCTTCAGAATCCTATCCATTTGGTTCTAGTAGGTACATCCCCACCCCCGCACTCACCCATTTTCCATGAGTATGTATTTTATTTATTCAGATTACGTATTAGTTTCTTCTCCGAGAAATTTTTTAAAAATCTACGTATGTATGTAGCAATAATTTTAAAAAATCAATGAAAAGTAAAATAAAAACTATAGAATAAGAAAAATTAGTAACAAACTAAGCAACATTTAACATGCACAAAAGAAAATGCTAGGAAAATGTATAAAACAACATCTGTCCAAGAACCAAGAATACGCTGCAGTGGACCTTTACAGCACACACAAAAAAGTCTGAGCAGATAAATATTTGCTCAGTACAATATAAGGAAAGAGTTTTTATTCTACTTTTTGACAAGGATGGTTCTGAATGGTATAGTGTCATTCTTGGTGATGTTTACACTGACACAAAGTCTGTTTTTGTGAATTGCATATATTTTCTCTGTTAAGTGAAGAAGGAACTCCTAGACAAAGGCTGTCCAAATTGAAAAGTACTCTAAGGGATTGTTAAGAAAACACATATCCTTTGAACGCTTATAGTTCCCATTGATGATGCAGAGACCAGCGATATTAGCCCTTTTGAAGACAGCTTTTTGTTGATTTTTTTTTTTTTTTAGAAAAATTTTTATTGGGTTAGAATATTATTATTTTTACATTACATTCAATTTTCCCCAAATTTTTCATTTCTAACCCCCTCCCTTTCCCCCCCTTTTGTTGACTTCCAACAGCTTTCCCCCCCTCTGTCCCTTTTCCCTTACTTCTATTAAATTCCTCTATCTAAAACAGATATGCATTCTCCATTATATTAAGCAGTACATCTTTAACTCCTTTACTTACTATACACCCAAACTGTACGTCCTTGGATAAACAATTTATCCCCTTTTCCCATTCTGAATATTTCTATATATCATAAACCTATATATCATAAACCATAAAAATTTCCCACATTTAAATCAAACAAATCAAACAATTTGATTTGTTCTCTATATGTTACTCATTTCATCTTTTTATGGTAATTCTATATAGCTCATCACATAGTCAATCAATTTAACTCTTCTGTACATTCAGTTTGGTGCATATAAATCTTATCAAAGAAAGAAAATATTGTTAGTTACTCAATCCTCATGTTTAAACCTTATCATTAATTATTCTCTATCAATGTTCTATCAATTAACCTATACATATCTATATATATATATCAATCTATTAATCTAACTGCTTATAAGTTCACTTTTCTCTTCCTCCCCCGGTAAAGTCACCCCTCTCTTTTATACTTATATTATACTTCAGTAGTTCTCAAACTGCCACAGTTTTCCTCCCACCTCCCATTTCTTCTCCAGATGTTGTTTCAGCTTCTCCCAGTCCGTGTTAAACTGCCCTGAGTCCAGATCTCTCAATTTTCTCGTCATCTTGTCCATTTCAGCCATATACAGCAATTTGTAGATCCAATCTTCAATAGTTGGCACTTCTTGTACTTTCCATTTTTGCGCATACAAAAGTCTAGCTGCTGCTGTCATATAAAATATCAACGTCCTATGATGGGCTGGAATTCCCTCCATTCCCAAGTTTAGTAGCAGGAGTTCTGGGTTCTTATTTATTTGAAACTGTAAAATTTCACTCATTTCTCTTATTATTTCCCCCCAGTACTGCCTAGCTACCTCACACGACCACCACATGTGGTAGAGGGAGCCCTCATGTTTCTTACATTTCCAGCATTTATTAGAAGTATTCAAGTTCCCTAGCGCAATCTTCTTTGGTGTCATGTACCAACGATAAATCATTTTGTAAATGTTCTCTTTAATATTAGTACATGTCGTTATCTTCATTGTAGTTTTCCACAAGTATTCCCATGCCTCCATTGTTATTTCTTTATTAAAATTTATAGCCCATTTCACCATCTGTGTTTTAACTGTCTCGTCCTCAGTATACCATTTCAGCAGTACTTGGTATACCTTGGATATTCTTTTCTTATCTTCTTTAAGAAGGGTCTGCTCTAGTTCCGAGTTCTCTGTTCGTATGCCCCGTTTTGCAGAGTCCGAATTGTATAAGTCTCTGATCTGCCTATACTGGAACCAATCATAGTTAGGTGATAGTTCCTCTTGCGTCTTTATTCTAAGTTTAGATACTTCAATTTTAGTTATTTCTTTGTACGTTAAGCATTGTTGTTCATTATCAACAGCTCTCGGGTCTATCACCTCATATGGAACCACCCACAAGGGGGTTCCTTCATGTAGATAAATTCTGTACTTCTTCCAGATTGTATATAAACTTCTCCTTACAAAATGATGCAGGAACATCGAGTTGACCTTCACTTTGTCATGCCATAGGTATGCGTGCCATCCAAAAATTTTTTTATATCCCTCTAGGGCTAATAGTTTCTTATTCTTTAATGTCATCCACTCTTTTAGCCAAACTAGGCAGATTGCATCATGATAAAGTCTCAGGTTGGGCAGTTGCATTCCGCCTCTTTCCTTTGCATCTTGTAAAACTTTTACTTTCACTCGAGGCTTCTTGCCTGCCCAAACAAAATCTGATATTTTCCTCTGCCATTTTTCAAATTGTTTAGAGTCTCTGATGATTGGTATTGTCTGTAGCAAAAACATTACTCTTGGTAACACATTCATCTTAACTGCTGCAATCCTGCCCAGCCATGACAAGTTCAATCTATTCCATTTGATCAAGTCTCTCTCTATCTGAATCCATAATTTTTCATAATTATTCTTGAACAAATCTATATTTTTTGCAGTCAGCTCAACTCCCAAATATTTCACCTTACTAGTTACTTCACAATCCGTTGTTTCCATTAACAATTGTTGTTTCTGCTTAGTCATGTTTTTGCATAGTATCTTTGACTTCTTTTTGTTAATGAAGAAACCTGCCAAGTCTCCAAACTCCTTAATCTTATCTATCACTTTTGGCATGTTCTCCAGTGGGTCTTCTACAATTAACATTATGTCATCTGCAAATGCTCTGACCTTATATGAATAGTCCTTTATTTTTATTCCTCGTATTTCCTCGTCTTGTCGTATTTGTATCATCAGAATCTCCAATACTAAAATGAACAGCAATGGAGATAACGGGCAACCTTGTCTTGTTCCTTTACTAATCGTCAATTTCTTGGTCAGTTCATCATTCACTACAATTGCTGCAGTCTGGTCTCTATAAATTTCCTTAATTGCTTTGACAAATCTTTCTCCCAGTTGTAGCTTTTCCATAGTGGCAAACATAAAGTCCCAGTTTAAATTGTCAAACGCTTTTTCAGCATCTACAAAGAAGAAACCAACCTCTTTGTCACAACGCTTGTCATAATATTCAATAGCATTGATCACTGTCCTTAAATTGTCTCTTATTTGTCTGTCTGGCAAAAAGCCTGCTTGTTCCTCCTCTATAACTTCCGAGAGCCACCCCTTCAATCTCTCCGCCAATATCTTCGCAAAAATTTTATAGTCATTGTTAAGTAGTGATATAGGTCTGTAATTTTTCACGTTGGTCAGGTCTTGGCCCTCTTTTGGGATCAATGATATATTCGCTTCACTCCAAGTATCTGGAATCCTTTGATCCCTAAAAACTCCATTCATCACCTCTTTTAGGAATGGTGCCAGTTCATTGGCCATTATCTTATAAAATTTAGCCGTAAGTCCATCTGGCCCTGGCGCCTTTCCTAGATTTGCGGATTGTATTGCCTTACTTATTTCCTCATCAGTTACTTCACTGTTCAACTTATTTCTCCAAGCTTCCGAGATTTCTGGAAGTTTGGTTTTCTCCAGATATGATGCTATTGATTCTTTGTTTACTTCTTTTTTATTATACAGCTTAGCATAAAATTTATAAAAGGCTCTACTGATGGTAGTCTGCTCCAAGTATGTTTTATTTTCTTCACAGATTTTATTTATTGTTTTCTTTTCCCTTTTCTTCTTCAATTGCCATGCCAAATATTTCCCAGGTTTATTGGCACCCTCAAACGCTTTTTGATTCAATCTTTTAAGGTTCCACTCCAATTCTTTATTACTCATTGCTGTTAGCTGTTCTTGAAGAATTTTGATTTCCTGGTATATTTTCTTTTTTCCTGGTCTCTTTTTTAACTGTGCTTCTTTGGCTTTTATTTTCTCCTCAATCTCTTGTCTTTTCTCCTCTTTCTTTTTCCTTGCTCTACCATTTAAGTCCATTAGTATGCCCCTTACAACCGCCTTGTATGCATCCCAAACTTTGTTGGTTGGTACTTCTTTGTTCACGTTGTATTGTATGAAAAACTTTGTCTCTCTTCTCAATATTTCCATATTCTCTCTTTCCTGTAACAAGTCCTCATTTATTCTCCAGGCTTTCCTTTTTCTCCTTTTTCCAAATTTCCATATAATTGGGTTGTGATCTGAGCCTACCATCGGCATTATTTCTACCTCCTTAGTCCATAACGCTAAGTCTTTTGAGGCCCAGATCATGTCAATTCTTGATAATGTAAGATGCCTTGCAGAATAAAAAGTAAACTGTCTGGTTTTAGGATATTCTCTCCTCCATACATCTTCGAGAGTCTCTTGTTGAATCAACTCAAAAAAAAGCTTTGGCAATAGTCCTCTTTTCTTTTGTGCTGTTGTAGTCTTTTTGTCTAATTCCAAATCTGTCACTCCATTGAAGTCTCCAGCAAGAATTATCTGGTCATATGCAAGATCGTCTAAATGCTTCCTTAAATCCTCAAAGAAGCTTTCCTTTGCACCATTAGGTGCATAAAGTCCGACTACCAACACTCTCTTTAAATTCCAATTACATTCCACTGCTACAAATCTAGCTTCCACATCTCTCATAACAAATTTTGGCTGCAGCTCCTCCTTTATGTACAACACCACTCCTCTTTTTTTCTTGTTGGAGGCCGCTACAAATTCTTTACCCAATTTTCCAGATTTTAAATATTTTACATCCTGTTTTCTAATATGGGTCTCCTGCAAACAAACAATATCACATTTTTGTTTTAGTAGCCAATGAAAAATATTTTTCCTCTTATTCGGTGAGTTTAGTCCATTTACATTCCAAGATAATACTTTACACTCCATATTCATAGTTTTGTTGGTAAGTCTTTTTCATTGTCCTTAATAAATCGCTCCATCTCCCGCTCAGATCTGATGCGTTTTTTTGCCCCTCCAAACTCAAAGGACACTCCTTCCGGTAGCTCCCATCTGTACCTAATATTCATGTCCTTCAAAGTCTGAATTAGCACTTTATATTTTTTCCGGTCCAATAACACTGATCTGGGCAGCTCCTTCATTATAATAATCGTCTTGCCATCAATCTCCAATGGATCTTGAAACTGTTTTGTCACAATCCTCTCTTTCATGTTTCTAGTTGTAAACTGCACAATCACATCCCTTGGTAATTTCCTCTGGGCTGCAATTCTCGAGTTCACACGGTACGCCACATCTAGGATAGCCACAACTTCCTCCTCCTCCTTCCCCAGGTATTCAGCCAACACCTCAGTCATCTGTTCTTGCGCTGACTTTCCTTCCACTTCTGGCAAGCCACGAAAACGTAGCTGCTTCTCCATATGTTTAGTTTCTGCAACTGACATTCTCCCCTTCACCAATCTCATCTCTGTTTGTTGCGTGTCTGCTAAATTCTCCATCGCGTCTTCTACTGTTTTAACTCTCTGCTGCGTTCCTTGTAGTTCACTTCGTATTGTTTCCATACCTTTTTTCACTTCTGACAGCTCCGATTTTACTGTCTGTGTAACCTCTTTAACCTCTTTTATCAGCTCCAATTTCGTGTCCTTAAGTTCTTTAATCATATCCAAAAGTTTTTTGTCCAGGTTTTTATCCAGGTTTTCTATTGCCGATTGCCACTCTTTTTTTGACATCGTGGGGCTTGCTTTAGCTCGCTCCCACGAATCCGCTCTCTTCCTTAACTCCGTGGCGTAAAATTTAACGTTTTTCTATTTTAAATGTCCCGGTCTTCTTATAGAAATTAAGTTTTAAAGAGTCCAAAATGTCGGGCGTCTTTTCTCTATGGTTTCTCTATGATTTTGTAATCCAAGATGGCCTACTTCCTCTTCCACTGAAGCCGCGACCCTTCCCCTTTCAAAAATGGCGATTCCCTACTTCCTGCCCTCCAGCAAGGGCCGCTTCTCTCCAGCCACTCTATTGTTATTACGCACTTCCTGTCTCCCGTCTTCCCACAGCAGATCTCGCGATGGTGTCTTTTTCTCACAGCTCCAAAGCCACAGGTATTCAAAACAATAGTCCCATTTCTTTAATAACTTCTTTAAACTTAGTCTCTTTTTAAATTCGATTCCTGCCGAGTCTTCCCCTCCTTTTCACTAGTCTGTTGCAGTTTAAAAATCTACTTTTTTTCCTCTCTGTTTTTATCAATCTGTCCCGTCTCAGAAGATAATGATCTTTACCTTCTCTTCACTTTTCTCGGGTTGTAATCGCTGTTTCGATTTTAAGTTCTCCTCTCAGCTTCTTCCCCCAATCGATGCTTGGGTATGTAGGTCTTATGCCAGCCGAATTGGCCCCAAAACTGCCGCAGAGATTATAGCCGACCCGTCGCAAGGTGGGACCTCAAGGATCGGGGGGAGACTCGCTGTGTAGAGCCCCCCCTCGTCCGAGATCTAGCTCACCCTAGGGTCTTGAGCGTTCTTTGCCTGCTCCCCACCTGAGAGCAGTCGGCCGCGGGCTATTTTCACCCCTCCGGCCGGTTAAAACGGCAGTCCGGTCAGCTCCGCAAGTGGAGCTGCGTTAGACCTCCATGGATCCCAAACAGGAAGTCCAGCTTTTTGTTGATTTGGAGGATCCTTCATTATTCAAAGGTACTTAAGAATTGCATTTTCCCACTTGTAAATGAGCAGCATAGATCAGAATACAGGTTCTAGTTCAAGGAATTTTTTTTGTCTTTTTTTAACGGCACCAACCTTGCAATGTTACTGTTTAAAAATTTTTGTTTTATAAAACACCAAAAGCTTTTTGTGTTAGCCATACTACAGTATCCCCACCCCCTCCACCACCACCCCACAGTTGCAAGGTTGTTTTTTTTTCCCTTTTAGGCACCAACATTACAACATTGCTAATCATTCTTTTGGAAACAGAATTCAGCGAAAAAAACTTAATTGGTTACTATTCAACCAGTCAGGATACAGGGGGAATAAAGGAGAGGGTGAAAATCAGGACCAAGGCTAAGCTTCACACCCAAGAAAGATTCTGCAGTTCATAAAAGCCCCAGTTTTACTATGTTGGGGCGGGAGCGGGGGACCACTGGGGTATGTGCACTGGGAGAAAAGCTGCAGAAAAGCAAGGGAAAGCTTTTCTCCCTGTGCTCATGCAGCTTTTCTCCATGAGGAACGCAAAAAAGTCTGTGAAGCAATTTGGAGACGAAATGGGGTATTTTGAACATGCATGCAGAAGTCTGGACAGAAATTAATGCGGTATGGAGCCAGAACCCATGAAAAAGCCCTGTGTGGAAAAGTCGAGACTCTGTCCTCCAAAGCAGCCATTTTCTGCAGAGGAACTGATCTCTGTAGTCTGGAGATCAGTTGTAATTCCATGAGATCTCCAGGACCCACCTGGCAGATTATAAGCACCATTAAGAGAATAAAATTCTTTGCTGTTTTGTGTGTGTGTCCGCACACGTGTCTGTATGGGAAAAGGAACTGGATTTTCTACCTCTCTTGCCCAGATGTCTTCTATTGGCCCTGTGGTGCAGAACCTTTGGACTTCGCTAGCATTGTTTAACTCATTTTTGTAATTTGCAGGCCCAATTATTTTCCTTCTTTCTTCTGTGTCTTCCCTGTAAATGGTTGTCATCTTCCATGATAAACTCAACCAGAATCTTGGGGGTTTATTTCTGTTGTTCTTAAGATTTTCTTTCAAAGCTCCAGGTTTTGTAGGAAAGAGGGACAGGCATATAGGTTTGCCTGTGGTATAACAGAGTGCTTAATTGAGATTGCTTTTGTGTTTTTTTCCTATTTTGATTAAGTTTTTTAATTACACTTAGTTTAGAAGAACGGCTGATTTCTGAGGCAGAGGGTAGAGGTTAGATTCAATAATTACTTCAGTAACAAAGCACATGCTTTAGGCTAACTAAGTGGATATTGAAAATAAAATAGTTTTCAGGAATTATTTAGAAAGAATGTTTAATTATAAAGCTATGTTCCTTTGTAAGTATTTTCACTGAGTAAATTAAAGGAATGCCATTCACTCTTAAATTCAGTACCCTTCTACTTCCCTCTCTGCATCTTAATTGTAGAGTTTTATTAGTGCTTTTGGGTTGACAAAAATTTCAGTCAAAAATTTCAGCATACACTGAAATATGAGTGCAAGAACTCATCAGCGCCTATAGTACAATCAAGCTATTTTTGTATTCTGTGACAAGCAGAAAAAACCTGTCATATCAATAACAGTTTGTAGGGGGGGGCAAGTTTTGTGTGCAGAAGTCCAAGATCCAAACCTAGCACCTCCATTTGATCCACAGGATCTCTTCCTGAGACGTGGCGAGTTGCTGCTGTCAGGGAATTTGAATTCGATAAACGAATGGTTCAATGTGCTAGATTGTCTGACTTGATATAACGCATATGTTCAGATATGCTGGGCGCTTTTATGAAACCAGGGAAATTCCACAACTTTCAGATTATTATATTTATAAAATGTGTTATATGTTGCCCCTTAAGAAACCAGCTTGAGGCAACTCATGAAATAAAATATTAAAATCATAAAGTATGAAAAATAATTGATCATAAACAGCTATGAAAACAAACGGTCTAAAGAGGAAACAGGCTAGAATCAGACAATCAAATGGGTCAGAAAGATAGAACCCCTTGATTAAAATGTTTCCCCCTGGCATTTAAAGGACAGTAAGAGAGTCACAAGCCTGACGAGTAGTCTGAAGATGAGGCCCCACCACTAAAAGGCTGTGCTTCAGGCAGCCACCCACCTCAGCTTTGCAGATCAGGGCTTGGGAAGAAAGCCTTAATTGGAGGGCTAGATGGTATAGAAAATGGTGGTTCTTCAAGTATCCCAGACCCAAACCATTTAGCATATTAAAGGTAAGAAAGCATTTTGAAATGTGTAGTGTAGACCTTTCAGTATGGAGCTGTAGTGTAGACCTTTCAGTATGGAGCTGTCTATATCCTAACAGTAGGCTGGCTGCTGCATTCTGGACCAGTTGAACCTTCTGGACAAAGGCAACCAAACAACTTTACTGTAACCCAGCCTAGATGTGTTTGAAGCCCTGGATCATGTATTTCAAGGAAGGGCCTTAGAAGGGTGTATCAGGAAAAGCTGATAAAAGGGGCTACGTGCCCAGAGGAGACCTGAACCTCCAACCACAGGCCAAGATTTAACAGCCTCCTAAGCTACACACCTGGTCCTTCAGGAGGAGGTTAGGTATGCAGGTTTTCTTAGTCGTCGTGAGACAGAGAAAGAACTCAACAGACAATGACTTGAATCCCACCAGTCCACTCTGCAAAGTTTGAAACTTTCCTTCAGTCTAAGGATCCTTCCTCTGACAGAAGTGGTTCTTTGGTCAGAGGAAGGCTCTTCCCAGGAAAAGCAACTTCTGTTGGAGGAGGGCTCCTTAGCCTAGAGGAAAATTTCAAACGTGCAAGATTCAAGCCCGTTTGTTGCTTTCAATGTGAGGATTAAATCCTAGCCTGTTAATTTCTTACTATATCTTAAACCAAAGTATTCACTACAACATACACTGGGACAGCTGGCCTTGTAGGATCGTCCATTCACTTAGAGAGAAGGGGCAGCAGTGCGTGTTGAGTACTATACAGCCTTCTGTTTGCCAAACAGGATTCTCAAAATTCCACTTGCATTTTGCTTCAGGTGAAATTCTGTGACAGCTTTAGCAGGAATGAATAATAATAATTTGAGGAGGAAAGTGAATCATTGTTGATTTATTTTTGTCACACACCCTCAGAATACATGCGGTAAGCCAGCATGACATTCACTATATATGTTTTATGTTTGAGAAGGCATTTTATTCCACAGAGTTTATTTTGTTTTAAATATTATTATTCATCACCAGTATCTTGAAATAGTAGGATAAACATCTAAATAAATAATTGATTGCCTAGCAAATTTCCTTCTTAAATGACTGGCTGAAAAAGCGCAAAAGGCATAACTTTTCATTTAGTAACAATATTAATAGAAATTATTTGCACTATCATAATGGAGACTTTCCCCCAGAAATTCCTTTGGTTTATTTGTGTATATCATTTTTAATGTCAGAAAACAGGTTATTTAATGTACTCTGCTCTGCTGATCCTTCAGTTTATATAAATTTCTTCAAAGAGGCTGTCAAGTAAAACAGTGATTTCTATGAAGAAGAAAAGGCAATGAGTGTTGACAATGAGGTTCTGAAATTGATATCTTTGGGGGGCTTACACTTCTCTCTCTTGCAGGAATGTGTTTGCTCAGAAAAGAGAAAGTGATGGTTAGTCCTGCCACTGTCTTGTTAAATATATCCTTTGAGCTAGGCATGGTGAAAAACTTGTATTTATATCTAGGAGTAAATTTTCATTCATCTAAGAATAAACACCTGCATTGACACTATGTAGCAGGGAAGAACATATCCACTGAGTGATAATGTTTGTCAAAGATTTAATTTATAGATAAGGATGCTCTCTGTACTGTGTGAGAGAAAGCTCAAAAACCCAACGGACACCGTAATATGAAAGAAGCATAGTTTTAAAGATTTCATACATACAAGAAGGAATGTGGCATCTAACATGTCCTACCAAAAGTAGTATTAAAGCAGTATACATCTGCTGTAGTTTTTATGAAAGTATTTTTAGTAGTTATGTTTAGATCAAACTGTGTTACTAGAAGTGGGATAGTATAATTGTGTGTTCATAAATCACAGCCGAGTCCTACCTGCCTGCCCCTCCCTCCCACTTCTGCATTCCTTTACAGAAGGGTTTTTCATACAGTGACAGGCTTGTGTAGTTTCCCAATTGTTAATGCTGCTGCTGATACAGTGCTGCAGCAATAGGGTTTCCACATGACAGGTTTTGCTGTAGTTTCCCTGCAGAGGTCACTACCCCCCCCCCCCAAACACACACAAGCTGGCACTAGCAGAACTGAATTCCCAGCTTTCATTTTTTAAAGGAAGTCACTAGCCCCTCTGTTGCAGAAATATGCCTTTCCCCTTATATCGCTGCAAAAGAAGGGCTTGACACTAACTTTCAAACAAATGAAATCTGGGAACGCAAAGAACCTGATAAACAGATGGTTATAATATTATTATACTATTTAGTTGCCAATTTTTAAAATGCACCCTGGTGGCAGGGGGAGGAAATGGCATGGTTGTTTAGTATTTTTGCCAAACTTGTATTGCATTTTAGTTTTCTGGGTGGGAAAGGGAGAAAAAGGGTCCTCTCTATCCCTTCTCAAAGTCCACATGTCTAATGACCGCTTTTTCCTAGAATAAGTGAAATTTCAGGACACATGAGGGCAGCCAGCTCTCCCACTATGTTAGGAGACCTCTGTGTTCCCACTACTGCTTGGTAGAGCAGCCAGAGCAAAACGAATGAAAAAGCAGCAGTGCCACAGAATCCCTTTGGTAATGTGTTCAGAAGTGATGTAAAGGCTGTTTTTTGTTTTGTTTTGTTTACCACCGAGATTTGGAAAATTCCTAGAGCACTGACATTATGTCACTTTCAGGTACATATATAACCCCCAGAGCTCTGAGGGCCAGGTTCAATTTCTAGAGATATGTTTACAAATTTAAAATGTGAATCCAATTCATTTAAATATAAGAGAACACAACTGTGAAAATGTTCCCAAAATTATCAATACTGGTTCACTAACCAGTGACCCCAGAGCAGAATCCTACTCACAATCCACTTGGTAGAGGGTGCAGACAGTTCTGTGGGTTTGGCCAGAGGCTATGCCTGGAACAGAATCCCAGATATCCAGAAGGCCTTGCAACAGCAGGACTCTTCTTATGAAGATGCTATATGAATCCTGGAGCTTGCTTGTTGCCCTAGGAGCAGTTCTCCTTTCCTCCTGGCAAGACAAAGTGGGGCAGCTCTGTACTAGGGTGTTGGTCTCAGGCAGTCAGTAAAGTGTTCAGCTGTCAGCAATTCCTGCTCTTTGCTCTTCTTTGCTTCTTCAGCTCTTCCCAGCTACTGCTGTTCTCCCAGGGAGAAGTGTTAAATTCTTTTCAGCTAGCAGTTGCAGCTCTGTGAGTTTAGATCCAAGAAAAAGCTTTGTCTCCCAAAGAACACTAGCTTCGGAACATCTTTCTCTGTTCCAGTGTTTTCAGCTAGCCTACTCCTGCATTATACTACCTCTCCAAGTGATGGTGGCCTTTTCCAACACATGCCCCATGAGCCTTTGCTAAACATGCAAATTAATACAAACTTAGGTACACATCAGTTATCTGCTAGTCTGGTCTATCTAAGTATCTGCAGTCTATTAATCAGACCTAGGCCCTAGGCCCCAGACTCTTTTTCCAGTACAGGCTTACACATAAATGCATAGCATTAGCGTGCCCTACCCAGAAAAGCTCCAGTAGGCTGCTGGCAGAGAGAGACTACCCTAAGACATAATCATAATCATTTCTGTGAGTAATGTATATTTAAACATAAAGATTCTTCACTCTGTTGAAATAACACCCCTCAGACATCCCCTGTAGAGATACCTACCACTATTTGCCTTTATTCCTATGAATGCACCCTGTATAAATGGCATTTTGAAATTATATACCTACATTTATAAGTATATAGATGTGTAGCTTTTAATGGTGTAAAGAATTTTTTTCGATGAATTTCTCGGTATAACATACCTGTCAGTGGAAAGCTGGCAATGCCATACAATGACAAAAATATTTCTATCAAAGACTGTGTTTTCTCTGTTTAGTTTCCTGCTGTAAAATAAGTTGGTCATATGTATATAAAGTTATGGTGGCCCATACCTCCATTTCTTAATTATATTCAAATGTTGAGTGATTCCGCACACGTTGTATAACACACTTTCAATGTACTTTATCAATCGTTTGAGGTGGATTTTTTGTTCCGCACACGAAAAAATCCGTTCCAAATGATCTATAAAGAGGATTGGAAGTGCATTATCCAACGTGTGCGGAATCACTCGTTATTTCACTCACTAGATTAGGACTACTTTTGACTTTACATTAGTGGAAACTTACATATTTGTTCATAATGTTGCAGATGCTGCTTAATACCTGCTGAACATGTGTCTAAAGGGCACAACCTGCCTTAGAGGAACAATTAAATTGCTTTTGATAATGGCATTGTTTCCCACCCCACACACACACACAAGCTGTTTTGCCTATGCCTGTGGACTGACCATGTGGATAAGCTATACTTCAAATCTCCTCCCCCCCCCCAAGTATGTACAAGAACTGTATATGTGGAAAGCCGCTGTGCATAAACAGACTTACCTGGAGCTCCAGTTGCAGCCCAGGGGATGGGGTGTGTGGCATATGGTGGCAGCTGTCTTCTGTGGAGCCCTGTGGCTCCCAGCACAGTGATCCTTTAGGACTGTTCCAATGTCTAACTGGTATAGGGCTGCCAGACGCCTGGGCCCGTTTTGGCACAGATCGGGCCCGTTGTGGGCCCCTGCCGAGCACAAGAACGCTCCCGCGCTCCACAGGGGCCTAAAACGGGCCCAATCCACGCCGAAACGGACCCGATCCGTGCAAAAATGGGCACAGATCAGGCCCGTTTGGGTGCGGATCAGGCCCGTTGTGGGCCCCTGCGGAGTGCAGCAACGCTCCTGTGCTCCACAGGGGCCTACAATGGGCCCGATCCACGCCCAAACAGGCTGCATGGTGGAGACACTTCCCAGCAGTGACATCATCACGCTTGCAGGAGCACGCGCACATGTGTGCACCCCCCCTCCAGGTAAGAGCCAGGTCTCAATCTCCCGCTGGGAGATTGAGAGGGCCTGGCAACCCTAAACTGGTATGAGGTCTTCATGAGGATCATTCACATGCTTAGTATTGGCGCCAGAGTTTGCTTTCACTTTGTCACAACTTGTGGTAGGGTGGCACTGGGCATTGATTATTTTGGGGGAAACAGGGTGTTATGAGCCTGGCTTAGTGAGGCCTAGTAGCTCTGGGGAAGCCTGAACTAAAGTGACTACAGGGCCTACATTTCACAGGTCCCCTTTGGACCTTGTGATTGATTAAGAGGGGATTTGGAGAGGAAAATGGCACCAATAGAGAAGGGGGGGGTGCCTGAGAGAAGGGATAAGAGGCCTCACCATAGTGGGAGGGTGTTCACTCTTAGGGAGCAGAGCTGAGGAGAGGCTGTTGCAGATGGAGGGATCCCTCATCCAGAATGGGTGAGACAGTTGAGTCAGTCACCAGGAGAATGGTAGGAACAGTCCAGTTAGATGTAGGGTTGCCAGGTCCCTCAAGTCTCCCAGAGGGAAACTGGGATGCTAGCTTCTACCTCATTAGGGGCTGTCCTTTTTGTGCCTGCGTGTGCGATCAAAGCACACACGCACGCTCCCGTTGTGCATGATGATGTCACTTTTAACATCACGCAGGGAGAAAGGGTAGAGAGTGTGGGCAGCTCTCTCTGTCTCTCTCGCTGCCGCTGCCGCACCCCTTGTTCCTGCTGGAGCAGGCAGCACATGGGCAGCGGCGGCGGCAAGAGAGCTCTCGCGCGCACAGCAGCTGCTGCTGCCCCTGTGCTGCCCGCATTGGCAGGGACAAGGGGCGCAGCAGCGGTGGCGGGCAGCGGCGAGAGAGAGAGCAGGCTGTGGCCACCGCAGCTCGCTCTCTTGCTGCCGCTGCCACTGCACCCCTTGACCCTGCTGGCGCTGGCTGCACAGCACCGGCGGCAGCCATAGCGAGAAAGCAGGCGGCGGGAGTGAGAGCGGCATGCTCTTGCAACCACCACCTGCTTTCTCTCTGCCACTGCCTGCTCTCGCGGCACGGGAGCGCACCCCGCACCCAGGGGAGCGCTGCGCCACCCGGGGAGGGGGCTCCCCAGGAAGCGCCCCCCCCCCGCTGGCCAGGTAAGTGGGTGCGGGGGAGGGAGGGTGGGATCGGGAGATCCCCTGCCCTGAGCGGGGGGATGGGAACCCTAGTTAGACATGTTAGGATGTTTTATTTTGTTTGTTCACCAACCTGTACTGTTGTCTTTATCTTACAAAGTTTTGAACACCAGTTATAAATAACCTTTTAAAATAAAGTTGTTTATTATTCTGCCTGGGTCCTCACGCCTCATTTGGTCACAGGTAATATAAAACCTACTGGGAAAGAGTAAACAAAAGGGGTTGGTTGCTCTTGATCCTTGTGGTGACAGCCTACAGAGAACTTCCCTGGTTCTTGCCTACTGTGACACAGGGCCTGCAACCCCAGTTTCCCCATTTTGGGGATCTCCTTAAGGGATCTTGGGGGTGAGGCATTGCAGGTGCTTGCCCAGCTCTGGGACTGCCAGAGTATCCTCACTCCCAGGTAGAAGGGGACCAAACAGAGGTGTGCACCTACTTGGTATCCCACTAACTGTCACCCCATTGTTCCTCCCCCAGCAGGCAGGCTGAGGGGCATGGAGATCATTGGCTGGCAGGCAGGTCAGCTGGTGCTGAATCTATGCTCCATGCTACTCCAATGCTCCATAAGCTTTGAACCAATAAAGTCGTAGCCTTTTTAGCTCCAACAAGTTGTCTGGTGTTTTCTGTCCCCTTGTCCTCATCCCCCTCATCCATTGATGCTGGACCTACAAAGAGACAGTTCCTCACACGTAGAAAGAACCACTATGTGAAAACCATTCCCATTTGTTTATTATGTCACAATTGGGCAAAAAATTATTAGAACTAACCTGAATTACCTCCAAATCATATTTTTGCTAGTTTGGGCATGCTCACGAATCAAGATCAATCCAACAAAGAAAGAGTAGAGAGAATCTGTACATGTGAAGGGGGATCTTGACTGAAGCTGGAGTTTGGGGAACACAGCATCTGAGCTTTGTCAATTTTTATATCAGCAAGTTGAAAAATTAATATATTTGAACAGTTTTTTTTAAACACAAGAATATTTATTGAGAGTTTGCATATTACAGATATAAATGCAGAGTTAAACTAAAAATAACAGAAATACAAATGGGTACAATGTTATTCCTTATATAAACTACATTGAAATCAACAATATGCTGATTATGTTAAAAAAAACTTGAACATGAAAACAATAATTAGAGAAATTAAAGACTGAAACTTTTGAATTGGGCAGAAAGTTATTTTTTTCTATAAATTCAACAAAGGGAGACCATTTCTCTAAGAAATGTGTTTCGTTTGGGAAGTGTTCAGATCGGTATATTTTATCATGTATTTTTTCTAATATAAAACTATCCCATATTTTAGCAACCCAATTTTCTGAGGTCGGGATTATATTTGAACAGTTGAATCTTTATTTTTACAGAAGCTTATAACTTGACCGCTGGTATGAACATTTTGAGAAAGAAGCCTGCTTTTGTAAAAAAATTAGTCAGAAAACAACTTCCTGGCTTTCCTTGGACACTTTCAGAATCAGAAGAGTAGTCTGGAGTTTCAGTTTACTTTGTTTTACTGCTGCTTTTCTCAATCTTTCTTGGCCTTTCTAAGGCTAGTGTTAATCTCATAATGAATGGTGAACAGAAGGAACTGAAGGAATAATAACTCAAGGGCAAATGTTTCTGAGGATAATTGTAGCCTCTGACTCTACATCTATTCTATTTTCTGTTAATGAATGTGCACAGGCATATTTTTTCTTCATTATTGTATGTAAGGCATTGAATTCTTTTGGGAACTTCTAAGCCTATCCCTAGGCAATGCTTGTTCCCATGTCTATATATATAGAGAGAGAGAGAGACATGGAATATTGTTGAAGAATTCATAAGGAGAGCTTTCTGAATATTGCATGATTTTGAAATGATCACTATCTCCAACATATATAATTTTCAACATGACCAAATCTGCAAATACTAAAATGCAGAGACTGGAACCATGCATGGACAAGACAAAGGAGGATTCATTGGGGCCAGGCCAGCAACTACCAGCAACTTGCATGACTCAGTCAGACCTGGCTGCTTGCTGCTGGTTAACAGCAGACACACCATGAAAGTCAGTGTTGTGTAGTGCTTAGTCTGAGTTTCAGATTAGGATCTGGGGGGACTCAGGTTTGCATCGCCAGTCTGCCATGGAAGCTTACTGGGTGACCTTAGATCAGTCGCACACACTCAGCCTAACCTAACGTGCAGGGTTGCTCTGAGGAACAAATGGAGGAGAAGAAAATGATATAACCTGGTTTAGGTCCCTATTATGGCTAAAGGTGGGATACAAGTGAGATAAATCAATAAAAATAGCTGAAGATGGGGGGGGGGCAGATAAAAGGTAGGTTGGTTGGTGCATGTGAAGAATAGAAGGAAACAGAATATGGAGGGAAGGAGAAAGTAGTGAGGGGAGGGGATACAGAGGAAAATGAGGTGCCCTATGCAAGTCTCCACCACTCAGCTGTGCCTGTCTTGGCAGCCATCACTGCCAACTTGGCCAGACTTTCCCCTCGGAAATGCTGCCAGGGATAGGGAAGAAGGGAAACCTGAAGGCAGGGGGATAAAGGTAGATTGGATGGTGGGTGGAAGGAGAGAAGGAGGTAGGAAAAGGGGAGATGTTAAGGGAGCTTTCAGGGAAGGGAAAGAAGAAATACTGGAAGAGGGGAAAATGAGATGCCTCCCACAAGTCCTTGTGGGTCCCCAGTGTGTGTGTACTTGCAAATTTAAAATTGAAGCATATGCTTTTAGAGGTTACTGTCAGTTGCTGTATTTAACCAACAGGAAGAGACCTTGATGATCCTTCAATTTAAAAAGTTTTTCTAGGGTTTTTATTAGTGTACTTAACTGTAACCTCTAAGGGAATTTAAGACAGACACCTGCTTTTTTGTCGGTATATGTGGGGGAAAATCCTAGGCATTGTTTCAGATAAATAGGAAATAAATAAGGTGGAAAGAACTAGGCTTTGACTGATATTTGTGGATTCTAACACTGAAGACACTTGAGAATGGAAAGGCTGAGGATCCTCTGTCTCTAGAGCTTTTAAATAATTGTCAGGGGCAGGAGTGAGAAACAAGAATCTGTTTGTTTGTTTGTTTGTTTGTTTGTTAGTTTGACTTATACCCCACCCTTCCTACAAGTGGGCTCAGGGCAGCTTTCAACAATGTTTCAATAAATAAAATAAAAACATTAAAACCACTTAATCCAGGCAAAAAGTTCAGGCACCACTGATCAAACTAGGCTACTGTAAAACCACTACAAGCCACAGGCACTTCTATGGTGTGAGTTCTGGGCGGCCGCAAAAGGAGGGCAGGCGGTCAGAAAGAGGGGGACTCAAAGCTGGCCCCTAATCAAAGGCCCGGTGGACCATCTCTGTCTTGCAGGCCATGCAGAACTGTAACAGGTCCCAGATCTCCAGTGGGAGAGCATTCCACCAGGCTGGGGCTAGGGCAGAAAAGGCCCTGGCCCTAGTCAAGGCCAGCTGGATGTCCCTTGGGCCGGGGACCACCAGGAGCTGCTTATCCGCAGAGCGTAAGGACTTGCGGGGGACATAATGGGAGACGCAGTCCCGCAAGTATGCAGGTCCCAGTCTGCAAAGGGCTTTAAATACTGGAACAAATACCTTGAACTGGATCCAGAACTCAACTGGGAGCCAGTGCAGCCATCATAACATAGGGTGGATGTGCGCCCTAAATCAGTTTGGTGTAGTGGTTAAGAGCATGGGACTCTAATCTGGAGAGCCGGGTTTGATTCCCCACTCCTCCACGAAGCCAGCTGGGTGACCTTGGGTGAGTCACAGTTCTCTAGAGCTCTCTCAGCCCCACCCACCTCACAGGGTGATTGTTGTGGGGTAATAATAACACTTTGTAAACCGCTCTGAGTGGGCATTAAGTTGTCCTGAAGGGCGGTATATAAATCAAATTTTATTATGTTATTATTATTATTAAATGGCATCCCCATGAGGACACATGCTGCTGCATTCTGGACCAGCTGTAACTTCTGGGTCAAGTCCACAGGCAGCCCAGCGTAGAGCTAGTTGGAGTAGTCTAGTCTAGAGGTGACAGTTGCATGGATTACTGAAACTACGTCCTGAGACCATCTGCCGAAGATGAAAAAATGCAGATCTGGCTATGGCTGCAACCTGGGCCTCCATAGAAAGTGTGACATCCAGGAGCACACCCAGACTCTTCACCATCGAAGAAGGCCATAATTGCACTCCGCCAAGGGCTGGGAGATGGATTCCCAATTCCATCGTCCCACGCCCCAGACACAGAACATCCGTCTTCAAGGGATTCAACTTCAGGTGGCTCTGACACAACCATTTCATCACAGCATCCAGACATCTGGCCAAGGAACCCGGAGCAGCATCTAACTGGCCATCCATCAACAGATAGAGCTAGGTGTCATCAGCATACTGGTGACAACCCAGCCCAAAGCCATGAACCAATTGGGCAAGGGGGGCATATAGATGTTAAATAAAATCAGAGAAAGAATCGCCCCCTGAGGGATGCCACACACCAAAGGATGGCAGGTGCACATCTGTTCCCCTAGCTCAACCCTCTGTCCCCGCCCATGGAGAAAGGAGCTCAGCCATTGCAGGGCTGTCCCACAGATTTCCACGGCAGCGATTTGCACTAAAATGTTTCACTGTACAGAAAATGGATTTGATTATCTTAGAGAATACCTGTGAGACCATTTGTTTGGGGAAGATCTGTGTGGGAAGTTACTTGAGAGCTGTAGGTACATTGCTTAATTCATGTGAGAGCTATCACCCTGCCTAGCATGAGCTTCTATATTTATCAATTTAGCCATAGTTCAGAGAGTAGGCTAAATCTTAGTTAGCATCTATAAGTGGGTTGGGGGAAATAAATCTGAAGTTATTGAAAAATGGGATTCTATATTATAATTCAGATTTGCCAAGCTGCTATTTTTAAGGACAGAAGGTAGTGGCTGTCGTTCATTTTAACAACTTAGTATAACGATGTGTGAGAGCAGAGTTGAGCAGCAAGACTTCTTGTTTTGCTGGTGTTATACTGACGTTAAACTTGGAGAAGTAGCTCTGCCTAATGACTTATTCCAGAAGGCTGGCAAGGGATTTATATAGCTTTAGAGGGTTGGAAGCTTATCTCTGGCTGGAAACTTGATATAGTGCTACAGTGGTTACAATCTAAGTACTTTTAAAGACACTTTCCAGCTTTCAGAATATTTCATGAGGCACATTTTTGTTGGCTTTATTATAAACTCCAATTTCCACAGAAACTACCTTGGATTAAATTTCAGCAATAAAAAGAGTGACAGGCTTGTATGCAATTATTTTGAAATAGCTGCTGGTGCCAGCCATTATCCCAAGGTCTTCATGTGAAAATCAAAATACGCACTTGGGACTTACTCTATTACGTTACCTGGCGGCAGTTCTTTAGAACAGCTCACTCGCACCAATCTCTGAATGTGCTAATGAAACAAAGGACAACCAAAAATAAGGGGGAGTTAAATTTTAGCTGGTAGGGGACTTGTTTTATCCCCCTCCCCTGCGCCATATTTCTAGAGGCATTAGAAAACACAATTATTGGAAGTTCAAACCTCATACTTTCTAGCAAAAAAGAAAACATGTAAAACAAACATTTAGAGCAAATTAATACATTTTTTTTCTTTTTTGTGGGGAAGAGGTCATGTGAGTAGATGCAAATGTCTCCAAGTATGTATAAGCATAGCTTGGCATTTTTTAAAAAAAGGCAGTACTCAGATCACGTTAAATGCAGCAGAACTCGTAAGCACAGTTGCTGGCCCGTGTACTGTTTGCGTGCTCTTCATGAAAATAATTTTTCTGGTTGAAGATTGCCTTGTGAATTCACTTCAGAGGATCTTATCGAATGCTTTTTTAAAGAATACAAAGGAGAATTTATTTTACTAAGTTATGGCTGAGTTAGTGGTTACATAATTTACATTTCCACAGATTATGTGGTAATGCTCTCAAGTATCAAAGTCTGTACAGTCTATGAATGATAAGGGTTTAAAGTCTACACAAAGAAGAGAAGAAAAGGAGAAGGAAATTACATCAATCATAAAATAGAAGGGACTTTATACTTTTAAAGCTGATGGAATAGGTGAAGAGGCATTAAAGGTGCAGAAGGGCCAGAGAGCCCGAAAAGGAGGGTTGGAAATATAACTCAGTTTCAGGATTACTGGAAATCAAACACAAAACTCATTATCTCCCCTCCCCCTTCCCCAGGGCCTACTCTGCCTTTTCCCTTGACATCTCAGCTGCAGGCGCTTCCATGGAGCCCAAAGCCACCTTCCTTGGAACAGCGGCTGCCAACACCAGTGTTATTATGATTATGATATATTTATTTATAGTCCACCTTTGTCACTGAGATCCAAGACGGATAACAAAGTACAAGTGAAAATACAATATAATCAGTGTACTATAATGTCTCTTTAAGTGAAGCAGTTTCTCAGCATAGCTGAAAGGTATTTAGGGTTTTATTGTTTTCTTGTCAGTTAGTTGTTGGCGTTCTTGCAGTTTGGGAGTGATAATTTGTTTGGAACCTTTTGTGTGGTGTCAATAAACTGACTTATCTACTATGTGGAATGTCTGAGTGACATGAAGTCTTGTATGATTTGAGCTGATACAACAACATTACAATCAGCAGCTGGGACATTGACTGAGCAAAGTACAATAATGAACAACAGTTATGACATCCAGGGGAACAGATACAATAGGGACTGACCCCGATCAGCAACCCCCAGGCGTACAGCTCACTCTTCCTGTAGCAAACCAGGTGGCTCAGCTTCAGCCTGGCCAACAAAAGGCCTTCAGCAGTCCTGGTGGTGCAAGCACAGGCCCTAGGCTGCTGAGGGAGCCTACAGAAAAGCTCCAGGAGCAGCAGGAGTGAGCCCAACACAGGGCAGAGCAAAAGCTCCTCCATGGGCTGAGATGGGGTGAGAGGGGCCAGGAGGCTGCAGAGGCTACCAGCCCTCCTATCTGATAGGCTGGAAGGAGAGCCACTTAGGGAGACTGGTCTGGGATTGCAAGGAAACCTAGGTAGATGGGAAAGGGGAACCCTTTTAAAGCAGGTTCCTGTGAGGGCTGAGGAAGGAGGCAAGGGAAGAGGCAACTGGAGTGTACAGAATGAAAGAAGTGATGTAACCCCTTGTCCTGCCCTTCTGAGGCCTGAGGACACCTTCCTTCAATGGCTAGCATGGTGGTGGATGATCGAATGAGGTTGTTGGTGTGTGAGGAGTCTCACGTGTTTATTATTTTTCAAGCATGCAAGAAGAAAGAGGAGGGAGCTGGAATACTGCTGTTTTCTGAAATCCAAAAATCTTTTGTTTGCTTCATACAAGGATAAGAGCTGACACAAGAATCGCAATGACACCGATTTTCAGCTCTGTCGCTGCCAGACTCCCTGGTTGGGCATGTGTCCTTCTCAGGATTGTGAAGGGATTGTGAATTGGCCTCCTTCTTTTTCAGTGTTATACTCTGTGCAAACACTCAATAAAGTGACGCATGCTTATTTGAAAGAAGGTGTACTTGGTTTGCAATGTACTAAACTTTTAAAAGTTTTATCTTAGAATTTCACAACATTTAACTTCCACTTGCAAACTTCTTGAAATCGTGTAATGCATATTCTGTGGTCTAGATATGTACATGGTTAAACAGTGCTAAAAGTTTAGTATGAAATGTAGGTTGATTTAATTTTGAGGAGCTCTGGGGATTTTTGTATTTAATTGGTGTTTTCTATACAAAGCCTAAACCCCTGTGACACCAGTTTGTTACTGATGCTGGCGTAGCATCAGTTATCTTGTGCTCTTTCAGCAGAGAAAAGCCATTTTTTAAAAGGCTGACTGAAAACATAGAAACCATTCTGGAGTTCACAGTGACATTGCCAGCAGCCACCAGTTGTTGAGTGGCATGGCAACAGCACCCCTATACTAGCTGTATACAGAAGGAGCAAGCTACTATGGAATCACTCATAGAAGAGGACAGGAAAGAAACAAAGACTACTTTCAGCTGAATAGGGAACTGCAGTGATATGGATAGTGTCCCTGTCTCCTCCTAAATTCTTCGGATTGCCACAGATGGGTTTTGAATCTTCTTCTGTGAACATATACCATTTTCACAGGCAGACACAGACAGAAGGAAGTATGACAAATCTGAGCATGTCACTGGGCCTCTTTCCAGCTTACTAGAAACCAGCTCCTACAAGCTGTGACTGACCCAAGGTCACCCAGCTGACTTCAAGTGAAGGAGTGGGGAATCAAACCTGGTTCTCCAGTTTAGAGTCCTGTGCTCTTAACCACTATACCAAACTTAGTCTCTTAAACTGCATTGCAGCAGTATGGGGTCGAGGGAAGTAGTGGGAAGGGACACTGTTTTACACTACAGGTATTCCTGAAGGATTCCTCTGTCCAGAATCCCTTCCAATCCGGTTTGTGCCGTGATCATGGGACGGAGACAACACTGGTTGCCCTCATGGATGACACCTGGATTGGGGCAGATCGGTGCTGCTGGTGTTGTTAGATCTCTCTGCAGCGTTCGATACAGTTGACTATGACCTACTGATTTATCGTCTCACCGATGTGGGGATTCGTGGGACAGCCTTAAAGTGGCTGGTCTCCTTCCTCCACGGCCAGGGACAGAAGGGTCGCATTGGTGGAGTAGTTATCACCCCACCACCTCTTAGTGTGTGGTGTTTCCCAAGGTGCAATACTCTCCCCGATGTTATTTCACATCTATATGTGCCCCCTCACCCAACTGGTGCAGAGCTTTGGGTTGGGTTGTCATCAATATGCTGATGACACCCAGCTCTATCTGTTGATGGATGGCCAGCTGGACTCCACCCCAGATACTTTAACCAGGGCTTTAGAGGCCACGACTGGTTGGATAAAACAGAGCCAACTGAAATTGAATCCCATGAAGACGGAGGTCCTGCATCTGGGGCGTGCATTGACAGGTTCTGGGATCCCCACCTCCCTACTCTGGATGGAGCACCGTTGGTGCCTGTTCCAGTGGTGAGGAGTTTGGGTGTGGTCCTGGATGCCTCCTTGACAATGGAGGCCCAGGTCACAGCAATTGTCAGGTCTGCATTTTTTCATCTTCGCCAGGCCAGGCAACTTGCTCCCTACCTCTCGACCAGTGACCTAGCTGAGGTGATCCATGCAATGGTCACCTTCAGATTGGACTACTGTAACTCACTATATGCTGGGCTGCCTTTGAGACTGCTCTGGAAACTGCAAATGGTCCAGAATGCAGCAGCGTGCATCCTGACCGGAACTCCATTCCAGTCACATATAACACCAGTTTTACGCCAACTGCACTGGCTCCCAGTTGAATTCTGGATCAGGTTCAAAGTGTTCGTTCTAACCTTTAAAGCCTTTAGTGGACTGGGACCAGCATACCTGCAGGACCACCTCTCACCACATGTTCCCAGGAGACTGCTTCGTTCAGCAGATAAACACCTACTAGTGGTCCCCAGCCCCAGGGAGGTTCGCCTTGCCTCGACCAGGGCCAGGGCTTTCTTGGCCCTGGCCCCAATCTAGTGGAACTCTCTTTCTGTGTCAATGAGGACCCATTCGGATTTGTTATCCTTCTATCAGCCTGCAAGACAAGAGATGTTCCACCAGGCATTTGATGGTTGATCCGGACAGACCATCTAAAATATCATGTCAGCCTCCTGCCATGGGGGGGGGGGAGTATATGCCCCTCTCAGGCTCTGTAAACATTTATGACTGGCCACTCACCCCGCAGGTTATTTCGTTTGATGGGTTAGGGGAAAATGTGCATGGCTGTTTATAATTGATGCGTTTTAATGTTTATATTGCTGCTAAATTTTATTCTATTTATTGTATATTTTAAAATGTTGTGATCTGCTCTGAGCCCACTTGCAGGCAGAATGGAATAGAAATCAAATCAAATAAATAAATCCATTGAATTCAGTGAGGGTATACTGCCTTAACATTATTCCAGTGCTGGGGGTGAATTCTAAGCTGAAAGGGCTTTAGGGTGTTTCTGAAGTCCTGTGCATATCCAACACGCTGTGTAGCATAGTACTGGCATATCTTCACTGACACTGTAGCTTAGCTGACATTGCAAGCTACTCTGGAACAGTGTTAGGGTTGTGCTTTTTGTTTTTTACGGGGCCATCCTTTAAAGATTTTAGTATTTAATCTTTTTTTAAAAACACAACAAACACATAGATTGAATCTGCTGTGGCATATAAGTTCCAGGGTCTGCTGGATGGCACATCTGTTCTTGATCTATTTCAGTTTGGGTTTGCATCTGGGAGAGTACCTTGTTGGATCTGCATGTACATGTGGATAAAGGGAATGGTTCTTTATTAATGTTCTTCAGTCTCTCTGCTAACTGGCATGGTTGATTACTCATTGTTGCAGCATTGGTAGATTTCTGTGGGGATTCAAGGGATGGCTTCTAAATGGTTTATGTCCTTCTTGATTGACTGTATTAAGAAGATTGTCATAGGTGACAGTCTGCAGTGTGGCATTTCTCCAGTGGAGTTTCATATGGTTCAGAGTTACTGCTCATACTTTTTAATATCTGCTAGATCTGGATGGCCCAGGCTAGCCTGATTTCATCAGATCTTGGAAGCTAAGCAGATTTGGCCATAGTTAGTATTTGGATGGGAGACAACCAAGGATATCCAGAGTCTCTGTGCAGAAGCAGGCAATGGCAAACCACCCCTGTTCATCTCCTGCATTAAAATCCCTATGAAGTTGCCATAAGTCAGCTATTACTAGATGGCTCTGTGTACACACACTGACCTCTAAACAAGATCATCATTATGTTTATGACACTAATATATTTCTGTTTCTTTAAACAAGTCTTTAGATGTTGCAGTCTTTGTCTTTGGTTAATAATTACTGACCATGGTTAAGTGGCTGAGGGGAGCACAAACTGAAATTGCATCCAGGCAAGACACAGTAGATATCAGTCAGTGAGGCTGATATTCTTGATGGGATTGTGCTACTACTGTTGAATAGTGGTAGAAAAGAGCAAAATTCCAGTAGCACCTGTAAGACTAACAAAATTTGTGGTAGGGTATGAGCTTTCATGAGCCACAGCTCGCTTCTTCAGATACCTATCCTTGTTGGATAATGTCTCTCTCTCTGGTAGTTTCCCTTAAAAGCCTAGGAGTCCTACAGGACTCAACCCTTTCGTTAGGATAGCACAGGGCTGGTTCTAGGTTTAGGAGGACCCTAGGCACATGTCCTTTCTTCAGTGATACCGGACAGCCTATGACTGGGCTGGGCCACTGCTGTCACTGCCAAACATGCCACAACTCTGCACCACCCACATGACTTTCCACAATGATGATGGGTGGGCCATGTGGCAGGGATCATTGGTGGTAGACCGCCAAGCAGGTATGGGATAAGGGCACACAGGCAGGTGGTAGGGCAGGCACATGAGCGAGAAGTTAGTGGTAGTGTGCCCCACCAGAAGCCCCGGACCTTGTCAGCTGCCCCACCTCATGGTATGCTGAAGCTGCCCCTGGGATAGCAGAGCAGTGCATGGGCTAAAAGTGCATTTTTTCCCAAATGAGCTTTTTAATAAGTTGCTCTCCCTTCTAGATGCATGTAATCTAACTGCCCTAATAAATGCTTCAATAACCTCAAGACTTGATTATTGTAAAGGGCCCTTAAAGACAAACTCAATTAATTCAGAATATGACAGACTGATTGCTATGTGGAACTAACACTTCACATTATCCCAATTTTGAGATCTTTGCAATGGTTACCTATTTAATTCTTACCATTGAGGTGCTAATTCTTACCTTCTAAAGCTCTTTGTGACCAGAGAGCCACATACTTGAAGTGCCACCTCTCCTTGTATGAACCTATGCAATGATTCCAGTAGTCTCAACAGGTTTTCTTTTCCATTCCTTCATGCAAGCAGCTGTGAACAATTTTGGCTTTTTTCTGTAGTAGCCCTCACACTTTGAATTAGCTTCTCTGAAACTATGAAGAAAAGCTCCCATTCAGAAGATACTCAAGACTGAGTTGCTAGAAGAATATTTGGGACTCCTTGAAAAGCAGAACTAATGTTTGCAATTGGGATACAGTTTTGTGTGGAAGTTTTTGATTTTAATTGTGTTAAACATACTTATAAATATTTGAAATGAGTAAATGCCTACTTATTTATTTCTTGGACATGGCTTTCCCACCATATTTATCTTATTCCATTTTTATTTTCCATTTTTTAATTCTAGTGTTATTTACTAGCAAAAAAAAAAAAGCCATCTCTGGAGCTATTAGATGGATTGTTTTTCCACACACTGATTGACTTGCTTCTTGAAACATTCTCCCTCTTCAGCTACTAAATGTATAATTTTTTCTTCATTAACCTGAACATGTCTCCAAGCTGGGAATTTGAAGTGACCTTGAATATTCTGTTTGGAAATGAGAAATGAGACTAAACAGATTTTCTTCAAGGTATTGCTTTCATGTTATGTCTCGGCAGTGAGGGTCCTTTTGGCCAGATGAAAATGTTTTCTCATAGGCTATTCTTGTCCTTCCCTATAAGCTGCCCTGAATATTCTCTTCTCCTTCTTTCCTAAGCAATTTACATATTTCTAACTATTAATGACAATGATTTCAGATTTCCTCTCCTTATGTTTTAATCCTTTTCACTTTGAGCCTTGATCATAAGTCAGTGCTAGAAATTTTTACTTGTACCTGTAGTCAGGGCTGTTCTGCCCATCAGGTGGACCTAGGTGATCGCCTAGGGCACTTGAGGATGTGTGTGTCAGGGGTGACAAGGAGCAACTCTGAGTAGCACCTCTGGTCTGAACACTGCTGCCCAGAATAATGCATGCCAGCCAACGCTTGGTTGCCAGGCCTACTTTTCTCTGCCTCACTACTATGAAGGAGGGAGGGAGGAGGAATAGGCAGCCACCAGCTCTGCTGCCAGTGGTCTCCCCACCCATCTGGTTTGCAGTCAAGGAGCCAGCAACTCCTTACCCGTTCAACCCAGGCATGGCAGCCTGGAGAATACCCGAGGGCCGAGTTCATGCACACAAGGCTGAAGATGTGATTATTTCATGTGCACCCTGTTCCATGTACACCTAGCTTGCAACATGCCCATGTGCACGCTGGATTGGGCATGGTAGCTCGGGGTGCCTCTGTGGCTATACATGCCGCATTTGAGTGTAGTAGCTTGGGACACATCAAAGGACCGGGGCCATGCATGCTTGACTTGGGTGTCATGGCTTCGGGTGCAGCTGCTCTGCACACACTGAGCATGGAGTGAGGGTGTTGGCCAACCCTGCGAACATTGTTCTCCTTTCCGCTGATTCTTCATGAGCCTCCACCTGGTATCTTCTCTGTTGATAACTTCTTTTTGAAATAAGGTTTTTAAATCTTTGATTATTAAATATAATTATCTACTCCACTGATTTATTCCTAAATCCAACAAATTGCCATTAAAAAATGTGACTTCTTGATGTGTTGCAGTGTTCCGCATGTGGGCATATCCTCAACAGAAGTGGCTTAAGAAGTCGAACATTCATTATGTATCTATGCTCTCTGATGCTCCTGAAATAGGAAATAAATTGACACAATATGTGTGTGTTATACTCAGATATCTATATCGGAATACAACATTAGAAGTGATGCTGTGCTATAGATGGAAGATGCTAAATAGAAGTGTACTTTGGTTATAATCATAGTCAGAAAGGGTTATTGGGTTTCAAACAGAGCATGTCATTTCCAGTGAGAGCAAACTAATAGATTTCCTACATAGCAGCTTTTGGCACTTCTTTTTGTATCTCTCTAGATGTAAACTCATGTTAAAACAAGGCAATTAAAGCTGTATAATGATAGTAATCCCCTTATATCCCTATGCCCTACAGCCACACACATCATAAAAAGGAAATGTTACTGTGTTTAGATTGTTTACAAAATTTATACCCGCCTTCTACTCTGGTCAGGGCCACCAAGATGGCTGATTAGCCCACTGGTGGAAGGTGACAATAGCAGGCTGTCTCTTGGGACAGAGTTCCAGATTTTGGTGCTGTGAACGAGATGGCCCTTTCTCACGTTGCCATCCACCAGCCCAATGACTCTGACTCAGAGTAATCAAAGGAAGAGCCTGAGGAGCCAATGCCAGGGAACCCAGAGGACCAGAGGGCCTGATACTGCAGAGGCCCCTGCTGACCATGCTCCAGCTGTGCCAGAGGCCAGCCCATGAGAGCCTATGAGAGAGACCTTGCCACTGGTCTCTGAGATAGCCAGTAGGCCTCTGCCTGGCAAGACGCAAACTTGGGACCCATAGCTGTTCAGGACTTGCTCCAGCACGGAAGAACGGTGTTGGCAGAAGGCCCGGGCTGAGTCAGTGCAACAAATGTAAAGTGTCAGGCTGGCCGCTTGCTCTCCCAGCCTGGATCCAGAACAGGGCCCTGAATGTTACCCAAATAGGCAGTCTCCTAATTAGTTGGGGGAAGTTACTTAAAGGAGGCAAAGAAAGGGGGTAATTGGGATACTTCACCAATGTTTACAGGGATTTTGCTCTTAAGAGAACTCTTGAAATAAACCAGCCAGATGTTCAGCCAGAAAGGTTTTTAATGAAAGAGAAATAAAAGGGCAAACGTATAAACACACACAGAACACATACAAAGCTAACTAAGAGGAAATCAGGGAGGAGAGAACAGAAAGCAATTTTGGGTATGACTATAGTTACCGGTCTTGAAGATGAAAGTCCACAAAGGTGGCAGCAAAACAACCAACTTTTAATGGAGAAAAGGAGAGAAAGTCCAAACGGATTTGGGGGTGTACGTACAGGTCCCAAAACACACACGCTCACACACACAGTTGGCTAGGGACTCCAGATATAGGGCAAAATGTTCCCTGGGGCAAGCCCCCAAAACAATAACTTGATGGGTTTTCTGGAGCTGGAATAATTAGTGTAAATGGTGCTTGATCACCCTGTGAGTACCAGATGGGAAAAGCTACCAGGTTTGGTGTTAAGTGTTTTTCATTAGGGTTTTCAGGGACTGTGCCGGGGTTGTTGGAGCTTAGGATGGCTTATGTGACTGACCTAGTTCAGGATAGGCCTTAGAACTGGGGGAAGAAGGGTGGTTAGGTGCACCCTGGCTCCCTCTCTCCCTCCATTAAATGAGTTCCGTGTGCACCTTTGCCCACCTCTCTTTGTGCCTTGTCACGCTCAAACTCTCACAGTCCTCGCATGTACATATCCACTCCCCATCTACTCCTCACTGGCCTTCCTGTACCCAGCCCTTATATAGCTCACCTGGAGGAGGTTCCTGCCCTTCCCCCCAGGCTTTGCCCTGTTGGAGACCACCCTGCCCCTCTCCCTGGCACTGCCAGGGCTGACTGCTTCTCCTGGCCTCTCTGGGTGTGCTTGCCTGCCCCCAGCCCCTCCCAGGACCTCCCCCTTTGCCATGTAGGGCGAGGCTGGCTGGTCTCCACTAGTGGGTGTGGCCCCGCTTCATCATCGGAGCAGGATGAGTAGCTTGGCCCATGGCTGCTTTGACGGCCTCTGGGCCATCCACTGAGGCTTCTGCCACTGGCAGCAGTAGGGACGCTTCTGGGCTCGTCTGCGTGCTTCTCCATGCTCCCTGGAGTTTTGGCCATGCCTCAATGCAGCTCCACCAGGCCAGCATGCCTGTCAGCTTACAGGCTGCTCCTGGACCCCACTAGGAGTTGCGCTGTTGCAGCAGCATCTTCCACAGCTTGCTGCTGCCATGCCACCTCTTGGGCCGTCTGTGAGGTGGGCTGTTGCTGCAATGTCTCTCCCGTTGGCTGAGGGTCATGCTGTGGCAGCGGCCCTGGTGGTAGCTGACCCATGGTCCTCTGGCCTCCTGGGCTCTCCGCTGCCCCCCCCGTAAGTCTGAGGGGGGGGGTTTCTGTCAAGCCAGGGGGGGTGTCTGAGTTTCCCACCCTGGACAAGGGTAAATGGGTGAGGGAAAGTGAGGAAGGGTGTTGATGAGATTAGTCAACAGTTTCTTGGGAAATCCATTTTCCCCGGTGCATAAGGAGCCATTAGTCAGTCAGCCACTCTAACTCCCTTCTAAAATATTTTTCCAGGCTCTCAACTGGCTGGCATCCATTTTGTTTAATTTTAGGCCAAGCAGAGTCTTGCGCTTAAACTGCCTTTCAGCAGGAGGAAGGATCTTGTTCACCGGGCACAAGCCCAGTGCTCCCAGCTCTTAATCTTCAGCTCCAAGGTCCAAGAGCTTATAAAATGCTACACTTGGAGATATTAGGTTGTATCTAACCAGCTTTTTTTATGATTCAGAAAGGGGAGTCTCCTTTGACCACCAAAAAAGCCTATGCTGGGGATCATGGGACTTATATATACAAAAGATGCATGTAATGAGGGCTGTAGAATGGATGGGAATTGGGCAAGACTGAGTGAAAAAGCTGGCTGGATAAGATGTATTTTCACCATGGAATTGGATGGTTTTGGACTCTGCATTATAAATTCACCATTGTGATAAGATCAAAAGAATTGCAAAATCCATATAACTTGTATAACTTCCACGTTTGAAAGCCATCTCATGAACTCCTGATTCAAACAACAAAATTCAAGTCCAGTAGCTTTAACCCTTAAAAACTTATAACCTGAAAATCTTGTTGGGCTTTAAGGTGAAACTGGACTCAAATCTTGCTGTTCTACTGCAGACCAATGCTGCTACTCACCTGAGAACTGGTTCAAACAAGGAATGGATTGCGGAAATGAGTACAGGAGATGGGGAAGGGAGAAACTAGTTTAATTTTCCAGTTGTCCACAACTGAAAGGGCTATCCTGCACCTCCTGAGGTCTCTGCAATTGGCAGTGATGTGGTTAGGTAATTTTAGATTCTTGCTATAATAATCCACCCACCAACCCTAGATGTTAATAATAAATAAATGTTAATGTATTACTTCACTTACTTCAAAGCACAGAAAGAACATACAAATATAACTACTTCTGAATGAGAGGGTGCATGCAATATAATATGCAATATAAATATAATCACACAAAAGGATAAAAACTGACACCCACAAATAATAACAGCTTCAAGAGGGGATTGGATAAACATGGAGCAGAGGTCCATCAGTGGCTATTAGCCACAAGGTATAGATGGAACTCTCTGTCTAGGGCAGTGATGCTCTGTATTCTTGGTGTTTGGGGGGGGGGCATTCAGTAGGAGGGCTTCTAGTGTCCCATCCGCACTGACAGACCTCCTGAGGACACCTGGGGGTTTTTTGGCCACTGTGTGACACACAGTGCTGGACTGTATGGGCCGTTGGCCTGATCCAACATGGCTTCTCTTATGTTCTTAATGAAAAATAATCACAAAATCTGTTTGAAAATATACAAACATGCACCAGAATATACATAAAGTTGATGACTGCACATAAGAATACATGAATTGAAAAAATACACAAAAATTGAATAGCGTCATACAAAAACAGCCTCAATTGAAAAAGCTAGCGCTTTAATGAATAACACGTATTATGATGGCTGCTAGCAGTGTATTTCAAATTATCTGCTTCAGATAAATACATGTTATTCTTCAGACAACTAAAATGACCTGAAACAATCTAAACACTACCAATAAACAGTCCTAAATACCACCCCAAAAAGTCAAACAAGCCCTTATATACTTAATAAGATGACATTAACATGTTTAGTTTATATCAATTATACAAGAAGATATAACCAGTTAGACAACCAAATATTTACCTCTGAAATACAAAGCTGAAATTCACCAAGTACTCTCTTTCAGGTCCATGTTAAATAAATGTGCTGCAATGCACAACCTTCATGAATTCAGTTCAGCATGTGACATAGCTCTTCTACAGTCACGGTCTATGTAAGAAACTTGAAATAATTTTTATTTTCAATCCTCGGGGCGGAGGGGAGAGAGGCTTGCTATTGCATGTATTCCTATTACAAATCTTGCATTTATCTACTGGAACCAAGACATGATCTGGAGAATGCAACAAATTACTTGTTGAATATCTAGAAATAATGCCTTGAAAGAGATGCTCCGTCAGTTGTAGTTTTCCTGCTACTATTCCCTCCTCAATTTGTTAGACAAATGGCAAAGGTTTGGTACCTATTCCCCTGATTCTATTAAGCAATGTGTGTCACAATTACATTTGTGGCCCCAGCTATGTTTTTTGTTATCTGTGAGTTTGTGCAGGTGACCTGTGTTCCCTTCTTGCTTGTAGGGATGTGTTCGTGCTAGCTACCTTTATAAATTAGAAGTGGGAGCTGCAGCCAGATTCTCAGTTGCAAGAAATATAGAAGATTGATAGCCTGGCTGATAGAAAAGGCTGAATACCTTTTGTGTACTACAAAATGTTTCTGAGGCAGGACCATGTGGGGTACACAAGAAGAAGATAGACTTTGAAGACATGTGCCTGCACCATCCTTTATATACAAATGCTGGTAGCTGAGAAACATAAGAAATAAGTGTCTTAGCATTCACTGTAACAAAATGTACTAGTTTGAATCCACAATATCCACATCATGTGAGAAGGGATTGCTGATATGTTCCTTCCTGTCTGCGGACTTCTGTGTCACATTTCATAACCATTATGGAAGGTCCCAGAAGTCTCAGGAGTGACTTATTAGGGTGCATGAAGAATGGTAGCAGGAGAGAGTATATCTTAGAACTTGTTGAAATTATTTTTCTGTGTTTATTTTTCACTCATTGGAATTGCCCGCCTTTCCCATTTTTTCTCATAGGCAAAGAATTCAGTCAAGTGAACAGAAGACCCGTAATTTGGTTGAGTCCAAGGCTCTCTCTGTCCTTTAATGTGGTCTTGTTTATAATCACATGATGGAATTATGAAAAGTTGTTCAAAAAAATGCTACTTGTTCCAACAGGCTAAAGAAATATGTAACACTGGAGGTGTGTGATTCCTCCCTAATTAGAAATGAATTGCCTGGAATTAAACAGGAAGAGTTGAGTTGTTGTAGCCTCCTTATTCCTGCCCTTAAAGCAAAGCTTTTAAAAGCCTTCTGCTATAGATGGATAGACTTTTCAATCTATGGATAAGATCACACTGTGAATGTAGTTTACTGGAGATTAAAAGGTCACGGGATGAAAATACATGGCGTGAAGCATAAACAAGATATTCTTTCAAATCATACAATGCTGCTCTTGCAAACAGCAGGTTTTTGTGTAAGAGAACCTTTATTTCCATGTTGGGTTTTTTAAAAAATGTATTTTTTAGTCTCTAGGGTAGCTTATGATTGTACAAAAACGTGTAATCATTTTAATATTCGTGGTTCATGCTGTTCCATTTAATATTGATAACTATGTAAATGGCTTTGCAGCTCTGAGAGAGACTGGCTGGGTCAAAGATGTTAATTATGCGACAGTCACATGACACGGCAGCAGCAAACAGCTCTTCTTGAATAAATAGACAAATATCTTTAGTTGTCAAACTGTGGAACTGGAAATAGTAATACCAAGTTTCTTTTAGGGATTTGGAAATACTCTCCAGTTCCTATTTTAGGCCTTAAACAGCCATTACAGAGGGTAGATAAAAATACTGAGAACGTTTTGATATTGTTGGGATCAGTTGTTTGTCCTAGCTGCTGCTGCATTCTTCTCTCTTTTTCTCTTCTCTGGATTTGTCTCCATCCATCTGTTCATTGTCCACCATTCCTGTAGCACCTCAAGGCAGATTACAGAGTTATAAAAACAATGCAATAATGGCAAATATAATATGTACAATAAATAAGGCAATAAAATTAGATTACACAGTTAAAGAGTAAAAACAGTATTATACCTCCCCCGGTTGAAACGGGAGATCCCCTAATCCCAGCCTCTGCCCCCGCCACTATTCACCTGGCGGGGGGAGGGAAGCATGGGAAATGGGCCCAGGAGCTCGGGAGAGTGCTTTGGAGCTTTCCCTTGTCACACCAGGGATGATGTCATTCCCAGCGCAACAAGGAAGTGCTCCAGAGCATGCACATGAGGTAAGTCTCCCCTGCGTGCTCCCCTACAACTCCCCCATCCCCTGGGTTGAGCTCCAGGGGTCCTGGCAATCCTATTACATAATGATGTCACGATACTACTTTAGTGTGGTGATTTCATATGTTTGTTCCTTTCAATGTGGATCAATATTTTAGATTGTCCTACTCCACTCCAGGACTTAATATGGGCAGGAAAGGGGAGAGAGTAAGAATCCAAGTTATTAAATGGTGATGTGCTCTTGTTTGAAACTCTGCTGCCTTATTTTGATACCTAACATTAATGATATAACACTTAGCTCATTGGATTTGATGATAAAAGACAATATCAAAAAAATTATAAAGCGATAAAGCTGTTTTGTTAGTGCAAAAGGTATTAACAGAATACTGAGCTTTTTAAAAAAAAATCAGCACTAGTGTCCTTTATAAGAATTCTTTTATATATAAGTAAAATTATTTTGCTCCAAAATATACTCTGAAAGTAGTTGGGTTACAGGTCTAGCTTATACTAAAATAGTAATTTATCATGTCTGCTCTGATCTACTATGGAAAATTAAAGAACCGAATGAATTTCATCGTGAGAAACTGCTAAGGCCGTTAATAATTAAGAGCCATGACGTGGACTTGCTCTTGCTTCCTTCTGAATCCTTTATGGTTTACAAATCAAAATGATTGTATGTGGTCTTGGAAGTGAAGATGACTTTGCAGTGCTTTCCATAACAGCTTTCTTGACGGAGTATCTTTAAAATGTACTTGTCTGATCTTGAGGTAGTTTTTTTTAAGCCGATGGAATGTTCACTGCATGCTAATTGACCAGATCACCAAATGAAATAGTAAGGTGAAACTAGCACCCAAACTATATGGTGGCAGTAGACTTTAATCGCAGACCTTCCTCAATCACATGTAAAGCAGGTGGTGGGGTACAATGTTAAGGGGCAAAGAGATGTGTGAGGATGCTGAACCCCTCCCATTTTACTGCTGTTTGTCCTTTCTTAACTTCCTGTCTCTAGGCATATATTTCCTTCCTGGGTTCAGTTCTGGTATAGAAGACTATCTGGGGAGAAAATAACTTTATGGGCTGTATTTGGGACGGTGACAGCAGTGGGCTAAATGTTGAGCACCCCTGTTTCACAATATAAACTGCATTACTATTCCTCTTCCTCACTATAGATTAGGTATGCTGAGAACTTCAACGAATACATAATTATCAGATAAATTTACCTCAGTTTTACATGAGGTCAGTCATTGATTAGATTGCCATGAAGATTATTGTAGAAATTCATCTTAAGCTCTCTAAGAAATAGCTCCACTCTATCCACTTGTGATACAGGACAAGGCCATGCCTTGATAAGTAACCATTAAACTTGATGAAATCTTCTTGATTACCAGAAATACAGCACATCTGAGGTCAAGGTCAGGTCATTAAAATGACTTACTTATCAGCACCAGGATTGCTTGCAGTTCATCCCCTATTTGTACCTGAGCAGTTGGATAAATCCTTTAAATGTCTGGTTTTAGATGCATTGCATTGCTTGCTTTTACCTGTGCTGTCAGTGCCATTTATTTGTGAAATGATTTCAAAAATTGATTACTAACGTGGCTAGGTTCATAGACAGACGGACACCTGCAGCACATAGAAACATATAAGTAATAATTCTCAACTGAAAAATCTCAAGCAGATTTCCTCCTTCCTTTAATTATGTGCTTTCTAATTATTAGAGATAGAGGCAGACAGGGAGAGCTGGCAGCAATGAGAAAAGTTTGATCATGTGCGAAAGCAGTCTAATCAGACAAATAGGCACAACCAAATTTGTTGAGACATATCTGAACAGCTCAATGAACAATCAGGTCTCTTTTCATGAACAGGACACAAACTGAACTGGCAAGTGATCAAACACAAATACTTTAGATATAATGGAAACAAAATATGGGTTTGTTGCTATTGTATGTAGGTTGGACATTAGTATTGTGTATGTGTGTGTTACACACAACTCTTTAATTACCTGTTTGCTTGTGAACTGTTTAATTTTAATTCAGTTTCTCCATTAAATTTATTATTTTTGAACATATTTTGTTAGACAGATTATTAAATATACTCCTGATTGAATCAAGATTTTAAAATGAGTGGGTTGGATCAATTATGCCATTTTCTTCCTGCACCATCAGAAATGGAATTATTATCCAACCTGATTAGTTCATCTTTACAGGCATTATCAAAGCAGTTGAGCTGAAACATATAGAAGTTGTCATCAGCCACAAGAGAAAGATGAGAATTGGTCCTTAGAAACTTTGGTTTGTGAAAGTCATATACTGTAATGAGTCCCATGGTGATGTTTACTTTTGTCTTGGTCGTAATTATTTGATTAGATTCCTGGCTAGTCCCTATTTAGAGTTACTCAATGCAACAGTACATGTGTATTATGTTTTTGGTACTGCCACCACTGGCAACCTACTTGACAGGAAAGGTGTTCCCATTTTTCAGAATGATTTCCTTCACCTTTGAAACATTGGGAACACCTTGGTGAATAGGGAGAAAAACTAGCACACTGGATTGGGTTCTGAGGTTCTAGAGCAGCCTGAATTACCCACTTTACTTTTCGTAATCTGTCATTTTTTGATAACTGCTAACATAATACAGCTTATTTTAGAACTATACAAATATTCTTTTGGAAAAGCACTTTGTTCCCTGAAACAGCACATTTTGTGTCTAGTTTTGTTTTTTACAAAAGTGTGCTAACTGTGGTTCCAGTTATCCTATTTCCCCTTGAGTATTCAAGCATATCAAGGAAGTGAGCATACTGGAAGGACACCCTGTCAAGAGACAATATAAGGCAGGCATATTCATACTCTAAATAAATAAAATTATGCAGTAGTAAGAAATGTTTCAATTTTATTATAAATATGTACAAATGTACATTAATAGCCACCAAGATGGCTAACAAATCAAAAACACAATAATATCATGTCTTAAAAACTTAAGCCAACAGAAAACATCATTGAAACAAAACCAGATGGAACATCTGGTTACAAAAACATAAAAACTATTAAAAAATTGGGCAAAAGGATGGATCACTGAGGGAACAAAAAATGAAACAAAAAAGTGTTCACCCACAGGCAACAGGAGACAGATGAGTCTCGCTGCAGTGAGTTTCAAATGTTGCTGTTTCAACCAAGAAGGCCATCTCCTAGGTTGCTACCTGCCTAATCAGAGAAGCACCCAAAGCAGGGCCTCAGAAGATGACTGTAGTGATTGGATAGGTTCATAAGGAACTCAGTGGTCCCTCAGGTATGTTGGTCCCCAC